>NW_011494948.1:14679405-14750010 GCF_000754665.1 Bison bison bison
TGATGAAAGTGAAAGTGGAGAATGAAAAAGTTAGGCTTAAAGCTCAACATTCAGAAAACAAAGATCATGGCATCCGGTCCCACCACTTCATGGGAAATAGATGGGGAAACAGTGGAAACAGTGTCAGACTTTATTTTTCTGGGCTCCAAAATCACTGCAGATGGTGACTGCAGCCATGAAATTAAAAGACGCTTACTCCTTGGAAGGAAAGTTATGACCAACCTAGATAGCATATTCAAAAGCAGAGACATTACTTTGCAAACAAAGGTTCATCTAGTCAAGGCTATGGTGGTCATGTGGTCATGTATGGATGTGAGAGTTGGACTGTGAAGAAGGCTGAGTGCCGAAGAATTGATGCTTTTGAACTGTGGTGTTGGAGAAGACTCTTGAGAGTCCCTTGGACTGCAAGGAGATCCAACCAGTCCATTCTTGGAAGGAATGATGCTAAAGCTGAAACTCCAGTACTTTGGCCACCTGATGTGAAGAGTTGACTCATTGGAAAAGACTCTGATGCTGGAAGGGATTGGGGGCAAGAGGAGAAGGGGATGACAGAGGATCAGATGGCTGGATGGCATCACTGACCTGATGGATGTGAGTCTCAGTGAACTCCGGGAGTTGGTGATGGACAGGGAGGCCTGGTGTGCTGTGATTCATGGGGTCGCAAAGAGTCGGACACGACTGAGCGACTGATCTGATCTGATCTGATCTGAAGCCCTCTAGAAAGGAAACATACTAAACTCTCTCTGGTTTATGTAGAGACTGGGTATTACCATGGCTTTGGGCCCAATGTCCCTTCCAGTTGGACTCCTCTTCCTGCTTCCATTGCACCACATCAGCGCCCCTAAGAAAAATGAAGCAGGTACTATATGGCCATCTTGCTGTCCCCAACTCCTCTGTGCATCGGGGAGTAACGTCTAGGCTGGGCAAAGCCCTGCCACTGAACATAGCCAAGACTTTACATTCCTGACATTTTGAAAAGAACAAGAATCAACAGTTGGATTTTTGTTTTCATAAGCACATGCATCATGTGTGCATGCACACACACACACAGAGATTCTGCCATTGCTTCCATTCAGCCCATTTCAAAACAGGTATTTCCAAATTAAAAAAAAAAAATGTTTTCCCACTTTCCTTATTTCCCTGAAAATGTATTAAAGATAACATCAGGCAATTCATGAATTGTATTGTTGAGTTGTTTTTACCTTGTTGACTTTTTTTTTTTTCAAATTAAAATGCAATTATGAAAATCTAATTGTTTTCTATGCAATAGAGAACAGCAGCCACAAGAGATAACTGCCCAAATAACTTTCACAAAGTTATAAAGAAACAGCTAGATATAGTTAGCTAGCTGGGCAGATGTGAAACACATGGCTGCCTCCTCAGGATTCACCACCCCAGGACCACTCAAACAGACCTTGGCTGGAAAACCTTCAGCCAATGCTGCTGCTGCTAAGTCGCTTCAGTCGTGTCCGACTCTGTGCGACTCCATAAACAGCAGCCCACCAGGCTCCGTTATCCTTGGGATTCTCCAGGCAAGAACACAGGAGTGGGTTGCCATTTCCTTCTCCAATGCATGAAAGTGAAAAATGAAAGTGAAGTCGCTCAGTCATGTCCAACTCTTCGTGACCCCATGGACTGCAGCCTACCAGGCTCCTCCGTCCAGGAGATTTTCCAGGCAAGATCTACTGGAGTGGGTTGCCATTGCCTTCTCTGTCAGGCCACTAGGACAAGCTTATTATATACAAGTCCCCTCCTGAAAGTGTTAGTTGCCTAGTCATGTCTGACTCTTTGCGACCCCCTGAACTGTAGCCCACCAGGTTCCCCCATCCCTGGGATTCTCCAGGCAAGAATAGTGGAGTGGGTTGCCTTTTCCTTTTCCAATGCATGAAAGTGAAAAGTGAGAGTGAAGTCGCTCAGTCGTGTCCAACTCTTAGCGACCCCATGGACTGCAGTTACCAGGCTCCTCCATCCATGAGGTTTTCCAGGCAAGAGTACTGGAGTGAGGTGCCATTGCCTTCTCCAATACTCTACAACAAAAACGGCCCTGTCCCTCTTCTGGGTTCAGCCTTTTTTCTCATTGATCCCATTAGCTGATCCTAATATACAAGCTATGATCAAGCCCCACCCTCACACTAGATTAATTCTGTGCTTTCCAATGGCTAAGGTTGTGTCTCAGTCCTCTTTTCATCTCTGAACCCAGCCTACTCTTTATGAAACTCAGTAGAATTAATAAAATGTAACTTTAGTATGACCTCAAAGGAAGAGATGGAGCAAGCCTGGAAGTTGAGAAGAAATGCCTGGGTGGCAAACAGAAAGTATGAGCCTGAGTTTTGCCTCAGGAAAGGAACAGCATAACAGAATAGTCAGTATAAGAAGAAACACTGAAGATGATGCAGACAAAAACAGGTAATATGGAAGAAGCTTATATACTTCCATAGAGAATTCATACCATACACACTTAGAAATTCACATCCAAACCCAGGGAGGTAAAATGGATAACATATATAAAAAAAGGGATTGTTAATTTTGAATGTTACACAAAACTCCTAGACTTGGAGTAAGAGTTCACAACTCCAAACTGGCTATGTTGAAAAAATCTTAATGATCATACATAAAAACAGCTTCATTGTTTAGTAACTTGGGATCTTTATGTATAGACTCAGAAGATCCATGATTCTCTCCAGAAGACGGAGAAAATGGACAATTTTTTAAAATGTATACACATTTCCACCTTTCGGAGGAGTTACATCACTAGCCCATCTAGCTGAGTTAAATCAATACATTTCATCTGGAGAAGACCTAATCACCTTATTAAAATAAGACCCCTTTCATAATCATTTCTTCAAGGATCATATAACAAGCCAGCAAAGGAATAGAAAATGGCAACCCACTCCAATATTCTTGCCTGGAAAATCTCATGGACAGAGGAGCCTGGCAGTCTACACACTCCATGGAGTCACGAAGAGTCAGAAGACAACTGAGCACACATGCACACGCACACAGATTGCAGGATTTTAGTTCCCTAAATCCCCTACACAACTGTGAAAGCACAAAGTCCTAACCACTAGACTGCCAGGGAATTCTTGCCATGTCTTAAGATGTCAGTTATCTAGGTGCAAAATTCAAAACACTACATCATATACTTCAAAGTTGCAAAAGGCTGGATTTTAAATGTCCTCATCACAAAAAAAGAAATGAAAATTATGTGATGGAATGATGGCGTTAGCTGATGCTATGGTGGGAATCATTTTGCCATATATAAACGTATCCAATCAACATGCTAGACACTTCAAACTTACATAATGTTATATGTCAAGTATATCTCAATAAAACTGGAGGGAAAAAATTAGCCAACAAAATACAAAAACTGCCTAAAACAACATATCATTAAGAAATGTTAGGAAATATTAAATATAAGTCTTCAAGCTTATATCTTTCACTAAAGTTGATAGCGCTGACACCAGTTTGTCCCAAGTTCCTTCAATATAACTCAGTATATAGCACTGCTTCAGTTGACTGGCCCAGTGAAAACACATATCCCAGCTAATATGATAAGAAAGAGCAAAATTAAATCTTCAGAGAAAGTTCAACCTAGAGACAGACCTAATTCTTTTATTGAGAATTATTAAATCAAGAGATCTATCTTAAAGAGACTATCACTTTTAAAGTTAAACCTTGGGCAAAATATTTTTCAGAAAACCATATTGCAGAAGGTCCATCAGGAAAAGCTACATGGAAAACGATCTCTTAGGGAAACTAGAGAAGTAACAAAGAACCTCACAATATGTGGCAGGAGCATCTTAATTTCAATACGTACTATCCCATCAAAAAACGAAAAAACAAAACTGGTCATCAGAACTGTTAGTAGAAATGTAAGTTTTCAGAGCCACTATGAAAAACAGTATGGCGGTTTCCTCAAAAAACTAAAAACAGAACTACCATCTGATCCAGCAATTTCACCCCCAGGTATATACTCAAAGAAAACAAAAACATTAATTGGAAAAGATACATGCATACCAATGTTCACAGTAGCACTGTTTACAACAGCCAAGATATAGAGGCAACCCAAGTGTCCATCAACAGATGAAAGGATAAAGAAGATGCGGTGTACATGTGCCACGTGGAATAGCACTCAGCCGTAAAAAATAATGAAACTTTGCCATCACAACAACATGGATGAACCTGGAGGGATCACACTTGGTGAAGTAAGTCAGACAGAAAACAAATATGTTATCACTTATAGGTAGAATCTAAAAAATAAAGTAAGACAAATCAATGAATATAACAAAACAGAAACAGACTCACAGACACACAGAACAAACTAGTGGCTACCATTGGGGATTAAAAAAAAAAAAAAGAGGAAGGGGCTTGATATGGGTAGGGGATTAAGAGGTACAAACTGCTATGTATAAAATAAATGTACTCATAAAAGCTACAAGGATATGTTATGCAGCACAGGAAATATAGCCAATATTTTATAATAAGTTTAAATGAAATATAAGCTATAAAAATTTTGAACCATTATATTGCACATCTGAAACTAAATATAATATTGCTTTTCATTATTTAATCAAATATATTAAAAGCCACTGAAAAATCTCACTTTCTAAAATAATCACCTTGTGATTTTTGGAACAGCATAAGTCACCAGTCCTTGGGACAGTCCTTCAGCATCAAAGTTTTACCCAGTTTTATCCCAGGTTTTACACTTGGCCCCTCTATCACTGAGACTGATACCACTTCTTATTTAGAGGGAAAAAAGGAATGGAATGTCTTCATTAATAAAGTTATCCTACCTTTCACTTTTTTCAATTATGTTAGCCTAAATAATTCAATTCAAGAGGCACTATATAATCATAGGGCTACAAAGATAAGGCTGGCTTCCCAAATGCCTCAGTGATAAAGAATCCATTGGCCAATGCAGGAGCCACAGGACATGTGGGTTTTATCCCGGGGTTAGGAAGATCCCCTGGAGAAGAAATAGCAACCCACGCTAGCATTCTGGCTAGGATATTTCCATACACAGAGGAGTCTGGAGAGCTCCAGTCCATGGGGTCCCAAAGAGTCAGACACGACTGAGCAGACACACACAGAGATAAGGCGGAATCCTGCTCTCAAGCAGATGACAGTCTAGCCAAAGACACTGTCCGCTAAGTGCAGGTTCTATTCTAGGGCCTGGAAATAGAGCGATAAACACAGCTGACATGGCCCCACACTTATTAACCTTATGTACATTGCTGGGAGGCAGGGAGGGCGAACAGGAGAGAAGAAAAAATACATGTACAAGAAAATACTGAGAGAGTATTGGATAATAGGGACTTCAGTGAAAATACAGCAGGCTGATGTGAAGAATATTGGGAGTTCCTCCTTATTTTAGATGAACATTTCCCTCCCTGAGAAAGTGACATTTAAGCTGAAACCTCAAAGAAAAAAACGAGCAGGGTATGTGTTGGCCAGGCAGGAAAAAAAGCCCTATTTATGTTGCTTACAGAGACAGACGTGTAAACAGCCTAAAGAAAGCCTGTCTTTACACCTGCCTCCAGGGCTGCTTACCCGGATTTTCCTCTTCAACTGAGGTGAAGGCTACTTCCTCCTTCCTGAACATTCTCTCCCATTCTGTATCCACCAGTTAACACTCACAAAGGTTTGGCTCTTAGAATCTCACAGTTTGATTTCTCAAATCTTAAATTCTCCCAATGCTATGAACTCCCAAGAAAACAAAACATCTACTTACAACATCTTCATGAAGATCCTTCATCATGAAGGTTTCTTTAGGGAGATAGAATTCTTGGGATTTGTATAATCTAAAGTAAGAGTTGTTTGTTTGTTTAAGTCTGTCCCTTGAAATAGAGCTCCTAAACACAGTACAGAAGGAAGCATCTACACTAAAGAATGCCAACCACAAAAAAGGAGTGGATTTTAAGTGCAATCTGAGAAAAAGAAAGATCATAAGTATAAAGCTACCTACTCAAGGGGAGGGAAACAATGCTGCAAGGGGAAGAAAACCACATGAATCAAGAAACAAAGGAAGAATACAGAAGTGATGACACTCGAAATATTAGAATACAGAAGTTATGATTTTCTCCCTTTCATATTAAAGGGATATTTTTCAACTTAATTTTTTTCTTTTAATAAGTGCACAGTGTGTAAGAGTCACTTTTAAATGTGGTACATCCATCTTTTCATGTAGAGCATGCAATTCTTAATACTTGCCCTTTAAGTATTCAATGCAAAGGATGATGAAGTGATGTTACACACAAGACAGATATCGACTGCATTAGGGTGAAAGAAGTGGCAGTGTGTTATAAAAAATAAACAAATACAGTCAATTAAAGTTAACACTCATTTTGTTTAAAAAAAAAATATACAACCGCCTAAAAGATCACTACAACCTAACTTCACAGAAAGTCCAAAAGATAATCATCCCCAAAAGGTCAATGATCCAAATTTTCTCTTCTTAATTTACTTTTGCTTTATTCCCTTTTCAGTAGGGAAAAAAAAAAAAAAAAATACTTTCAGGAAAGGAATCAAAATTGTCCTAACTTTAGAGAAAGAACTAAAAACAAAATTCCTTTTCAGCATCTTGTGGATCCTTCTTTCTTTTTTCTGTTCAGCATTTCGCACAGAAATAGCCTATCTTAAGTACACTAATTGATTTAAGCTCCATTAGATATTACAATGGCATCCCACTCCGGTACTCTTGCCTGGAAAATCCCATGGGCGGAGGAGCCTGGTTGGCTGCAGTCCATGGGGTCTCGAAGAGTCAGACACGACTAAGCGACTTCACTTTCACTTTTCACTTTCACGCATTGGAGAAGGAAATGGCAACCCACTCCAGTATTCTTGCCTGGAGAATCCCACGGATAGGGGAGCCTGGTGGGCTGTCGTCTATGGGGTCACACAGAGTCGGACACAACTGAAGCGACTTAGCAGCAGCAGCAGCAGCAGATATAACGAATGAAGACAGAATGGGGCAATGCTCATATGATGGCAACTGTTCATACATCGTGCATACAAGAATGCGGTTCCTGTTATGCCTGACGATCTTTCAACCTTCCCAAATAAACCAAGGAAAATACTGTAGCTCCACTCTCGTAAAACAAGGGTTTTAAAACTGATTCCAGAAAACCCTACACTCCAGCAGTATGGATTGCTTTCACAAAAACAATAGAGCACTAGCCCCAAACAATGAAAATTTAAATAGCCAAAGGACCAATCCTGAGTTTTAGATACAGAATTAGGGTCCTTTTTATGTGGGAAAAAAAAAAAAAAGAAGAAGAAGAAGTAAGCCACTGCTAAAATAAAATCGATATCACTGTTCAAATACACATTATAAAAATTTAACCATATCATTAAAGTTATGATTTTTTTCCTTGCTTCTACTAAACACAGCAGTGACTTAGTGTTTTCTGTCTGTCCTGACTATAAAAGTGAGCTACACTTATTTCTCAGTGAGATTTGCAGTTCTGACATGTCTTTGAGCTAAATAGGGATACATAGTAAGAGGAGAAAACCAGCTCCCACTCTTCTTGAAAGGGTCAAATTTTATAAAATACCTTCTTATTATTAAATGCAGTACTAGTTGTAAGGTACTTCTCATGGTCTCTGAATTCCAGGATTTAATGGGGGAAATAGTACAAACATAAAAGATAAATCAGAATGAACACAAAACCCACTAACAGTCAACATTATAGGTCAGTTCAGTCAGGCGCTCAGTTGTGTCCAACTCTTTGCAATTCCACGGACCGTAGCATGCCAGCCTTCCCTGTCTGTACCAACTCCAGGAGCTTGCTCAAACTCATGTCCATTGAGTCGGTGATGCCAACTAACCATCTCATCCTCTGTCGTCCCCTTCTCCTCCTGCCTTCAATCTTTCCTAGCGTCAGGACCTTGTCCAGTGAGTCAGTTCTTCACATCAGGTGGCCAAAGTATTGGAGTTTCAGCTTCAGCATCAGTCCTTCCAATGAATATTCAGGACTGATTTCCTTTAGGATAGACTGGTTGGATCTCCATGCAGTCCAAGGGACTCTCAGCGGTCTTCTCCAGCACCACAGTTCAAAAGCATCTATTCTCCAGCAATCAGCTTTCTTTGCAGTCGAACTCTCACATCCATATGTGACTAATGGAAAAACCATAGCTTTGACTAGACAGACATTTGTCGGCAAACTAATGTCTCTGCTTTTTAATATGCTGTCTAGGTTGGTCACAGCTTTTATTTCAAGGAATAACTATCTTTTAATTTTATGGCTGCAGTCACCATGTGCAGTGATTTTGGAGCCAACAAAATGAAGTCTCTGTTCCCATTGTTTCCCCATCTGTTTACCATGAAGTGATGGGACCGGATGCCATGATCTTAGTTTTCTGAATGTTGAGCTTTAAGCCAACTTTTTCACGCTCCTCTTTCACTTTTATCAAGAGGCTCTTTAGTACTTATTCACTTTCTGCCGTAAGGGGGGTGTCATCTGCATATCTGAGGTTATTGATATTTCTCCCAGCAATCTTGATTCCAGTTGTGCTTCTTCCAGCCCAGCATTTCTGATGATGTAGTCTGCATATAAGTTAAATAAGCAGGGTGACAATATATAGCCTTGACGTACTTCTTTTCCTATTTGGAACCAGTCTGTTGTTCTAACTGTTGCTTCCTGACCTGCATACAGGTTTCTCAAGAGGTAGGTCAGGTGGTCTGGTATTCCCATCTCTTGCAGAATTTTTCATAGTTTATTGTGATCCGCACAGTCAAAGGCTTTGGCATAGTCAATAAAGCAGAAATAGATGTTTTTCTGGAACTCTCTTGCTTTTTTTGATGATCCAGCACAGGTTGGCAATTTGATTTCTGGTTCTGCCTTTTCTAAATCCAGCTTGAATATCTGGAAGTTCACGTATAGCTGAAGCTTGGCTAGGAGAATTTGGAGCATTACTTTACTAGCATGTGAGATGAGTGCAATTGCGCAGTAGTTTGAGCATTTTTTGGCATTGCCATTCTTTGGGATTGGAATGAAAACTGACCTTTTCCAGTCCTGTGGCCACTGCTGAGTTTTCCAAATTTGCTGGCATATTGAGTGCAGCACTTTCACAGCATCATCTTTTAGGATTTGAAATAGCTCAACTGGAATTCCATCACCTCCACTAGCTTTGTTCGTAGTGATGCTTCCTAAGGCCCATTTGACTTCACATTCCAGGATGTCTGGCTCTAGTTGAGTGTTCACATCATCGTGATTATCTGTGTCATGAAGATTTTTTGTACAGTTCTTCTGTGTATTCTTGCCACCTCTTCTTAATATCTTCTGCTGCTGTTAGGTCCATACCATTTCTGTCCTTTACTGAGCCCATCTTTGCATGAAATGTCCCCTTGGTATCTCTCATTTTCTTGAAGAGATCTCTAGTCTTTCCCATTCTATTGTTTTCTTCTATTTCTTTGCATTGATCACTGAGGAAGACTTTCCTATCTCTCCTTGCTATTCTTTGGAACTCTGCATTCAAATGGGTATATCTTTCCTTTTCTCCTTTGCTTTTGGCTTCTCTTCCTTTCACAGCTATTTGTAAGGCCTCCTCAGACAGCCATTTTGCCTTTTTGCATTCCTTTTTCTTGGGGATGGTCTTGATCCCTGTCTCCTGTACAGTGTCACAAACCTCTGACCATAGTTCATCAGGTACTCTGTCGATCAGACCTAGTGCCTTAAATCTATTTCTCACGTCCACTGTACAATCAGAAGGGATTTGATTTAGGTCATATCTGAATGGTCTAGTGGTTTTCCCTAGTTTCTTCAATTTAAGGCTGAATTTGGCAATAAGGAGTTCATGATGTGAGCCACAGTCAGCTCCTGGTCTTGTTTTTGCTGACTGTATAGAGCTTCTCCACCTTTGGCTGCAAATATAATCAATCTGATTTTGGTGTTGACCATCTGGTGATTTCCATGTGTAGAGTCTTCTCTTGTGTTGTTGGAAGAGGGTGTTTGCTATGACCAGTGCATTCTCTTGGCAAAACTCTATTAGCCTTTGCCCTGCATTCTGTACTCCAAGGCCAAATTTGCCTGTTACTCCAGGATATTCATATTTATCCTGGCAATCTTGATTCCAGCTTGTGCTTCATCCAGCCTGGCATTTCACATGATATACTCTGCATAGAAATTAAATAAGCAGAGTAACAATATACAGCCTTGACATACTCCTTTCCCAATTTGGAACCAGTCTATTGTTCATGTCCGCTTCTAACTCTTGCTTCTTGACCTGCATACAGGTTTCTCAGGAGGCTGGTCAGCTGATCTGGTATTCCCGTCTCTTGAAGAATTTTCCACAGTTTGTTGTGATCTGTACAGTTAAAGGCTTTGGTGTAATCAATAAAGCAGAAATATATTTTTTTCTGGAATTCCCTTGCTTTTTCTATGACCCAACAGATGTTGGCAATTTGATCTCTGATTCCTCTGTCTTTTCTAAATCCAGCTTGAACATCTGGAAGTTCATAGTTCACATACTATTGAAGCCTGGCTTGGAGAATTTTGAACATTACTTTGCTAGCATGTGAGATGAGTGCAACTGTGTAGTAGTTTGAACATTTTTGACATTGCCCTTCTTTGGGATTGGAATGAAAACTGACCTCTTCTACTCCTGCTGAGTTTTCCAAATTTGCTGGTATATCGAAGTCAAGAGACACCTGGAGTAACAGGCAAATTCGTCCTCAGAGTACAGAATGAAGCAGGGCAAAGGCTAACAGAGTTATGCCAAGTGAACTCACTGGTCATAGCAAACACCCTCTTCCAACAACACAAAAGAAGCCTGTACACATGGACGGCACCAGATGGTCAATACCAAAATCAGATTGATTATATTCTTTGCAGCCAAAGATGGAAAAGCTCTATATAATCAACAAAAACAAGACCAGGAGCTGACTGTGGCTCAGATCGTAAACTACTTCTTGCAAAATTCAGCCTTAAATTGAAGAAAGTAGGGAAAACCACTAGACCATTCAGGTATGACCTAAATCAAATCCCTTACGATTATACAGTGGAAGTGACAAATAGATTCAAGGGGTTAGATCTGATAGCCTGAAGAACTATGGACAGAGGTTTGTGACATTGTACAGGAGACCAGGAATCAACACCATCCCCAAGAAAAAGAAATGCAAAAAGGCAAAATGGTTGCCAGAGGAGGCCTTACAAATAGTTGAGAAAAGACGAGAAGTGAAAGGCGAAGGAGAAAAGGAAAGATATACTCATTTGAATGCAGAGTTCTAAAGAATAGCAAGGAGAGATAAGAAAGCCTTCCTCAGTGATCAATGCAAAGAAATAAAGGAAAACAATAGAATGGGAAAGACTAGAGATCTCTTCAAGAAAATTGGAGATACCAAGGGAATAATATATTGTGCAAAGATGGGCACAATAAAGGACAGAAATGGTATGGACCTAACAGAAGCAGAAGATATTAAGAAGAGGTGGCAAGAATACACAGAAGAACTGTACAAAAAAGATCTTCATGACCCAGATAATCATGATGGTGTGATCCCTCACCTAGAGCCAGACATCCTGGAATGTGAAGTCAAGTGGACCTTAGGAAGCATTACTACGAACAAAGCTAGTGGAGGTGATGGAATTCCAGCTGATCTGTTTCAAATCCTAAAACATTACAGGTAGGGACCAACAAACTGAAAATCTTGGGAAGAAACTAGAGAGAAGGAAAGAGGGAGTCAGTCACTGGGTTTCATTTTGTGTGTTTAAAGAAAGCAGGTATGATACTGCCAAAAGGAGGAAAAAAATTTTAATGAGTGGTAATTATTCTAGAAAAAGCTTAGTAGGAAAAGATTATAGTCCATCTGGAGTGTGGGAGAAACATTCCAGTGGATGGGTAACTTTATTAGGGATTTCTCCATGGTTCTTTTCAATCTTGAGATACTAAGGAAATAAGTTCCCTAAGAGGAAGGTAAAAAAACAGGATATTAGAAAAGAATTAAGCAGCCAGTGGCTAGCAGCTTTAATCTTATTTGGGAATAATAGAGAATCACTTAAAGTTTTTTTGAAAATAGAAATGAAGGTATCCAAGTTAAGCCCAATGTACACTGAGTTGTTGCTCCAAATGAGCCAAGAAAAGGGAGAAGTGCAGAAACTTAAGAGTGAACATGAAGAAAGAGGAGGAAAAAGAGGCTGTAAGTTAAGATGGTCCTAGAAAACTACTGTATCCCTAATTTAGTGAGAGAATTCTCAAGCGTATGGCCAAAGTTTACTGAAGGAATTGTAAAAATGTTCACTAATCTAAAGCAGAGCCCCTTGAAAACTTTTATCAGTGGGTGGCATTTTGTGGTGGAGGAAATTATTTGTAACATGGAGGTTTATGGTCAAGAGCCAGAGCTTTCGAGAACTCCGTGGTTCAGATCCCACCTTGGACACTCACATAATATATTGTGTTTTCTCAGTTACAAAAGGGAGTCAGTGCTATTACCTACATCATCCCCCTCTTGAAGCTTTAAGAGACCATCCATGCTAAAGGCATAAATGAGATAATCCCTACAAAGCTTTACAACACTTTCTGGAAACTAGAAACCATCCAGTAACCTAACGGTAGTCAAACACAAACCATAAACATTAGAGAACTTCTTTTGAACTTTCCCCAAGATCTTTCCAAAAAACAGATTTAAATTTACATACTTACCATCAGTTTAATTAAACATTCTGGTTTTATTTTGAGCCTTAGGGATTCTCGACAGGGATAGATGAAAGAGGAAAATATTCTTCACTTTGGAATTCTTTGGACTCAACTCACCACTAAAAGTCCTCACAGGAAGTTCACAGAGTCGTCCCACCTTCAGACTCATGAAGCCTAAACTAGCACAGATTGTGAAAAAGCCATAAAGCTTCTAAGGTTATGTATGGGCTTCCCTGCTAGCTCAATTGGTAAAGAATCCGCCTGCAAGGCAAGAGACCCAGGTTCGGTCCCTGAGTAGGGAAGATCCCCTGGAGAAGGAAATGGCAACCCACTCTGATATTCTCTCCTGGAAAATCCCATGGACAGAGGAGCCTGGCAGGCTACAGTCCATGGAGCTGCAAAGAGTCAGACATGACTTAGTGACTAAACCACCTAAACCAAGGTTATGTATTATAAACAGTAACACTAGAATACGGTACTAAAACAAAGCAACAGAAAAGAGAAGCGTAATCCAAATTTGAGTCCTGTAGTGTAGTAACAGATAAATTAGCCAGAAATCAAGAGATGCGGTTATGGCTTCATTTCTACCACAAATTTGCCATCTGACCTTTGGAGAGTTTCTTCCACCATGCACACTGGAGCTCTTCTGTGGTATAAAGAGCCAGGCAGCTTCTAGATCTACAATTCTGTTATTCCAAAGACAAGTCATATATGTAACTTCTATTCTGACTTGAAGGCAAGTGCATTTTACCTTTTAGTATCTTCCTTTAAACATAAAACATCTATCAGCTAAATACCATATATCTGCTATAACATAACCAGGAAATTGGGACAAAACAAAAGAACAACAGAAACAAAAGAGATTCAGAATCACACTTGAATTATTAAGAAGGTTTCATTGTAAGTGCTTTTCAGAAGAGAATTTTTATTAGACCAGTAAGTAAATAAATCCAGGATTTCTTTAATAGAGGAAAAAAATTCTATAAATTAATTTTTTGTTTTCTACTTTCCATTTTGATTATGAAGTCAGACTAAATCTACTGAGTGAGAGCCTGTTTTACCTGCATAAATCAAACTAGAAATTCAATTCCTCGGGAACTTGACACAATTGAGCAATAGCAGCAGATCGGCTCAAGTTATTAAGGGATGAAACATCAGAACATACTGGCAGCATTTATGAGAAGCATCATGCTTTTAAAAAGCTGAAGTCAAAAATTAAATCAACTGTTTGCACATTAGGCGTAACACATTATGTTAAAAAAACCAACCCTGGAGTGTTATGATTTTACTATATACTGCACTTGTGACACCCTTGTTCTTGATCACACTGAAACATATTACATTGCTTTTTAAATAGAACGCACCCTGCCACAATGCACTCAATATTAATAGTATTCCAGAACAACATGCCCATATGAAAGACAGGCTGATGAATAGGTTTATGTCCTATTCAAGGAGATGAAACAGCTCAATGGCAAGATTAAATAAGGCTCCTGCCAATGACTGAATCTTAAAGTCAAAGAGAAGAACACAACTCAAACCAAATGTTACAGGCAAAGGTCAAACAAGAGAATAATTAAGACCCTAGCTTGAAGAGCTAGCTAACGTTCACTCATTCAGTGTAAATCAGAAGAAAAATTCCTCCTCTTAAAGTGGCACTATAAAAATTTTTACTGAGTCGGCTTCAGAGATCCATTATAAAATTGAATGAATGAAGGTGAACTAAGTCCCCAAATAACCTTTAGAGGAAACCACTCCTATTATGGAACTATTACACCTTAAATGCAAAATGCCCTAGTGTCACATTGTACTTTAAAAATTTATTCTAGATTTATTAAGTATCAAATATTAAAAGAAATAAGAATTTTGCTAAGAGCCTTGATTAATTATTTTGTAAAACTCTATTATAAGCCAATTCATCTATATAAAAAGAAAGTTTATAAAGAGTAAACCAGCAGTTTATGTTTCCAGGGGTTTTTTTGTTTGTTTGTTGACTTGATTTTCCCGCCACTAGTGACTTCCCTTTCACTTTTCACTTTCCTGCATTGGAGAAGGAAATGGCAGTCCACTCCAGTGTTCTTGCCTGGAGAATCCCAGGGACAGGGGAGCCTGGTGGGCTGCCGTCTATGGGGTCGCACAGAGTTGGACACGACTGAAGTGACTTAGCAGCAGCAGCAGTCCCAACCCATTTTAACAGGAGATTTAAATGGATGAACGTATTTCTATCTACACACACTAGCTACAGAATGGAAACACAAGCCCAGCTATATGAAAATCTGGGAAGTATAAAATAGTGCTGAAACAATAAGAAAAAAGAAAAGTTGCTTTTCAAGCTAGTAAATATTTTGCAGGCATTGCAATCCCATCTGGAGAAAAGCTTACTACATTGAAATTTATCGTGGGAAAATAGGTACATTTGTGTTTTTTAAAAATCATTCTCTACATGCACTGTCATACCCTATTTTGAAAACTCACTATCTAACTTGTTTCTCTTCCAAATAACCATATTTTTGGACAATGTCACTGGTATCACCTAATAAACTAAGTAAATTACATGAATTAATATGCATATATCCCTATAATGCCCATGGAGTAAATACAATCAATAAGAGAAAATACCAAGAAATCAAATAAGCTTTCCTGACTCTATCAATTTCTTTTCCCTGTTATTCTATTTTCATGAAGAAATGCTGGTAGATAAAATCTAAATCCATCCAACTATAGTTTGGGCTCAGGGAGGGTGGAAACTAAACAACAGAACTGAAAATATCATAGGAAGAAGTTTTTAATGTTTTATAATGATGATTTATTTATAAATAAATACATTTGTTCTCACACATACTCCCACCCGAATAAACACATACCTTATATTGCAAATAAGTCATTTTCTTTCTTATGACAAATAGCAGTAAGATATTTAGAGAGAGCAAATTTCAAATAATTTCTTCCTCAGAGATAATAATAAAGGTATGATTTATTTAACACCTTTCACCAAGTCCCTGAAAGATGGCTGATGTCAAATAAATCTATAACGTAAGGAAATAAGTAGCACAAGAGCCCTGCCAGCCACCCCTTTTTACAAATGGAATATGACAACTTAAGCAATTTACCCAGAGGTCAGGGAGCTAATTCCTGGCATTCAATCAATAGATATTTATTAATGGCTTCTATGCCCAGCACTCTGCTGAATGCTTGGATGAAAAGTATTATCTTCTTTTTGCTTATTTGCACCTTCTCATTTTTCTACAAAAGAAAAAAAGTCTTGTACAATAAAAGAAAAATGTTTAAAACAACAATAATAATGAGATGCTGAATGAATGTGGAGAAGAACAAGGTATCTGGAATATGAAACATTTGGAAAGTAAGAAAAAGTGACATCAAAGTCTCCCATCTGCATGTCCCTTCCAACACATATACCTTTTCCTATGAAAAAAAATGCAATATACCAGTAGTTGAATTTTATAGAGAAACCTAATTTAGAGCTAGCAAATCTGTGTTCTTTGTCTCGCTCTGACATTTCCTAGCTGGAATAATTAATTTTAGGCAAGTTACTTAACTTCTTTCTACCTCAGATTCTTCTATCCATAAAAATTTTAAAAAGTATCACTGTGTAGCTCCAAAGTAATATGTAGGCGGTTATGAGAAAATCATCTTATAACTGCTAAATTCCTACAATTTTGCCAACAGTTATGCATATTTTCACTGAGTAGGGACAAAGGAAAGGTGCCATTTAGACAAAATTTCTGACAAACCAAGAGTTTGGTGTTAGAGATATTACAACACAGCCTCTGTCTGCACTTATGAATATCTCCCATCATTTCATGCTTTCAGTCTCTAGTAGAATCTGGATATTATGCCCCTGCCAACAATGTAGCAGGGAAGATAAAGACCTTAAAAAATTAACAGATTAGGATAACATGATTCTGTTAAACTATTAAAATGAATGATATAAATTTGGAAGTTTCTTAATTAATTTCATGATTAATTTGGAAGTTTAATTAATGATTAATGATATGAATGATCTAAATTTGGAAGTTTAATTCCTTTACCAATATAGCTTACTTGGACTTCATATTTTATGAAATGCTTTTGTTATATCTCCATGGCTTTAACCCTGGTTTCATTTAGATAATGTGTACGCCTGTCAAAAATAATGGTTTCTTGAGATTCGTTTTGATATTAAAAATTCAGATATCATTTAACTCTACTAGGATTTTCAGTTTGCCTAAATTTGTTGAGATAACAGAAACTATATTAATAAGCTGTGTACTGTGCTGTGTGTGTGTGTGTGTGTTGCTCAGTTGTGTCCGACTCTTTGCAACCTCATGAACTGTAGGCCACCAGGCTCCTCTGTCCATGGGATTCTCTAGGCAAGGATACTAGAGTGGGTTGCCATGCTCTCCTCCAGGGTATCTTCCCAACCCAGGGATTGAACCTGCATCTCTTATGTCTCCTGCATTGGCAGGCTGATTCTTTACCACTAGTGCCACCTGAGAAGTCCATTAATAAGCTAATATGCAAATTTTTCAAATCATCAATAGATTCCCTATGTGAGTTATCTGGGGTGGTTCCCACCATTACCACCATGGTCTAATTATTTCCAACAAATGTGCTACTGGCCACTCATTCATTCCTTTCATAAACACTGCACACATTACATACCACGACTAAAAACGCAAGCATGAAAAAAAATGAGAATTTATCCTTGAAGAAATCGTAAGCTAGGCATTTTCTATACAGACATTTTAGATCCAAATTAAGAAATTCAATTAACTCCCTTCTCTCCTTTCCCGGGCTGCAGTATTAAATGAATACAAGTGCCAAGCCTCTGGTAGCAACAGTTGACCATTCCAGACAGAACAAACTTCAGGATGGTCTGGAACTACACATGTAAGCAAATGCATATTTTAATGTAACAGCTCTTAACCGATATCAAGTAAACCCAGTTTAGAAATGTATTAAGTTCTAAACCATAGGATTTTGTTAATCATATTAGTTCAGCCACTTAATTATAATTCAATCCTCTCCTAGTCAACCTAGAGTCAGTCAGTCACCCTCTCAAACAGACTCCAACTGCCATTCTTTCCATTTTCTGTGGTGTTACCAGCACTACACTTAATAAAGTTTCTTAGCTAGGATTCCATTAGTTTAGACTCCATTAGACCACTACAGCAGTGACCTCTGGATCAACAACATGACCATCACCTGAGGAAATTGTGCAACATGCCAACCAATTCTTGGTCCTCACCCCAGACCTCTTGCATCAGAAACTCTAGGGAAGTCTCTGGCAATCTACTGCCCGAAGTTTTCCACATGATTCTGATGCCTGTGCAAGTGTGAGAAACACTGCCCTTGAGACCTTCCCTCACATACTCAGCCAGAGCAGAAAGTCTTTCTGTGAATCACTTTTTCTCACTGCTTCAGTTACATGGCTGTTTTTTCCTCCACCAACTGGGTGAAGTTACTTCCTTCCAGATAAACTACATCACTTTCTAATACATGATTAATTTTGAAAGGACCAAAGGATTGTGTACAATCATCCCCTACAGTTTCCTTTTCTGACACTACTTAATAATAGAAAAACTGTTATAACATTCAATTTCTCCCACTGTAATTTGTCTAAAGAGAGAGAGAGAATGAACAACAACAAAACTAAATGTTCAGAGTACCCTTATGATTCTTAACATGATGATAGCACAAGAGGTATGTCTATTTACTGCTCAAGCAATGCCTACCAGGAAGACACAGACATGGTCATAGAAGGAACTTTCAAAACATCAGAGGCTAAATAACAGTTGCTTTTCATTTGCTGAGTAGGAGTAGGACTAGGTCCAATAGTCAAGCTTAATCCACCAGATAATGTGCAAACTTTTCCCATAAGAAATGTCAAGAACAAAATAATCCCATAATGTCACTACTATGAAAACCATAATCCTATAAAGAAAAAAAAGGAAAAGACAACAAAAAAAATCCAACTGTGCTAATAAACTCAGAGCAAAGTAGTTGCAGGCTATTTAACAGGAATGGACTCAAAGCCTGGCCCATGTACAACAATGGAGCACAATACATAAATAATTATTGTGCAACTTGCAAATTCTTACTGCACTTTCTAGTCATTGCACAGATAGAATTTATTGTACCACACTCTTGCTTGATGTCTGTTCCTAGAAGGCTAGAGATGATGCCCAATAGAAGCAGGAACATCAAATTTGTCTCTACTCAAATGCCTAGAGACATGAAATAATGTCGACTCCCTTAACCGATAAAATAACCAGCCCCTTAACACACGAGGGCCCTGACCTTGCTGCAGCTGCTTCTGATTTGTGAATGTCAGCTGGGAGTATCTTTTTCTGTCTCTTGGCTCCTAAACTTGTAATATGTCATTCTGAGGATCCTACATTATTTCTATAACTCTAATTACTGGACTGATTTGAAACCAAAGGTTCTTTGGTAACTTCAGCTCAAGACCACACAGAAACTTTTATAATAACCTATTTATTTATTTATTTTTCTACTTTTATTTTTAAACTTTACATAATTGTATTAGTTTTGCCAAATATCAAAATGAATCCGCCACAGGTATACATGTGTTCCCCATCCCGAACCCTCCTCCCTCCTCCCTCCCCATACCATCCCTCTGGGCCGTCCCAGTGCACCAGCCCCAAGCATCCAGCATCGTGCATCGAACCTGGACTGGCAACTCGTTTCCTACATGATATTTTACATGTTTCATTGCCATTCTCCCAAATCTTCCCACCCTCTCCCTCTCCCACAGAGTCCATAAGACTGTTCTATACATCAGTGTCTCTTTTGCTGTCTCATATAATAACCTATTTAAATGAATGAGTTGTGTAAACTGGAAGAGAAGGTTTGGAGTAGTGGTAAAGAAGTTAACTGTTATTATTTAAACGCTGGCTAAATTCAGAAGACTAAACACCTTGAAAATTAGGTTTGGGCAGATACATAAACGTTCAAATGCAGCTGAGAGTACTTTCATTTTCAATGACTAGCTGGCCCACAATCAATATTCACTATACTAAGTCAATTACTTTCAAGTTATTGCTGATAAATGAACTAACCCTACCTTGTCAGTCTGCTCCCGTACATGAATCCACTTACTCATATATTACAAGCCTCAGTCTGAACACAAAAGCCTCTGCCTCATTCAGCATAGACCATGAGCATCCTATACACCTTAGCTTCCATCCCATCCTGATCTGATTTCACCCTACGGACAGTTCCCTCTCTGATCTTGCTGTTAGTTCAAGAAAACAGTGCCGTACAGGCAGTCTGACCAAAAGGATAAAGAAGCAGACCAAAGAAGTATCCTATGACTGTAATTTAATGAGAGCAGCTTTCTCCCACAGTTCTAAAAGTAATTCTGAAGACAATATCCACTAAAAGCACTTTAAATAAATATACTCATCTGCAGGGATATGTTCTAAATATTTCTAGTCTAAAGCCCATCAAATACTTGTCAAATAAACTTATCAAATATCTTTAAACGGTTGATAGGTGCAAGAAACAGTGTTCTAACTGACCAAGGACTTTACTGTCATAAGTCAATATCTAAAGCTCATGGATGAACTAGAATAATTTGATTCTATGAACTGGCTACAAACCACTCATCAACCCAAAGATTTGAGGTCACCTGACATTATAAAGCAATTGCAAGAGAAAAGAAAAAGAGAGAATGAAAAATCCTTTGTCTAACAATTTGATTCCTGCATTTTAAAGGTCGGTATGATTTATACAACCTTAAGGCTCAAAGTGAAGTTATTTGTGCTGATGGGAAGGCAGTCTAGAAAGCAGAAATTCAAACACAGCAGAAATGCCAACCACTAGATTGTTAATGGCTGTGCTTGCTACAGTAAATTTTTATAATGTGAAAGAGGGCAGCTAAACAGATATCCCTCAATAATTCATCTAAAAAAGGCACATTAATACCCCTAAGCCTTAACAAATTTTCTCAAAGATAACCATCAAATCTCCCCTTCCAAGAAGCCATCCTGCACTCTACTCACTTGATATAATTTTCAAATTCTGATCTGCTGCATTAAAACTAAGGCACAAATCACCTTCAGTGAAGAAATATGTAAGAATGTGTGAACATTTATTAAACGGGTTCATACAGTTTGCTACAATTAGGCTAAGGTATTGAATTAAGCCATGCAGATATTAAAGGCAATCCAACAGCATCAGAAATGTACCATTTACAGCTGATGGGATATGGTGCTTAGCTCACTGGGACTGGCCCAAAGTTCCTGGGCCAGGAATGGGGGCCCGCATGGGTTGTATGGAAAAATCACATTTGACTCCCACTGCCTTTATTTACATTACCTACCTTTTCCCGAAAATTGACATATTCTAAATATGAGGGCCACTGACCCACCAAAGTTGAGTCCTCCTTCAAAATACAGACATTGTGAGTGTTGAACGTAGCATATCAGTCAGGGTGCTATTTAGCAACAAAACTGTCCCACCTGGGCAAACCATACATTTCACTAAGGCATATTTCCTAAATATTAAATATGAAAATGCTACCTAAAACTTTTCTCGACTGTTCCAAATTTACTTGATCCAAAACTAGGTAGGAAATGATGGTCCAAGCATCAGTCCTTCTATTTGGTGAAGACATTTCTGGATAAAATGTCTTATGATAAATAAAGCTAACAAAACACGGGAAAACTAATACAATACTTGAGCAATGTACACACTCTTTCCATTTTGTGCCATTTCCTCTACAAGGACTGAAGGGGTGAGTCAGTGGGTTGGTTCTCTAAACAAGCTAGAGAAGACCCAAATCAGAGAAATACTTTACAGTAGAGTCCTGAGACAGCAACTTTACTTTGATGAATATATCCCAGAGTCAAATAGTTATCTAGCAAAGGTTCCCCGTATACTCCAGCATGCCTCACCCACACGTTCCTTCTTTATATTATGCAAATATAAGTTACAGCAGTCACCTGTGAAACAGTACAAAAAAAAAAAAAAAAGTCAACGATTTACACCTTTAAGACAAAAAAGAAACGCCATCTTAATTCAAACATCATGGAGAAATAGATGTTTGAATAACTGGTGAAGTGAAGTCGCTCAGTCGTGTCCCGACTCTTTGCAACCCCATGGACTGTAGCCAACAAGGCTCCTCTGTCCATGGAACAAATGGTAACATAATTATGAACCAAAATTAAGCAAAAGTTTTCCGAATTATACTGGAACCCTCTTAATCATATCATACCTGGTTGAAATTCCTTGGAAAGGCTATGAAACCCAATCTTCTAAAAATTTGAAATGAAGAACGTTTTACTTTCTAAGACAGTGTCATATTGAAACCCCGTTATGCCCATCTAAAAATAAGTGGCATCTTCATCCTAAAGACTGATATTTTATTGATTTCTCAACCTCAAACACTAATTGTTGATAATGAAGATGATAAAAATCATCAGTTGGCTAAAATGCCATGGTTTAAATTCATGTCAATTACTATGGAGCATGTTAAGGAATCTGTTCTTTAAAGCAAAACAAAACAGTCTTTATCATCTGTGAATAAAAGCCAGGCTCTAAAACCTATGGTCTTTTGTTTTTTCCATCATGCTATAAACATGCTATAAATAGTCTGACAGACAGCTTCACCTTCAACTGAACCAACCCTGGCTACAACAGGGATATGGACTTTTGTCTCCTCCCTTCCCTGGGGCCCAGTGGGATAAATGCCAGAGGGATTCCACGCAAGCTTTAGATGTCTTGGACTTAGACCCTATTTGTTTTGGAACCATGGGTCCCTTTCTTATTAAATTCTCCTACTTGCCAGGAGAAAACTGGAACAAAAATGAAAAAGTCTAATGTGTTGACTTCAAGGTTTGTTCCATCAGTTATGATAGGAAATTTCAAGCCTTTTTTTTTTTTCTTTCCTTTTTAAGGCAATAAACTCGACAAGTTGCTTATGGCCTTTGCTTTTTTTGAAATAGGCTTTTAGAAAAGTGAAACAGAGGCTCTGGTTTATAATTGCATTTGGCTAGCAAACCCTGATGCAGCTGCACTTGCATCTACAATTTAAAATCTTTGAAAGTAGACCTCCAAAAATGAAAACAAACCCAACACTGAAGTGGACCATTAACCTATGACCAGAGGATGATAAAACTGGACAGAAAAAAAACTCAATGATACCCTCCTCTCCTACCTGTTCTGGGGTCCGTGAAGCCTAGGCCCAGATTCAGTCACACATACAACTTCTCCCTGAGACTCCATTTCTTCCACAAAATGAGGGATGAAGACAGTGTCCTTTCAGGCTCCACGGTCCTTCCATTCCAAAGAGACACTGAGAAGAACCAGTCCTTAATGGTCTGAGTTATGTTTGCAAGCTAACATCTACCTGAACACGGGATCCTCAATCACTGGGATATAAAAGTAACAGAGAAAATTTCAAAGAGAAAAAAAAAAAGTTTCTATGACTGTATGTTTCAGATTACAAACCAGTAAAACATTTAAGTATGTAGGGTTTTGTTTTGTTTTGTTTTTAATTGCATTGCAAAGCCTTTGCCAACTCCACCCCCTATTCTCAAGTGCAAAAGTAGAAGCACAATCATTGTCTGGGCTAGGTCAAGAAAAACACAGCCTCCTTCAGATACAAAATGCCCTAAACCTTGCCCTAGGGCTGAGTGTACAAGGGATGAGGAGGTCCTTTGCCACCCATCCATGACCTGGGATTCCTATTAAACTGACAGCAGTTGCACTAGGCTCCCCTGGTGGCTCAGATGGTAAAGCGTCTGTCTACAATGCGGGAGACCCGGGTTCGAGCCCTGGGTTGGGAAGATTCCCCGGGAGAAGGAAATGGCAACCCACTCCAGGACTATTGCCTGGAAAATCCCATGGACAGAGGAGTCCATGGGGTCGCAAAGAGTTGGACACGACTGAGCAACTTCACTTTCACTTTCAGTTGCACTAGGAGCAACATCCTGTCCTCAACCTCTGCATGTTAACTGAAGTTAACATGGCATACTTCTCAATATTTAGAGGGCTCTATAAACACTGCTGGCTCTCCATGAAGAGGTAACCAGAGGAGAGGGGATGCAAGATGTGTGCAGAGTTGTTAAGCCTTGTTCTGTCCCCCTGTGCCTAGCACAATACCCGGCACAGAACAGATGCCCGATAACCCTACACAAGTTGACGGGACAGACAGACCTCTTGAAAGTTCACCAGAGATGTGACTCAGAATTCCAGCTGGTGAACAGCAGAGGGGGCCACTAAACCCTGTGCAGGAACAACTCAAACTACTGATCATGGTCTTATAAAAGCTCCAAGATGAATTAAACATCTCTTCCTCTGCAAATGATCGAAGCACTTAAGACAGAAGAGACAGCTATGGCAAGGTGAGAAGAGCTCAGGTCTGGGAATAAGATGACCTGGTTTTAAATTCTAAATCCGCCACTTAATGCTATGACCTGGGGCAAGTCATTTTAACCTCTCAGCTGTCCTCCAGTGTAACCAGGGAATACTACTTACTTCACAGTCTAGTTGTATTTAGAAAGGAGGCCAGGTCTGTGAAAGCACCTGGAGGGAGGGAGGGAAGAAAGGAGGTGGGGAGGCGGAGACAGGGAGGAGCGGAGGGAGGTGCAGGGAGAAAGGAGAAGAGAGGGAGGAGGCGCTGGCTCCAGCAAGGGGAAGTTCCACTTCTAGGAACTCAGAACGGAATTTTCCATAGCGGGCCGGAGTAGAATAGCAGCTGTGGGAATGCACTTGAGAGACTATGAAGAAAGAGATTGACAGGACCTGATGACAGTTTGAATGTGAAGGCTCTCAATTAAAGAGATCCTGGCCTGCCCTCCTCTGGCAGGGCCTGAACTCGTTTCCCCCCCGTGTTATTCCTAACATGATGGATCTCTTTCATTACTGAGGAGGAGGAATAATTTGGAAGGCACTGCTTAAAATGGTTTCCTTTATATGTCTAATGTCCTAGGATGACATAATCCTGCTGGCCCGTTTGGTTTTTTATTTTTTTATTTGGGGGGGGGTGCAGGGGCAGGAGATAGTGCTGGTTCTTTTGATGCTATTAGGTTTCTCAAGAAAGTTTTTAACTTTGTACTAGAGCCCCAAGGTGATTATGTGAAAGGTGCTCTTTAAGCAATAGGACAATTTCTCTAATTAACTTGTTTATTATGTTTTTACTGTTGTTGGCCATTCTTTACATCTGGAGCAAACTATTTGCTTTCTTACGTCATTTTTTTTCTTTTTTAAAGAAGAACATAGGTGATTCCATGTCTCCACTGCAAATTCTTAAAAAAAAAGTTTTTCAAATTAGTGCCCAGTTCTAAGCTGAGACCTTCTGCTTGGAAGAGTTAACTTATTTAACTCAAAGCAAACAATTTAGACAGGAGAAAAGAATAAGACTTAGAGTAAGCAGGTACTGTGGTTTATCTGGATCGCCACTAAATAACTGTAAGAGTCAAGGTAAGGCAAAATTTCCCTGTGACTCAATTTCCTTAATCAGACATAAGTGGCAGTATCTGTCGTCATCTTCTTGGGATGTTGTGAAAAACCTTTTTAAAAAAATAAAAGTATTCTAGAAATAAAGAGTATGAAAATCAACATGTGAAATGTCACAGAGATAACAGTATTTATCTGTGGGTAGAACCAAATTTGAATAAAGACTGTGAAATATTTTTCAGGGAAATCATGCACAACATGTTTTAATTTCCATAACTTATAACAATGCTGGGGTATATATTACACGACAGGCTGACTCATGCCCAGGTATGAGTAGAAATTTCCTAAAGCCTATGTTCTGAACCAACCCAACAATGTAAAAGGTGAAAATATCATAGCCCATAACAAGGTACCATCCTTTCCGCAAATACAAGAGGTATATTATCTGCCCCCTTCCACTGCCACACCCTGTATCCTTTTTCCCACCAACCTGGCCTTTGGAAAGTGCGTTTAAGGCAACAAAGCAAAATGCGAAGGTAAAACATAGGAATTTAGTTCCTCAGTCGTGTCCAGCTCTTCGTGACCCCATGGACTGTAGCCTGCCAGGCTCCTCTGTCCATGGAATTCTCCAGGCCAGAATACTAGAGTGGGTATCCATTCCCTTCTCCAGGGGATCTTCCCAACCCAGGGATTGAACCTTGGTCTCCTGCATTTCAGGCAGATTCTTTACTACCTGAGCCACCAGGGAAGCCCACAGGAATGTAAATAAAATAAAAAATTAGCAGAAAGAATTGATGCTATTTCCCTGAGAGCCAAACTATAGGCCACAAACCTGGGGCCCTTCCATTCAATCCTTCTTGTGGCCTTCCCCAAAACAAGGGGGCCTCAAAATCTGTATGCATGTGACATAGCTCCTCCACTGGCTCCTGGGACTAGGCCTTCACTGCTTTCACTCCCAGCTCCTGGTCTTTCATACAGAGGCTTCTAGAGCTAGAGGTTTCCTTTCATGCAAACAAATATACCTGAATTCTCCCAGCAGAGCAATGACAAATTGCTACATGCAAACTCAATGATGGTGAACTGACAGCTTCAGGTGGAGCCAGTACACTGTTGGCCTACACCAAAGCCACCTCTCTCTGCAAGGAGGGTCAGGATTCCTTTTCCTCCGTATGTTGGAGAAACAGCCTTGCTCTTCTGGTGGGCACTCAGAGCAACTGTGCTCTTCAAGACACAAATGTGTTTCTGAACAACCCAGCAGAATCAAATTATAACCCAATTAATTCACAAAACACTCATGTACTAACTCACTTAAACAAGCCTTTCTACATTTTCAGAAGAAAGGCCATTCATTAAGAATCCAATCATTTTAAAATCTCAGAGTTCCTCATGTCATGATGAATACACAGTAGATACTCAATTGGTTCTCTCTTGACCACGTGTTAAGTACTAGATGCTACACATATAAAGATCACTGGAGCAGAAAGACCCTGTGTAAAGGAGAACAAAAGACAAACCTGTAGAAATAAATTATTATAATGTCAGAATTGCAGTTTTAGAAGTAACAGCAAGGTAAGGGTCAGAAATGGTTTCATAGAAAGTATTTAAGAGATATTCCTAAAGCTAAGCCTTGAAAAATAAGTATTGTCAGTAAAAACTTACTTATGATTCAACAACCTGAAGTAAGAAGAGAGAATGAGAGTGAGAAAACTATTGCCAGTCACTCTCCTGAAGTTGAGCTTTCCTTAATGAACTCTCTAAGTTTGGGGCAGCTGGAATATTAATATACTTTTCCTAATGATGAACCTATATGTTTCAGCCAGAAAGCTAAGAGTTATTAAATCTCTCATTCATATTCTTGGCCATTTCTTAAATCAAAACTACAGTGAGGTACCACCTCAAGCCAGTCAGAATGGCCATCACTAAAAAGTGTTGTTGTTCTTCAGTCACTAAGTTGTGTCCGACTCTTTGTGATCCCATAGACTGCAGCACACCAGGCTTCCCTGTCCCAGGGTGTGGAAAAAAAGAGAACCCTCCTACACTGTTGCTGGGAATGTAAATTGGTGCAGCCACTATGGAAAACACTATTGAGGTTCCTCAGAAAACGAAAAATAGAATTACCATATGATCCAGCAATCCCACCCCTGGGCATATATCCAGAAAAAAACTATAATTCCAAAAGATACATGCATCCCTATGTTCATAGAAGCACTAGTCACAATAGCCAAGACATGAAAATAACCTAAGCGTCTACCAACAGATGAATGGATAGAGAAGATGTGGTACACACATACAGTGGAATAATACAAAGGCATAAAAAGAAGGGAATAGTGTCATCTGCAGCAACACAGACGCAACTAGAGATTATCAGACTAAACGAAGTAAGTCGGAAAGACGAAGACAAATATCATACCTATATGCGGAATCTAAAATATGAAACAAATGAGCTTATCTGCGAAAGAGAAACAAAATCAGGGACACAGAAAACAGAATGGTGATTGCCAAGAGAGAGGGTAGGACTGAGACTCTGGGATTAGACGCAGATTGGTATACACAGAATGGATGGACAACAAGGGATATACAGCACAAGGAACTATATTAAATACCCTATAATAAATCATA
This sequence comes from Bison bison bison, assembly GCF_000754665.1. Classification (NCBI taxonomy): domain Eukaryota; kingdom Metazoa; phylum Chordata; class Mammalia; order Artiodactyla; family Bovidae; genus Bison; species Bison bison. The sequence continues at coordinate 14,707,081 of NW_011494948.1, forward strand.
ACAGAAAAGGGTATGAAAAAGAATGTACATATGTAAAACTGAGTCACTTGGCTAGACAGCAGTAACTAACACAACACTGTAATTCAACTATACTTCAATAACAAATATATTAAAAACACTTACCAAGGAGCCACTGGGGAAGCTCCAAGAACAATTTAAGAGACACCTAAATGGGTAGCCTCAAATTCTACAGTTATCTGATTTTATCACACCTGATGTCACTGTGAGATAGCTACCAGGAATTAGGAATCAAATTGCTCCATATCCACCCACCCACCCCCACCACCCCCATCTAGATCTTCCTCTCAAGAATGTATCATGGGTTAACAATGCCTTGTACTTCTTAGTCATGGAGCGTTGGGAAAAAATGTAATTACTTCACGCACACTTGGAAGAGGTTACAAGCTGCTTATCAAAGTCAAGACTGTGAAAAGTTAAAACAGTATTTTTCTAAAAGTCGAACAAAAGAAAAGTTCCTTCCGTAGCACTACAAAATAAGCAATGCCATTGATTTGGGCCAAAATCACCATAATGGTAACTTGAGCCAACTACAACTTCAGAGAAAAAAAGTTTTAACTTCTTCCTGTCACTGTCAGGGTGGTGGGTGGTTTCCTATTCAGTCAGAGCACATAAACACAAAAGTCAATGATTTACAGGGTCTATTACCCATGGGAGGACATGATTTTAAAAAAGACATTATGGATACTGCAGAGCAAATGGAATGGGGAAAGAGTTGGCTGTCCGCTAAAATAACTGTGGTGGGCCAAATCCTCACCACATGTTTTTTCAACCACAGCCTCATCTGGTTAACTTTCCTATGATTTCACCACTAGAACCAAACTGGCAAGTTGTCTTTCAAACGAATATTAAATTCCAGGGCCAGAAGGAACAGAGAGGTCATTCAAAACACCTGCAATTCAAGATGACCAAACCTTAAAGCCATCCTCAAATAAATAAAAATGTAACAGCTTCTTAAAATTGTGCAGAGAAGGCATTTTAAATGTCTAACTTGACTGGCATGCATTTATTATGCTTGGTATTTCAGGAAATATTTATTGACTTCTCTCCAAAGTCTCTCCTGCTATAGTTTAATTCTTATTTCATCATTTCTTATTTCATCATTCCAAGTTACGTTTTCTACAATTTTAAAGTATGCATTTCAAGCTCTTTTCATCTCCAAATCAAGGCATTACATTTCATTTTTCCTGTAGTTTTTGGCAATATACAATCTATTACTATTTTAGACATTTGTTTTCTTAGAAATTTAAGCTAACTTTGAATTAGATAAGTTCCCACTATTAGCTCTCCACTTTAGCATGCAAATGAGAAACCAACTTTCTTAATATACACAGAGAAGGCATCGTTCAGTGAGAAAGATTTTTGTAAACACTGCCTTTTGAAAGTTCATCTTCTAATTTTATCTTATTAGCACGCCAGGCCCATGAGCCTCTCCTAACGCTTTACCACTGAGAGTAGGTAATTCCCCATTTCTCCTGAAGCTAAATCCTCTGACACCCAGAGATCTTGTACCTACCTTCCTGTTCATAAATCTTCATAGTCTCAGTACACAGTCCACCTGACATCTGAAACCTCCAACCTGAAGAAATGTGCTCTAAACTCAGTCCTGTTTAGATATATGTCAATCCAAGAAAGTCTGCTAGCAACCAGACTTTTCATCATCACATCCTCTATTTTTCTTAGTCACACCTGAATTTAAATCTCTAAATGGTGCTATCTCATAAAGATATGATACCATACACTATTAGGAGTCCATATTACCAGTCAGAAGGCTGAACAATAGATTATAATAAAAATACAAGTTCAAATAAGCCCCAAAGACAAGAATGCATTAATGACTCAGATAATATAAGAGGTTTTAAAGGATTGGTTTCATTTTATTATCACTATTTCTTAATCAAAGAAAAGTTCAAATGAGTGTACATTTACTTCTCAAGTGATGAACCCCTTTCATGACAGGGGACACCCACACATCTATTCTTTCCATTTATATATCCCTATTGTTTTTCTTGTACAAATCATAAGTTTGACACATTATCCCATACCCTGTTGGGTGATTGTTTATATCCTAAAAATGGGTCCTCCACCTCTTAACTCACCCCATCTCCAATTTTCTTTGCTGATCTTAGAACTGTACTTAACTCTTCAGATGCTAAGAACTGGAACTGAAAAATGACAAGTGACTCTGGCATCTTCAGGTGCGAAAATGTTGTGAAAAAGAAAAGGACAGCTGCTGCTGCTAAGTCACTTCAGTCGTGTCTGACTTTGTGCGACCCCATAGATGGCAGCCAACCAGGCTCCCCCGTCCCTGGGATTCTCCAGGCAAGAACACTAGAGTGGGTTGCCATTCCTTCTGCAATGCAGGAAAGTGAAAAGTGAAAGTGAAGTCACTCAGTTGTATCCGACTCTTAGCGACCCCATGGACTGCAGCCCACCAGGCTCCTCCGCCCATGGGATTTTCCAGGCAAGAGTACTGGAGTGGAGTGCCATTGCCTTCTCCGGAAAAGGACAGCTAGAGGCCAACAACTATGAATCATTTCAGAATCCTTAAGGGAAGTGGCAACCCCATACCCAGTAACCCTTACCAAGGCAATTGATCAGAAATACTCCATGGCATACCATCATGGGTACTCATGATGATATTACATGAGTTTTACTCATTATTATTTTATACTCATTATTATACTCATATAATTATACTCATTATTATTTTACTCATGTAAAATAATTACAACTTTTTAAAGTAAAAAAATATATGTTTTTTTTTTAATGACAGACCAGGAAAACATTAACATCATATTTCAAGTTTAAGATGCCACTGACAGTAAACAGATGTAACGCTACTTTATGCTACACTAGAAGAAAACATAGCCAGGAAAACTCTAACTTTGTACTGAGTAGTAGACATAAAGGACATTTAGAGATGTTAAAATATAGATCTTAAAATCTATGAAATATAGTAGTGATATAATTATACTTGAGTATTTGTGGGTACATGAGCACATTATAAGAGATTTGGTTAAAGAAAATGTGCTCAAAGGGGTAATCCAGCACAGTTGATCAGGGGGTGAAGTATCATCAAATCAAATTTATTTTCCTTTTGGTATCACTATATTTTCCATTTAGGCCTATTTGAAATTTTGGTGAAAATGGTTCTTTTATCAGACTCAGTTCAGTCACTCAGTAGTATCCAACTCCATGCAACCCCATGGCCTACAGCACGCCAGGCTTTCCTGTCCATCACCAACTCCCAAAGCTTGCTCAAACTCTGTCCACTGAGTTGGTGATGCCATCCAACCATCTCATCGTCTGTCATCCCCTTCTCCTCCTGCCTTCAATCTTTGCCAGCATCAGGGTCTTTTCAAATGAGTCAGTTCTTCGCATCAGGTGGCCAAAGTACAGGAGTTTCAGCTCCAGCATCAGTCTTTCCAATGAATATTCAGGGTTGATTTCCTTTAGGTTTGACGTCTTTTCCAGGACCACAATTAAAAAGCATCAATTCTTTGGTGCTCAGCTTTCTTTATAGTCCAACTCTCACTTCCATACATGACTACTGGAAAAACTACAGCTTTGACTAAACAGACCTTTGTCAGTAAAGTAATGTCTCTGCTTTTTAATATGCTGTCTAGGTCTCCCTACTATGTACCCACCTGGAGAAATACTACTCATCTTTCAAATCTCAACCCCAAAATTACTTGTCTTCCCTGCCTTCCTCATTAAGACTTTTCTGACATCTTCCTCTTAAATTCCCCCAAATTACCAATTTCTCCTCTGGCATCTAAATGAGGATACTTATCCTTGTTTTACTGAACTTGAAATTTGCTTCTCCATCCCTGCTACTATCTGTAACCTATGCTGCTGCTACTGCTGCTAAGTTGCTTCAGTTGTGTCCAACTCTGTGCGACCCCTGAGACGTCAGCCTGCCAGGCTCCCGCGTCCCTGGGATTCTCCAGGCAAGAACACTAGAGTGGGTTGCCATTTCCTTCTCCAATGCATGAAAGTGAAAAGTGAAAGGGAAGTCGCTCAGTCGTGTCCGACTCTTTGTGACCCCATGGACTGCAGGCCCACCAGGCTCTTCCATCCATGGGATTTTCCAGGCAAGAGTACTGGAGTGGGGTGCCATTGCCTTCTCCGATCTGTAACCTATAAAATCTGCCAAAAGAACTATTCTTTTCTCCTTTTATTTTGCTTGACATTACCAGGGCCTAGTATGGTGCTTAACCTGAAGTATTCAAAACAGTTGATAAAATACTAAAATTTTGAACATAAGAACACTATGACCCAGAGAACAATAACTATATAATCGTACCCACATCTTGGATGTAGTTAACAACTGTGGCAAAGGTTTTTGAACAAATGAATCAAACTTATACAAATTCCCTGATATAAAATCTATAGTTATTTTTCTTAATCAGATCTTTAAAGCAAGAGCATATTCAAGCCTCAGTTAACAGCTTGATTTTTACATAAAAAAATACCTGTTATATTTAAATTTATTTTGATTGGTGAAATTCTTTTAGGGAAATATAAATCCCACACATTATTTTAAGGCAGTTTTCACTAACTGGCTCCTAGGACAACTGATTTCTATATGTATGAAAATCTAAACAATTTATTTTATTTTCAAAGAAGACATTTACTGTGATATACATTAACTTGTTTATTTCTCATATATATGCCCTAAACTTAAAAGCTATGAAATGTCACCAACATAATAATGTACAGAACACTAAGCAAAGACTTTTAAAATGACACTAGAAAGAGATATATATTTAATTACTAAGTTTTTAAAAAACAAAACTGCTATACTTTCTGCTTTAAATTATCCCATATTCATGAAGAAATATATAAATACACACACACACATATACATATATATGTATATATATATATGTATATGTGTGTGTGTGTGTGTGTGGGTGTGTAGACTGATTTAATACATATAGAAAACACTGGAAAGCTACAAAACAAACTTAACAGTGATATGCCCCTGGGAGTGGGACTGGAAAATAAGGACAGCTTTTTATAGTCTTAAGATGATAAATAAATCAATGCTATTGACTGCAATAAGGCTGAACAAACAAATTTTACTTGGCCTAAAATTTTCACTGTAATTCATCAGTTGTCAAAATAATGATAAAATTGTAAGAATGGATTCTGCACACAGATGGACAGATCATATTATTTTCGGCCATAAAGTAACACTTCCCTCACATGCCAAGTTATGGTCAAGTCATACATTTCCTAAAATGTATTTTTGTCTGTCATCAGCTATACTCAAGTGCTGAGCTCTGCTTTTTGTGTTTGCCAGAATGGTATCATTGAAATCTTGTATGTCTTCAACAGGAATGACCACTAATAGCAGCATAATTCAAAATTATTTTGAAAATCCTAGTGAATATAATAAAGATTTAAAAAAACAACCAAGAGCCATACATATTTACTTATAGAAGATTACTGTCTACTCAGAAAAATGGATCCCTGGTCGGGGAACTAGATCCCACTTGCCACAGCTAAGACCTGATGCAGTCAAGGAAATAAATAAAATAGTTCTTTTAAAAGGAAAGTGTATTGAAAAAGTATTAGTATCAAAAGGATTTCCAGAAATAAGGTAATATACAATAATATATTGATTTCCTTCATGGCCTCAATAACTACTTTCTGGAATAACCACTTCTGAAATACAATGGAACAGAAGTCTCCATTTATAAAAGCAACAAAAACTTAATGAACTCAAGAAATACAGATTACCTATAATTACAGCTATATAACTTTAGTGAGAGAAATAAAAATAAGACCTGAATAAGTGAAAAGACATGACATACTCTTAGACAAGGAAGATAAAATATCACAAAAAGATTAATTTCCCATAAATCAAACCATACCTTTAACACAGTTCCAACAAACATCCTGTCCCCTATAGGCCAACATTAACATAAAGTGGTCTTGATGATTAATGAGAGAAATGGGGAAAGCACACTAGTTGGCAATCCTCCAAAGAAAAGAGCAGCTAGTAAATATATGAGAGGCTATTCCACCTCGCTGGGATCAAAAAATGCCAAAGACAATTTTTCTAAAAGATTGGCAAAGAGTTTAAAATAAGATAAGGTCAACTTATACAACACAAATCAGTATCAGACACATTGCAATAAATCTTTCTACCTATTCTTCAAGGTTTAAACTTTTTGGCAAAGGTGCTCCCACAGTGCCCCCAGAGCCTTGAATGTTTGCTCTTTTCAGTAAATGTCTAGAAGCACCCATGAACTGGTTTACTCTGCAAAGGTAAGACACGTACATTTTAGTCTTTATATCAGCATTTGTTGATTAATAAAAAATTGCAATAGACAGGAATCCAGAAGGAAATAAAGAGCCATTTAACTCTCCATGACACCGTAACAACAACAAAACCACTTCAGAATGTTATAGAAATGCACTAATGATTATCAATTGTTGGTTGTCAAGATTCTAAAACAGAATAACTTTGTGAAAAATAAATTATTTACATACATAATCAGCTATGTTCATCACCTAAAATTATAACACAAAGAACATCAGTGAAAATGTTCTGAAACTGGTACGGAGAAGTTGCAAGACAGAAAGTGAAAGTGAAGTTGTTGCTCAGTCGTGTCAGACTCTTTGCAACGCCATGGCCGGTAGCCTACCAGGCTCCGCCGTCCATGGGATTTTCCAGGCAAGAATACTGGAGTGGGCTGCCATTGCCTTCTCCAGGTGATCTTCCCAACCAAGGGATCGAACCCAGGTCTCCTGCATTGCAGACATACGCTTTACCGTCTGAGCCACCAGGGAAGACCAAGAAAGAAGTAGTCAATACTAAAAGGTTTCTCATCTCATCTTCACGTGTTCTCCTGGTCTACTAGGTGTTAAGGAGGAGAAGGTAAAAGGGCTGTTTGTGAAGCCATGGTTTCTGTTTACCTATATGTGCGTGCTAAGTCGCTTCAGTCGTGTCTAACTCTTTGTGACCCAATGGACAGTAGCCCGCCAGGCTCCTCTGTCCAAGGAATTCTCCAGGCAAGAATAGTGGAGTGAGTTGCTATTCCCTTCTCAAAGGGATCTTCCTGACCCAGGGATCAAACCCACATCTCCTACGTCTCCTGCATTGCAGGCGGGTTTTTCACCACTAGCCTCCTGTTTACCTGTAATTCTGACTATTCAAGGTCAAAATCTTGCTGCTATCTGGCAAAACCACAGGACCTTAACTACTTGAATGCAATTCTATTTACATTGAACAGATCACTCAACTGTCTACAAAAAGAATGAATGTGATTATAATCCTCCACTGGGAGAAGCTTACAGACACTACCCAGAAGACAACCTAAGCCATTTTTTAATTCAAGCCTTGCTTTCCCAGGCCAAAAATCAGAAAATTGGCTCATATTCCTTAATCAGTACTATTCAGAAAACTCCTTAGTTATCAGGCAAAGTATCTACAATCCAAATGGTATAATTTATCAATAGTGCAATCTTATCAAGCTAATTTCAAACAACCTGTGGCATATGAGACACACTGCTGTCAAAAATCAAGGCATTACTTGTCTTAGAAAACAAGGAATTATTACCATTAAATACTAGTAGCACAGACTAAACATTCAAGATGGAAATTCAAATAACCTGAAAAAAAGCTAAATTGAAATATATATATTTGAAAGATAGGAATATCAGTAAAACCCATAACTCAAACTTCAAAGCTTTACTTTTTTCATTCAAAGACTCTCTATTTTAAAGACAAGTTATATAGTCATATATTCCTAGTGTTGAAATCCTCCAGATGAAAAGGATTCAAAATATACAAGGCAGGTAAAGGTTACTTATTAATTCCTTAGGCAATAAATTAAACAGATGCCTATAAATCAAGTCTTCTTCCTTGTCCCTGGACCCACCCCACTCAGGCTTTGAAGGATAAATTCTTAAGGTGAACATTACAAAAACAAACCAATTAAGTCAAATTCATAGAGACAGAAAGGAAAATGGTGGTTGCCAAGAGACAGAGGAAGAAAAGGATGAAGTTATCGTTTAATGGGTACAGACGTTCACCTTGGGATGATGAAACAGTTCCAGAGATGGAAAAGGGTAACAATTGAACAATGTGAATGTTCTTAATGTCACTGAACTATATACTTCAAATTGGTGAAAATGGTAAATTTTATGTATACTAGCCACAACTTTAAAAAAGTAGTAATCGGATAAGTTGACCCATAAAAGTTGAATGAGGTACACCAATTTTAAAAAAGACTGAAAAATTGTCCATACTTCAGAAAACTTTAAACACAGTGCTAATCACTTCCCTGATTATAAGCTAATGACTTCAGAAAGAATCACAAATTCCTCAACAAACTAAACAAATACACTTCTGATTTATTCTGGTAACAGTATAGTTTTCAAAAATAGTCCAAATAAGCAATACAGAAAATGTGGCTCTTTCAAAGAGATTCTAAAAGATCTTTCTCCTGAAAGAAAATTTCGTTTTTTTAAAAAGCTCAAATTCAGTTTAAAAGTAGTTGAAGGAAAAAAAGCAAATGCCCAGTTTTCCATGAGAGAAACTAGACTGCCAGATGAAACTGCAAAACATATAGAAAGATCAAAGAAATAGTGAATAGACACTGTTGATCCTAGATTTAGAGAGAAAGGCATTTTTGAAAGGACTAACCAACCATACTGAATGCTCACCCAGCCCTTGTGATGAAATTCAAAGGCAGCAAGGTAAACAAGGAACTTTGGCAAAAGATGCTTAAATTTTCTGGTACAAAAGAGTTACTTTACATTTTGCACCTTTTTAGGTGGAGAGAAGAGACAACATCTAAGTGTCAGAAAAAGCAAGAAAGTTTAGAAGACATCATTTATGAATGAAAGGAACAAAGTAAATACTTTTCCACAAAAGGATATTAAACAAACTCATTTCTCCTGGTATAACACAGGATTATAGGGGTGAAGGTTGTAGCGAGTGGAGGGCTGAGGAAGTCAATTTAATGAAAAGAGTAAAAGAAAAAAAATTTTTTGTTTAATTGTAATGAGTAGAGTCCCTGAGACAAACAGGTGTTCATATCTACAGAGAAAGGCCTATGGAAATATCCTAAATACAGTATCATTAGATAGCTTTAACCATTTTTTCAAAAATCTTGCCATCTTAAAGGTAAGAATTGCTACGCTTTTTTTCTTGCCAGGTCTCCAATACATCTAATAAAATCAAAATCATCAAACGAAGACTGAAATTTGTTTATCAGGGAAAATCCAAAAACAGTAAGAGGAACAGAGGCTGATTATCACCTTGCAGATGTGTGTAGTCATAGGTTCAATAGTTAAGGATACCACCCTGAAGAGGCCAATAGGGTACCTGCTTCTGCTGGGGCAGGTGACCACCTTTACACTCAGCTATCAACAGTGTTCTATACTCACAGATCAGATCAGATCAGATCAGTCGCTAAGTCGTGTCTGACTCTGCGACTCCATGAATCGCAGCACGCCAGGCCTCCCTGTCCATCACCAACTCCCAGAGTTCACTCAGACTCACGTCCATCGAGTCAGTGATGCCATCTAGCCATCTCATCCTCTGTCATCCCCTTCTCCTCTTGCCCCCAATCCCTCCCAGCATCAGAGTCTTTTCCTATGAGTCAACTCTTCGAATGAGGTGGCCAAAGTACTGGAGTTTCAGCTTCAGCATCATTCCTTCCAAAGAAATCCCAGGGCTGATCTCCTTCAGAATGGACTGGTTGGATCTCCTTGCAGTCCAAGGGACTCTCAAGAGTCTTCTCCAACACCACAGTTCAGAAGCATCAATTCTTCGGCGCTCAGCCTTCTTCACAGTCCAACTCTCACATCCATACATGACCACAGGAAAAACCATAGCCTTGACTAGACGAACCTTTGTTGGCAAAGTAATGTCTCTGCTTTTGAATATGCTATCTAGGCTGGTCATAACTTTCCTTCCAAGGAGTAAGCATCTTTTAATTTCATGGCTGCAGGCACCATCTGTAGTGATTTTGGAGCCCAGAAAAATAGTCTGATGCTGTTTCCACTGTTTCCCCATCTATTTCCCATGAAGTGATAGGACCGGATGCCATGATCTTCATTTTTTGAACGTTGAGCTTTAAGCCAACTTTTTTACTCTCCACTTTCACTTTCATCAAGAGGCTTTTGAGTTCCTCTTCACTTTCTGCCATAAGGGTGGTATCATCTGCATATCTGAGGTTATTGATATTTCTCCCAGCAATCTTGATTCCAGCTTGTGTTTCTTCCAGCCCACCTATCTCCAAATACAAGTTACAGAAGACTCGGGTAAGAGTACATACAAGTCCAACAAATGCTAAAAAAGCATAAGGCAAAGAAATTCAAAACATGTGGTCCAATGACAAAAGGTCAGTTGTGGCAGCTTCCTGCACTCTTGCACCCAAGCTATTCTATCTTTGTGATATGATGACAATCAAAAGTATGAAAAAAGGGGAAACTCAATGTTATGATTCATCTTTCCAAGGAGGCACAAGAGATATTAAAACTTTCACACTACTGGTGATGATTCAGAGACAGAAAATGAATAGAATCAAAAGGTAAATTACATTCAAGTTATCAACCAGTGGCAGGTATTTAAATAGCTATATGACAAACTCCAAGGTCCCATGGATCTGAAAAAAGTAAGGAACAGTGCCTACCTACAAGGAATTTACAATTTACTCTATGCTCCTGTGATGATACGATTTCTTTCGTCACTGTTGGTTGCCTCCAAGGCAACTTTTCACCACCATTTTTGAGCACCAGGATGGGGAGAATTTCAAAGCTGTCCCTCAAGACTCCTGTCCTCTGGTTATTCGATCAAACACTAATCTAGGTACTACTGTGAAGAGATTTTGTAGATGTAATTAAGGTTATTAATCAGCTGACCACAGGCTATGGAGACCATCCTGGATTATCCAGGCAGTCTCGAGCTGATCACATGAGACCACAAAGTGGGGAGCATTCTCCAGCTGTAAAGAGAGCGATGTGGTACAAGAGGAAGAAGAGATGCAGTAGCAGAAGAGAGGTTTCCCAGTTGAGAAGGCTGTGCCGTGCCCTTGCTGGCTCCAAATGCAGGGGCCCACGAACAAGAACTAGAGAGCAGCCTCTAGGAGCTAAGGGCTGGACTCACTGACCGTTCACAAAGAAACAGAGACCTCAACCCTACAACCAAAAGGAATGAGATTCTGCCCACAATCTGAATGAGGCTGAGAGCAGATTCTTCCAAATCTTCTAGTAACAGGCCAGCTGACAACATCTGGATTTCAGGCTCACTAAACTCTGAACAGGGAAACCAGGTAAGCCAATCCTAGCTTCTACAGAACCATGAGATAATGAATACGTGTTGTTTTAAGCAGCTTTCTTCTGGCAGCAATAGAAAATTAATTCGAGCACTTACATGGAAGTGCTAGAACACAGTAACTCATTTAATTCTCATAACAACCCTGAAAAGTTATCCCTCTCCATTTTACAGATGAGGAAACTGAGAATAGAAAGGTTAAATAACCAGCTTACTTACAAACTGGAATCACTAATGATCAGAGTGGCTTACATATACTAAAGTCATTGATAATACAGAAAGAGAATCAGGAGGGAAATACAAGCCAAAAGTGAAACATATTATTTAGTTTATGGGAAAGACTGACAGACACAATCAATCACGAAAATGTCTATAATGAGAGGAATGAAATTTGTTTCCTAACCTTTAAAGTGTTATTGCTAAAGACAGTAAAATATTTTCAAGATTTTGGATTTCTTTACTTTGAGATTCAGTCAAAATTCAGATATCAACAACTGTTACATTCTAGAACAATAATTAACAAAAGTACAAATACTTTGAGGGGAAATATGCAGAAACCTTTAAACAATCATATATAGACTTGAACTTTACTAATTAATAGTACTTTCCTCTAGCGATGATGTTTTCTTGTTGGACTTTTCACCTTGAACTCTTGATTCCTAGAGTTGGAGGCAAAAATCTCAGAACACAGAAGGTCCTTGGCTGATAAAATACAAAATTTCCTCTCAAATAAACCAACCTTGGATTTCCAACATGTAATGGGAATTTAAGTCATTAAATGAACACCTACTTGGTCTTTTATGTAGGAATAGCGGAGAAGGTAATGGCACCCCACTCCAGTGCTCTTGTCTGGAGACTCCCAGGGACGGGGAATCCTGGTGGGCTGCTGTCTATGGGGTCGCACAGAGTCGGACACGACTGAAGTGACTCAGCAGCAGCAGTAGTGTACTTGTGTTGTTTTAGATTCAGTAATAACAGATTTTTTAAATAGCTTACTTAGAAAAAACAGAGACACAATTTCCAGTTTAAGAAATTTATAGGAAAAAGTTTATATCTGGCCACAGTTAAAATTTTCAATGCTAATGTCCTATTTTTAAATATCTTTGTTATTATGAATTATGTACATGCATTGATATCTATCATTAATTTGCAGGTACTCCCAACATAAACTGTATATCCCTATTTAGATTTTTTTAAGGCTACTAGCATAGTAATTCAGAGAAGGCAATGGCACCCCACTCCAGTACTTTTGCCTGGAAAATCCCATGGACGGAAGAGCCTGGTGGGCTGCAGTCCATGGGGTCACTAGAGTCGGACACGACCGAGACACTTCACTTTCACTTTTCACTTTCATGCATTGGAGAAGGAAATGGCAACCCACTCCAGTGTTCTTGCCTGGAAAATCCCAGGGACGGCGGAGCCTGGTGGGCTGCCGTCTATGGGGTCGCACAGAGTCGGACACGACTGAAGCAACTTAGCAGCAGCAGCAGCAGCAGCATACTAATTATAATTTAAGAAAAGAATGTGGCAAGATCTTTCCAACCTGTACTTTTCCTACAGGCTAAGAAAGGAACTTAGAGGTAATTTGGTCATGTTCTAGTTCATGGCTGTCCATTGGATAATCTTGCTTTGTCACTTACACATTACCTATGTTGTCCTATATGTACTAAGTGCTAGATAGATTAAAATTAACAGGTGGTACAGTTTCTTCAAAGTATAGTCACAAACATAAAAATAAAATTACGAATGTTGTATTTCATGACTTCCTATATGCATATAGACACTAATGCCTTGGAATTTATAGGAAAAAAAATCCTTTACAAAACTTTAACTATACAGAAGAGCACAAAATAGTTGCAATCCATAAAAATGTAAATCCACTTAAAAACCCAAATTTCCAAACTAAATTAAGAACTTTAGTAAATTATATATAGAAAATACAGCTTATAGATCTGGTCTTGAAAACCTTTAGTTCTGGCTATAAATCCTTTACGGAAGACTATAAGAGTAACTAACCTATTGCTGATAAGCCAGAAGTCTAGGTTGTTTTTAACTTTATAGAGTAACTAGGATGGATCCAATTAACAGGATGGAGTATCTAGTTGATTACCTTACCTCTAAAAAACTGGCTAAGAAAGAGTATTACAAATCAGTCTTCAGTCTGAATTATAATCTGGTTTCTGTTTTTTTTCCCCTACCACAGCTATTATTCTTGTCTCCTTTTTTTAATTTGCTTAGTGAATCACAACTATCTCAATACTTTTGCCCTATATTAAATTCCAGAGAGTCAGGCATTAAACATTACAAACTTGATCTTATTATTAGAAACTTTATTGTCAAGTACTCTCTTATTCTTATTTATTAGCAGAATATTTTTTAAGGCATTTGCCATGTAAACAATTCATTTCTTTGGAAAACATCTTACCTCTCAAAACTTACCAAAGGACAAGTTTCTGGCCTTTTCCCCCCACTTCAACAAGTGTTAAAAACAGGTGTCAAAGATAGAACCAGGTTATTCTGACCTATCCAACTCCAGCTTAGCTTCTAACACCTTGTCACAACATCCTTATGGGATACAGTGGCTAAGCAGTAAAGAATTCGCCTGGAATGCGGGAGATACAGGAGATGCAGCTTCAATCCCTGGGTCAGGAAGATCTGGAGGAGAGCACGGCAACCCACTCCAGTACTCTTGCCTGGAGAATCCCATGGATAGAGGAGCCTGGAGGGCTACAGTCCAAAGGGTCGCAAAGAGTCAGAACAACTGGGCACTTGCACAACGTCCTTATTTTTTAAAACCCAGGAAGGCTTAGTATTTCTTTGTAAACAGTCCCTCAACTTCACAGACGAGCTTTTAAGGAAAGGTTTTCTATAAGACTTAAGAATATTAATTTCAGTTCTGGCAATCTGTTCTAAGCAGAAAATTCTCATCAAAGAATAGCATCATACTCTTATGATATTCATTATAGTATTATTCACCTGCATGCGTGCTCAGTCACTAAAGTCGTGTCTGACTCTTTGTGACCCTATGGACTGTAGCCCCCCATGCTCCTCAGTCCATGGGATTCTCCAGGCAAGAATACTGGAGTGGGTTGCCATGTCCTCCTCCACGGGATCTTCCTGACCCAAGGATCGAACATGAATCTTCTGCATCAGCTGCATTGCAGGCAGATCCTTACTGCTGAGCCACTAGGGAAGCCTGATATTATTCATCTGAGAAAAACATAGAAATCCACTTAAATTCTGATAAGAAGGAATGGCTACCCAAGTGGTATACTTTTTACAAATGGAATATGACACAGTCATAAAAAATCATGTTCACTGCTAAAAATGTGCAATTACATGAGAAACAGCTTATGTTACAGGAAGTGTGAAGAAAAGGACAATTACAATTTTTGAAAACTACATTAAAAATATTAGAAAGGATACAGGGTATTTTTTTATTGTTTTTTCCCAAAAGGTATATACAATGTACATATACAATTTTTTTAGTAACACCATAGCTACAGTCCTTCTGCTCACATCTTATGGCATGCGGCTATCAATATCTCCTTGCTCACTTTCCCAGAATGCATACTTCTAACATTCAATCATCTGAAACACAGATGAAAATTTTTCAGATAGAAACTAATAGCCTCTGTCTTTCAGAGGATGCACTTGGGTGTGTATTATCTGAAGACTATTAAACTATCATAGTTAAAAATAATTGGGCTATCAATTATTATTATAGCAGATAAACACAATTTGACTTTCAGGATCCATGGGGATTCTCTTTCCCACACGTGTCAGGACCCTAAGGAACTTTCACTGTTGTTGAATGATTTCTATGATCCATCACATCATCTATAGAGACACATCATTCCCCCATTCTTCAGGGAAGACCAGATTTATGCAGCAACCCAGAAAGCTATGATCATTTAATCTTCAATTACACTACAAGAGTTTGACCTGAATTTAAGAAAAACTAGGCTACTTTAAGAAATAAGCAAATAATTCCTTGAAGTAGTTGATCTTATCTCCCTCTGAACATTTTTTTCTTAATCCCAAATTCACATTTCAATGATATTTCCAGATAAATCCAGCTGCTTGAAGTTCTCTTTGAAAATATTCAAAATCAATACATTTTAATAGCACTTGGGGCAAATTTACCAACATCTTACAGGCTGCCCTTCTTTAGGGGCTCAAAAAAAAAAAAAAAAAAAAAAGACAGTTAAAAAGTATTTTCAAATTAGTTTCCCATTTTCATTTTTCAAGCAGACAAGTTTCCCCATCATGAACATTTCCTCATTACTAAACTATTCTTCATAACCAATCAAGTTGGCCCTGAGTTTAATACCCACCACACACTCATTTTTATTTTATATAGATTGACATTCAATGATATAATTATTTTATTAGTTTATAGATACCAAAGGGATATTTCCAGGGGAAAGAAGTTGTACTGTACGTATATACAAAATGATTTTTCCCCCCTCACAGGGAAATTTGCATCTTGATGAGGGGTTGTCTTTTAAACTACTCTACTTTCACACATTTAATAGGTAATAAATTTAATAAAGGTAATAAATTTATAGTTAGTTGAATGGGAAATGCTTGTGCCTCATTTCTGCCAAACCATAAGCAAGCTACTTAATTAAAGGGAGTTCACCACTATCTTTTCACCTTCAAGGAAAAACTGCGGATTGTGAAGACAGCCGTTTCTCTCTATTTCCACCACACCAGCTGTACAGTGTTGAACATTATGCTCCACCACACCAAAAATGACACTCAGAAACGCCTACTCCCTTGTTTCTCAGAGTGTGGTTCACAAGTCAGTGACATAATCACCCGGGAACTTGTCAGAACTAAAAATCTCAGACTCCACCCCAGACCTACTGAATCACAATCTAAATTTACCAAAATGCCCAGGTCATTTGTCTGCACTTTGAAGCTTAAGAAGCACTAGTCTAGAAGTTAAGGTAGAAGGCAGCACGGTAAACTATCTCCTGCTTGTACATGCTAAGCTGTTGTGAAAAGCTGCAGAAAATCTACAGTCAGCAACATATAAATCACTCCTAGAGATTGTTAATAAATCTTTTAATTAGATCAAGTCTTTCCACAAAGATAAAAAACATGCAAGTGACTGATGCTTTGTGCCTATTAACAGGATTTTCACTGTACTACCAGAACTAGATATTTTTTAATAACAAGCTGAAAATACATACATCTGTTCTCTATTCTCTAATAGAAATCTTGCTAAAAGATATTTCCTCTTCTGTTCAAACCTAAAATGAATCTTGTGGATGGAATCTATTTTTAATTGTTCCAAGTTAAAAATGAGTCAAAGAACCTTAATAGAAAAATCCTAACTGATCAGTTTTAGGAACCAATGTAATTCACCTTATAAATGAATGAAGTATGCATATTTAAATCAAATATATAGCCCTTATCATAGTCTGTGGTCTCACAAGGAGGTACCTGTAACAAAGGTCCTCACACTTTCAAGAATAACTTTCATAAGAAAATATCAAATGTCAGGCTTCTGGAAATTTACAATACAATGTGACTCACAGAAGTGTAATTTATACAACTTTCCAAAGGTGGATCCAATACATAACATGGTACACCTGTACTGACCCATGCTCTATTAGTCTACAGATCTTTAAACAAGCTGCTTCTATAAGGACTTCAAATATGGCCTACCACAAAAGTGTTTTGGGAATAACTTTATCCCCCTACAATCCTAGTCTTGTTCTAAACAGAGCCCTTAAGTAAATTAAATCTTTAGAAAAACACACTTTTTTGTTTGTAAAGAAAGAAACATTTCCTGGATGCCAGAGAATGTTTCCTTGAGAAACTGTTTATGTTACTGTGTTGAAAAGGTGTTTATGTTGTTATAAACACCTTCCTTGTAAGAGGGTATGCAGAGTTTCCCCATTGTTTACATTGTAATCAGCCTTATTCTGAAAAGATCTACCCTGATTCCTCATGCCTGGACTCATTCTTCCTCCATTCTGTCCCAATTAGATCACTCTCAAAGATATTCTGTATTTGTTTAGCAAGATCGACTCATCTCATGTGAACAAGGGAGTTTAGGTTCCTAATCAGGACTACAATTACCAACCTCATTAATGAGCAAGCTGTGGTGGTTTGTCAACTTCATTTAAGTGGAAATTACATCTCCTGGAAAATTCTTCTCTGTGTAGTTCCAGGTTAAAGTTAACCAAAAGTAGAACTGGCCTAGACTTGGAAAGAAGGATCTGCATGGATATGGCAACCAATATTCTCTGAAGGTTGTCATGGTTAGTACAGTGACCAGACATGGCTGTGTAGGCAGGTTCAAGCTTATCTTTGCTCTTCTCAGATCCCTGTCCAATTTCCAAGCTGGTCTCTCAGGTCAATAGTGACTCCAGGCCCACCAACAGACCCATAGATGGTAACTCTATGGAGGCACAGCCTTCCACAGACCTGCTCCCATGAGCCATGTCTTATGTTTGGCTTCTCAGGCTAACCAACTGGAGACTTCACTGACACTGTGACTTGCCCTGAACCTTCAATCCCCAAGCACCTTTCATAAATGTTTAAGGAATAATTTCTATAATAAAACTCTCACTCAAAATCAATTGTAGTCTTCTTCCATGATTAAACACCAACTGATTCGAAAGGCTTGGTTTACCTGTTAGCTCTGCATTGAATGGTCTCCTGCCATTAATGACATGGCATATTCAACAGTAAATGGCACAACAAACTTCGCTTGCTGATGCTCAGCTGTGCTAATATATGGCCTAAGGTTTAAGCCTATCACTAAACCCTACCTTTTTCCCATATAACTTTTTTCTTTCTGTTCTGGCTTCATTGAGACATAATTGACATATAAGAAATCTCATATTTAAAGTACATAATTTGATATGTTTTCATCACAGTCAATAAAACATACATATCTATCAACCGCAAAATTCTTCTCACCTTTCTTTAAAATTCTTTCCCCTATCTGCCTTGCCCCATATCTCCCATCTCTAGACACCACTGATCTACGTTCTATCACTAGAATTAGTTTGCATCTTCCAGAATTATATATACACATGGAATCACACAATATGTACTCTTTTTCGGGTGGGCAGGGGTATCTGACTTCTTTCAGATTCATTCATGTTGCTGTGTACATTCAGATCAGATCAGTCGCTCAGTCGTGTCCGACTCTTTGCGACCCCATGAATCGCAGCACGCCAGGCCTCCCTGTCCATCACCAACTCTCGGAGTTCACTGAGACTCACGTCCATCGAGTCAATGATGCCATCCAGCCATCTCATCCTCTGTCGTCCCCTTCTCCTCCTGCCCCCAATCCCTCCCAGCATCAGAGTCCTTTCCAATGAGTCAACTCTTCGTATGAGGTGGCCAAAGTACTGCAGTTTCAGCTTTAGCATCATTCCTTCCAAAGAAATCCCAGGGCTGATCTCCCTCAGAATGGACTGGTTGGATCTCCTTGTAGTCCAAGGGACTCTCAAGAGTCTTCTCCAACACCACAGTTCAAAAGCATCAATTCTTCAGCACTCAGCCTTCTTCACAGTCCAACTCTCACACCCATACATGACCACAGGAAAAACCATAGCCTTGACTAAACGAACCTTTGTTGGCAAAGTAATGTCTCTGCTTTTGAATATGCTATCTAGGTTGGTCATAACTTTCCTTCCAAGGGGTAAGCGTCTTTTAATTAACAGCTCCTTTTTATTATTTAGTAATGTTTCACTATGTAGATCTCTAACAGTTTATTTATACATTCACTTATTGGTGGACATTTGAGTTGCTTCTAGTTTGGAGCTATTACAAATAAAGCTCTCAAGCACATTTGTGTAAAAGTCTTTGCATGGACATATACTTTCAAGTTTGTTGATTAAGTACCTATGATTAGAACTAGGAAGGTATATGCTAACATTTTAAGACACTGAAAGACTATTTTCCAAAGTGATTAAACCTTTTCAAGTATTGATCAGCAATTTATGAGAGTTCTGGTTGCTCCATAACCTCATCAACATTTGGTATCGTCAGTCTTTTTAAATTCAGCCATTCTAATGGTTAAAATGGTGGTATAATGATTTCTCATGGTAGTTTCAATCATTTTCCTAATGACACATGATACTGAGCCTCATTTCATGGGCTTACTTGACATGTGTGTTTCCTCTGCTGAAGTGTCTATCCAAATATTTTGCCAATTTTTTATCTGGATAGCTTTCTTATTACTGAATCCTTGTTTTGTTATTCTAAGTAGTCACTAAGTCATGTCCAACTCTTTGTGACCTCATGGACTGCAGCATGCCAGGCTTCCCTATCCTCCACTATCTCCCAGAATTTGCTAAAATTCATGTCCACTGAGTCAATGATGCCATCCAACTATCTCATCTTCTGTCGTCCCCTTCTCCTCCAGCCCTCAATCTTTCCTAGCATCAGGGTCTTTTCCAATGAATCAGCTCTTTACATCAGGTGGCCAAAGTATTGGAGTTTCAGCTTCAGCATCAGTCCTTCCAATGAATATTCAGGGTTGATTTCCTTTAGGATTGACTGGTTTGATCTCCTTGCTGTCCAAAGGACTCTCAAGAGTCTTCTCCAGCACCAAAGTTCAAAAGCACCAGTTTTTTAGTGCTCAGTCTTCTTTATGGCCCAACTCTCTCATCTGTACATAACTGCTGGAAACGCCCATATCTTTGACTATATGGACCTTTGTCGGCAAAGTGATGTCTCTGCTTTTTAAAGGCTTTCTAGGTTCATCACAGCTTTTCTTCCAGGCAGCAAATGTCTTTTAATTTCACTGAATCGTAAACCCTTTAAATAATCTAGATTCAGTTCCTTTGTCAGACATATGCTTAGCAGATATTTTCTCCCAGCCTGTGGCTTTTCATTTTCATAACTTTTGAAAAGCAGAACTTGTTTCATTTTCCCTACTTTAGGCACAAAGTCTGTCATACTAAAGCACTAAAACATCTTTGATCCTGGAAGTCTGAAATCAAGGTGACCAAAGTGTCAGCAGGGTGATGCTCCTGCTGAAAGCTCTAGGGTAGAATCCTTCCCTGACTCTTCGAGCTTCTGGTGGTTGCTGGCAATCTGTGGAACTCCTTAGCTATGGTAGCATAACTCCAATCTCTGTGCTGTCTTCCCACAGAGTTCTTCACTGTGTGTCTCTGCATGTCTGTATCTTCACACTGCCTCCTCATAAAGACACCAGTCATTGGCTTTAGAGCCCACACTTAATGCATTACAATCTTAACTTGATTACATCTGCAAAAAAACCTATTTCTAAATAAGACCACATTCACAGGTGAGGGGGTTAGACTTTCATCCTATGTTTTGAGTTGGGGGGGTACAAAATTCAATACACAGCAGGTGCACAGATTTTAATATTAAAAAAAAAGCACACTGAATGATAAATTATTCAACATGAGTTCTAGCCTCCTTGACAACAGTCTGTTTTTGCCTCTTTCACTGTTCCCATAGAGATATCCCCAAGCTCATTTGCAGAATGTCTTGCCCGTGGTCTTACTTCCTCAAAACAGATGGATTCCTTGCAAGAGTCAGTTCAGTCTAAGCTTCTGCCCTTGGTTCGTTGGTCCGTACCAACTATTAGCTAAATGAACATGAAGAAAAAAAAAAGTTGCCATGATTTTCTCTTTTATGATCTCTCCCCCTTGGTCTTCCCCCAACTAGGGTACTAAATTTGGGGGGAGCAGGGTTAGTTACAGTTAGTTAGCCAGTGTTAGTTGCTCAGTTGTGTCTGACTCTCTGTGACCCCATAGACTGTAGCCCGCCAGGCTCCTCTGTCCATGGAATTTTCCAGGCAAGAATACTGGAGTGGGTTGCCACGCCCTTGTCCAGGAGATCTTCCTGACCCAGGGACTCCTGCATTGCAAGCGGATTCTTTACCTACTGAGCCACCAGGAAAGTTAGTGACAAATCTAAATCTAAGAGATGCGTCTAATTACAGAGCTGTCTTCCTTCAGCATCACCTAGAAGAAAACACAAATTGCTTCTCCAAAGAAACATGTTCTAATTATCAACTGTTGCATAATAAAGCACCCTAAACTTAGTTTAAAAATAATAACAGCCATTAACTATCTTTCCCTCAGGACATTGGGAAGATCTGGCTGGGCAGTCCTGACTCAGAGTTTCTCATTTCTCACTTGGCAGCAGACAGACAGTAGCTGGAGCTGGAGCGACAGGGCTCTCGGGAGGCTGAGGGCCCTTTCCTGTGGTCTCGCCTCAAAACACGATGGCCTCAGGACAGTTGGACTGCTCCTACGGTGGCTGCAGGTTTCACAATCAAGTCTTGCTTTCCAAGAAAACAAAAAAGAGGAAGCAGCACTCTTATGATCTCACTTCGGAAATCACAAAGGGTCATTTCTGCAGGACTCTGTCAGCTGAAACAATCATAAAAGCCCACTTAGTTTCAAAGAGGAAAACATAGACCTATCTCTTGACAAACGTGTCAAAATCAAATTGGAAGATGAACATGTCAGATGGGAGATAACACTGTGGAAATCTTTGGAAAGCAAAATTTGTCGCAGAATATATCCTATGTCTCCCTGGGGCTCTGCTCCATTTACATTAAATGTCAAGTTCAAGGTATATAATCAAATTCCTAGCACTCAATATTTTCCCCATTCTTGTTTCTGCTGATTCTGTCTTCCATCTTGACTCCTATGGTCTAGCATACACTAATGATTTAGGTCCTCTGGGTGTTCTGTGTTATAAACAGTGGATCCAGAATTCTTTACTCAAAATCATACAGAGAAACTAATGGCAACCACTTAACTCTCTGTAATTAGCAACTCCCTCCATTCCACCCTTCTCCTCATGATGAAGGCCCAGAAACCGAGGTTCCATTCTAGCCCTACCAAAACTTATTCAGAACCATTTATAATTCAGTTTCAAATCATTCTTTCATGGGTTTGAAGTTAATCCCTCACTGTAAGACACACACACACACACACACACACACCCCAACACCTTCTTCAGTCAAATGCGAATGTCTTTTGGCTCATTCATCAATTATGGTTCATGATAGCTATTCATTAGTCTGAGTGCCAAGGAAATGTCCCATGATCCTTTCTACTTCCATAAATTAGGATAAATCTTCATTCAACTACACCATTTTTAGGCACTTCCTTTAAGATTCCCTTCTTTTCTATAAAATACAATGGAAAATAAACTACATTTCAAACAATAAATATTTATGGAACCCTGACTGCCTGCCAGGCCGTCTGCCATGTGCTGGGCCACAGAGAGAAGTAAGGCACAGTCTCCTTCCCCTTATGGAGCTAAGCTTCCAACACGGGAGGCGAATTTACCAGCAACCACTATACAACTTCACCACAAACAAGATATGACTAAGGCTTAAGCGACTTGTTTAAAACCGTAAATAAAAGAGATTACCCAGGTAGGCAAGGAGAAAACATAAGAGCCCAGAATATAAAGAAGACATAGCTGGATAAGGAAGCACCAATGAACTTGAAGGTTCCTCTTACAGAAATACTCCAGGTCCTTGATGGCTTGTGACCAACCATGAGGCTAGAAAGGCAGGCAAGTGCTAATCTGTGTTGTTCCTTACACAGTATCATGAGGAATTGACAGGCAACAAACAGTAACTAAATACTTTTAAGAGGTGAAAAGACTTAAGGAGACCCAGTTTTCAGAATGACAATTGGCCACCATGTGGGAAATTGTTTGTGGGAAAAGAGCCTGGAAGTAGGAAAAACTACTAAGTTCAGGCAAAAGGAAAAAAGGGCCCAGGAATGGAATGAACAAAGCAAATACAAGAACATCCAATCTGGTGACAGATACCTTGAACCAGGGCTGGAGGGAAGGCGGGCGATAAAAGCATCCTGTCAGAATAAGAATCTACAGAAGTTGGAGAGAATCATGTGTCAAAGTCAAACAGATCAAAAGGCTAAGAGAGGAAATAAACCAAGACGACAGTGATTTTAAACTTACTTTCTGCAGGAAGCTTGGTTAATTATAGAACAACATCACTAAACGACACCCTAAGTGACAGACTATGAGCTAAGTACATAATCACAAACTCAAGGAGAGTAACTTTTCATCCTGGTAATCGTCTTACTCGCCTTATAAACCACGTTTCTCTCCTACCACAAAACTAGAAGGTAGAAACCAGAGGCCCCGAGATGTCAGCGAACAAGAAACTTTAAAAACAAAGTCATAAAGAGGAATAACAGAATCAAAATGGAATCTGTACAAAGTACACATATATAACAGCCAAAATAACAACTGGCAGAGGATGAAAACTGTAAGAGGTTGGCCTGTAAGATCTCAAATAAAAATGTTCCTATAGGAGTAATTCCTCATCCATTCTTACTTTGGCTGTAGCCCTTCTTCCCATGCCTCACTTGAAGACGTCTGAAAGGCCCCCTGGTAGCAAGCATGTCTCTTATTACAGACAAGAAATGAGCTTGTAGTTGCACCTTCAACAGGTGGGTTTTTTCTCTTCCCCTTTGCTTCTCTATCCTCACCTTGGGAGGTTTATGTTACAGGTGAGCAGTAGGTCTGGCACATAACATTAGAATATCTCCAACCGCTAACTGTTCATATTAGCTACAAGCATTAGATACCACTTCTGCCTGATCCAACTCTGCCATTTTTCAGCTGTGTCTTGTTTTGTTTTAATATTTATTTATTCATTTGGCTGCACCAGGTCTTAGTAGTGATATGCAGGATTTTCAGTTGCAGCATGTGGGATCTACTTCCCTGACCAGGAATCAAACCTGGGCCTCCTGCATTGGGAACACTGAGTCATAGCCACTGGGAAATCCCTCACTGTTTCAAATGTAAGCTGAAATGTCTTTCATGATCCATCTTCACATTCCCAAAGACAGCAAGGAAAATATGCATTTCTGTTTTGTCATCTCTGAAAAATAAGCGACAGTGGTCACTGACAGGGGTCACCTACCCCACCTGTCCAAGAGGAGAGGCTGGTGAGCACCGTGGGGGCACTGCTGGCTTTCCCCTGCCACTGCAGCCTCTCCATCCTGAACAGTTTCCAGAGCCATAACCATCGAGTAAATACTATTTTTTTTTTTACCTTTTAAATATTAAACACCCATACAAAGCCAGTCTTCAGTGAAACATGTTGTTGGTATAAGGATACAGATTTCTGGCTTTGAATCACATCCAGTTATTATGCATTCCAAATCACATGCCAAAATTTTAATGAACTTTCAAATTTACATTTATGAAAACAGACCTTGGCACACATAAATGGGTTATTTTTCCATATCACTTTTCAAAAGGTGCCTCGTAGCTAAAATGATTCTGAGCTGTCTTCTGTCATTCAAAATGAACTCTACAAAAGAACTAAATGTTCCTACTTTTACACTAATTTATTCTACATTGGTTTTACTCAGCATATGGTAAACATATGGGAAAAAGAAGTGTATCTGGAAGCTGTTAGAACTGCATGTAATCAAAATCTACCAGTAGAAATCTAATTTGATTAATTGAAAATTAAAGTAGTAGTTAATCACTAGCTATTTGAGAAAGCAGGGGGGAGTGGGCATCACTAAAAAATGAATCCTTCTCAAACACACAAAATTAATTCTCTTTGTTCCAAATCAACACTTACTATTCAATTGGCAACAGCAAGGGTTGCCAAGGCACTCCTAAAATCTTCAGTGGGTCAGCCCTGGCTTAATGCTAAAGTGAGCGGTAAATTTTGAAAATGAAATCTACTTTTGGCAAAGAACCCTGTTCCTTAAAACATCACTTTAAGAGCTAATTGATCTTTTAAGAGAGAAGGAGATAAGTGGAACCCAGGTCAAGTTTTCTACCCATATCTAACTCCAAATTTTCATGCTGACATACCATCTACAAATTCACATAATGTGTTAGCTGTGTATCTAGAGCAATCCACTTCCTACCCAAAGAATATCAGCATCCAATGAAAAGCTGAGAGAATTTTTCTGAAGTTTTCTTAAATTTTTCTTAATTTTCTAAAATTGCCTGCTCTAAGTGACCAGGGCCTAAGGTCAAAACTTTTATCATTTTCTAAAGATGACAATGGTATTATCATAAAAGATATTTATGGTATGATCAAATTTTATATAACCTTTCCAAAGCCTGCTTTAAAAGTCAGACCCTTATTCTTCCCTCCCAAACCTCTGGGATAACACTGTAATCAAAACCAAAATTAATCCCATGTTCAAAGCTAGCATATGATTTCTCAGGATTACTCAGTTTCCTCCTGCCCATGCATGCAAGATTTTGCTTACTAACTATAGCAAGTTCACTATCTTCTTCAAGGTGAAGCCTCAGTATTAGAAGAACATTAATCAATCACATAATTTCATGCAGCCTATTTCTAAACTGGAAAAAACAAGTCAAATCAGGATAATAGATAAATCAACATTTTAAATGTTAAATGTTAAGACCAAATAAAATAAAATGTAAACAAAAAGTGCATGTTACAATAAGACTATATCATCAATCCAAATGAAGTTAAGTTCATTTGGTTAACCTCTAGGTTAAGTGTCAAAATATAACACATTAAAAAAAATAAAAGAAAACAGCTTATACCGGGTTTGAAGCAGGCATACTAAATGTGAAAGTAAGGAATATTAAGATATAGAATTTCACATTCCCTGCTGCTTAATACAAAAAGGGAGGTTCTATTTCAGTGTTACCACAATAAAATATTTTAGGGTCCACTATTGACCAGAATCACAAATAGTACCATTGCTTCTGAGACTGCTCTAAATTTAAAACATTGCAACTTTCCTCTCATAAAATCCATTTGTATTAGCCCCAGAAAATCCAAGGTAAATGCAAAACCCACAGAATGGTTGAAATGCATAATGAGGACAACAGATCTATTCCCTTACCTTTCCCCCACATTCCACCCTTGCTCTTTAATGAAAAAAAAAAAAATGTCTTCGGTCTTATCAGTTTCCTTTCACAAACCCTCTGCTTCATGTATCCTCCAGAGGCCCATCCACTAAAGGCAGAATGAAAGTGTTTACAGATGGTAGAAAGAGATAGGGGAGGACACCACCCCTGAGCCAACACTATCTTCCCAGGATCTAGAGACCTAAAGAGAAGAAATTCTAGTCCACAAAACCCCAGTCATAGCTTTAGTGAGGAACTGAAAGTAAATCTTAGAGGTAAAGAATGAAGACAAAACATAGCTAAAGATTCAGGCTATAGGAAAGGATTAGACAGATAAGCACAAACTGCTTTAGAAAGTCAGACTCCAAACAATTCAAGTCTATAGAAACCAGCCTCTTGAATTAAAAAGAACTAAACAAAAAGGAGGACGTTTTTTTTTAAATGTTTTAAACCCAGATGGCAAACTATATTTGCCATATTCACTAAAATAAGTATAAAGACTCCATCAACCCAACTAAAAGAAAAAAGAAAAAGTATGGCTAAGAATCCCAAATTTTACTCTAGTCAAACCATTTCTATTTTATGGTATCACTAATTTATACACCTGTCCTCTCTGTGGCCTCAAGGAACTAGGAACCAAAAGAGCATAATACATGATTTCATTTGAAATCATTCCATTTTAGAAGTCAAGTTATTCTGTGTTTGGAGAAGGGTGGTGAGGACATGACAAGGAATTACAAGCCAAAATAAGCCAGTGGGAATTAGAAGTAGGGCTCTGCTCTTTTCATGCAAAAGAGATCCCTATTGTGGTAGGCACCATGTTTTTCTAAGTATGCACAATGCCCACAGTTAACATTTTGTGAAGATCTAAATGAACACCAGGTCAACTTGGGCTCCTCAAATTCTCTCCTTTCAGAGTCCAGACTGGGGCCCCTTCACATCCTGGTAGTACAATAACTGGCTACCTAAGCTGGTGATCTTTTTTTTTTTTTTTTTTTTGAGTATGTTCACTATGGGCAGTATGCTCATTAAAATGTGTGTTGAAAGGTATATTTACTTGGTTCAAATTTCAGATGAATATAGTGGGAAGAAATGTTTACTATATTCTTTGTAATTCTTCTTTATCTTCAGATAAAAGAGGTTATTACTCTCTAGTAGTGCCTGGTCTGAGTCATTAAAACATCCTTGTTGGAGGGTTGTTTCTTTTCTACCTTGCTTCTTTTCCCGAGACAAGTACTCATTAAATGTCTGCACTTGAGGTTTGAGTTTGTTTTTAAGCATAAGTAACTGAAATACTGAGTGATACACCATATTAAAAACAGCTCACCACTGCAAAACTAATTATACCATGGTTCAAATTGTTTTTGTTATGTATATATCAATGCACCTTTCACTAACAGAATAACTTATACCTTCTATCACATGTATCTCTAAAACAGATTACAACTATTTCATTAATACCACGGATTTTTGTTTTATATTCTGCAAAGTGACTTCAGTAACTTTTATTGTAAGAAGAACTATCAATCAGAGCACAATGCAATGGCCAGGGTACAGTATTTTTAAAACAAGTTAATTTGAATCTGGTAAGCACCACTTACAAACCTGGGCAGGCCACTTGGCTTCTCTGAAAATCGGAGTCCTCATCTAAAGATGAGAATATCAACATTATACCCTATTTATCTCAGGGATATTAAGAGGATCAAATGTGAAAATGTTTTATATCCTAAAAATCCTATACATAACCATAAAAGAAAGAACTGATAAGCTGAATTACATAAGCATTTACTATTTCTGTATGGCAAAAGACAAGTGATAAACTAAAAAAAAATATTTTCAACACATCTGTCAATACCTCTAAAGGACTCCAAAAATATGATAAGTGAAAGAACCCAAGAGAAAAAAAGATGATCAAGAAATAGAAAAAATGCAAATAAATTAAAAAATATAAAGAAAGATGTTCAATCTCACTGGTAGGCAGAGAAATGCAAAGATCAAGTTTGCTAAAAACTGGCATTCTCATACACTGTGTTTTTGGAGGAAGGGGGGATAGTATGAAAGTCTACAGTCTTCTGGAAAGATACATACATTATTTAAACTTTAAAAGTCATATATCCTTCAATTATGGTCTTCCCAGGTAGCTCAGTGGTAAAGAATTCACCTGTCAAGCAGGAGACATGGGTTCGATCCCTTGGTCGGGAAGATCCCCTGGAGAAGGAAATGGCAACCCACTCCAGTATGCTTGCTGGGAAATCCCACGGACAAAGGAACCTGGCAGGCTGCACTCCATGGGGTCGTAAAAGAGTTAGACATGACTTAGCAACTAAACAACAACAAAAACATCCTTCAATTAAGGGACCCGTTTTTCATATTTATTCAACTGAACTTAAAGCACCAGTATTTAAGATATATATTCAGGGATATTTTCATTACTGTTTAGAAGAACAAAAACTGGAACTGCAGTTTCCATCAATAGCAGAAAACCTGAATAAATCACAGTTGATTCTCTCTATAGAATATTTATTAAAAATAATGAATTCTATGTCTGCATCTGTTGATCTTGAAATATGTCCAAGATACATGTATGTTGAACTGAAAAGTTCAAGTTGGAGAATCATGTAAATGGCATTATCTAGTTAAGTTTTTACATGTCTATTTTATTAGCCATATGAGAAAGATGTGGGAGAAATATACCATAATGTTAATATTAGTCATCACAAAAAGTTGATACTGGTGGGGCTGATTGTGTTTATTTGCACGTGTGTATGCAGGGATATTTATTCATTTCTGGAGTGACTGACTTATGAAAATTAAATGTATTACATTTTATAATTTAAAAAATTTTCAAGAAAAAATAAGATGAAAAGAAACTGTGCCCAATATTAGAAAGAATACATACAAATATGCAATTAAAAATAAATAATCAATACTCCATATATTCTTTCAAATAGGAAAAAAGAAATCTACCAAGACAATCAAAGTATACTACAATGAGTTCTACGTTGAATACTTTACAATATTCTATCTCATCACTCCTTGTCTCAAACTGCTACCAGAAGTAAAAATAAGAGAAGTAGAAAAAGTTAAGCTATGAAACATCATTAAACACATCATTTATAGATGCACAGATACCACAGGTGCTCACACATACACACACACATTACTCTGTCACTGAAGGGAAGGAAAAGCAAAAGTGAGAAGACAGGTACCTGCAGCTGAGGTTGAGGGTAGGGGATGGCAAGAGTAGTCACAGCAGACATTAATAATCAATCATGTGTTCATTGATATGGAGCTGAGAATTCCAGTCTCAGAACTGAAAAGCAGGAGAAACCCATCTGCCTTCCCCGGCTCAGAAAGGCAGGTAGCCTAGCTGTCTTTGCCAGAGGAAAAAGGTTTCCAAGTCTGAACCAATGATGAGATGCACACCCTTGCCTACCCTTTGCTACCTAAGCAGTTCAAGAGCAAGTCTTCAAAAGTCTTCCTTCAATAAAAGCTACTAAAATGCTCATTCTTGATCTGCCTCTAAGAAAGGCTACAATGGTGTAGTTTTAGGGATTGTGGAACAATAGATCCCTCCCCATCTGGCAGCTGGTATGAAATTCCATTAACAAACATGTTTTCATTCCATAATAGATCTTTCTTAATTTCATATGGCAACAGCATACCAGCATGAATTGGTAATATCGGACACTTGCCCATTTTGATAGGTCCTCTTTACCTTTAACCAGCAGTTACCAAATTGTGACCTCAAGACTAGCAGCATCAATACCACCTTGGAATTTGCTGGAAATGCAAAAGTGATCAGGCCTTACCCTAAAACAAATGAATCAGAAACTTCAGGGGAGGAAACCAGTTCATTTTTCACCCAGCTTTCCAGTTTGTTCTGATTCTGATAACCACTAAAGTTTCAGAACCACTGCGTCAAACTACCCGTGTGAAAACAGCATCAATATCTGTAGGTGTTTTTATCCTGCAGGCCTGCAAAGTTTAACAGCAGTAATGCTATTTCAGTAGTAGCATAACATATAATGACATCATTAAGTAAATTTCGTCTGTTATTTGGGTTTTTTTTTTTAATATAGCTAATTTTTTTTCAAGAAACTCTGTTCCTAGAAGTCAGTAACTGAGGTTACTAAAATAGCTATGGCAATCACCAGAACTGCCTCTAACCTCACTGCCACTGACAAAGCAAAATACATGACCAATCCCTCCCCATACTAAGGATACAGTTTGCAGAGCCTGCCTTTTGGCTGGAACGCCTGCTGTTTATGGTACTTGCCTTTTTTTTGCATCACCAGCTGTAAAAATGACTTGACTTAAATGTATAAATCCATACTCCACAGTATAGGACAATTCAACAAACACAGATGATCTAACATCTACTATACATAAGACACCATATGAAGAACAGCATGGAAGGCCCTGACTTCAGCGAATTTACAAACTAGCTGGAGAATACCATGCAGAATGTGGCAAAGATTCCCAGATTTCCACCAAAATCTGCTCCTCCCCGTTCTGTGCTTCACAATATTTCCCGGCTTCCTTTGTAGTAGAGTGGTTGTATGAACAGCTCTTACTAATAGAATGTGAAAAGTGATATACGACATTAGACATCTTAGGCTTTAAACCATCAAATATGTTTCTCCTTCTGTCCTGTCCCCAGAAAACCTGGACCTGGTGGCCACAGGGCTTCAATCACGCAAATGACAATGTGTCATGGGATGGGACAAACAGACTTGAAAGGAATCTGGATCTCTGAATAAACACAGGTCCCTCAACCTGGATCATGCCTATCAAGACTTACATAAATGAGAAAAACATCTTTGCTATTGAAGCCACTGTATTCTTAGGTCTCTTTGTTATAGCCGCCTGGCATAGTTTGACTCATCGACTATCTAAATCCTAATATACTAAGTAGTATACAATACAGAAGGGGCTGCAGAGAGGTGTTCCCCTCTATAGGGGGCACCAGAGAGAAAACAGAAGTTGTAGGAGCCCAGTAGTAGAAAAGATTGTCAGCCCCCTAACCCCAAACCCCAAGCAAAGTAGAGGGAAGACATGAGAGAGGGTGTGGCATGATTTGCTAGGGAACAAGCTACTGTATCTGGTGCTGAGTCATAATGCCATTCACAGGGATTTCAGTTTGACGGCCCTATGTACAGTTGTGCCTCAGTGAGCCCTGAGACCACAGTCATTCTGAACTGTTTCTGAAACCCCGATGTAACCTCAGACTATCCACTCAAAAATACATGTGCAAAAAAAGTTTTCACACGTAAAAAATTTCCGTACCATTTCAAAAGGCTTGCACCCCACACACCAAGTTCATGCACAGACTCCCTGATAGAAATGTTTTGTGATCGCGCTTATGTCTGAAAAAAAATGATGTACATTCTGCATCAGAACAACATGGATTCTGTGAAGGTTTTCATGCAACAAATGATGCACGGGCAAACGTCACTAGATGTGTTATATTATGTACCACGGGAATATAATACATAATGACAAAGAAATACAAAATGAAAGCAAAGTCACTAAGAAAGGCATCCAGAAGATGTTAGCCATAAACCCCAGACCCAGCTCCAGGTCTTTACAGCTGTGAACACTGAACATTAGCCCTGCTTCAGATGTGCCCCCCGACTCCTACAAGACTTCAGCAACCCCACCTGTGATGTACATGAAGGAGGAAGCAGCCCCATCATTAAAGCTTGGAAACAATGTTAACACTAAGTGGCTCTTCTGATCACAAGGAGGCTTTATATGTGTACTGAAAAGCTATAGCAACTTTAAAAAACTGATGTAGAATTGACATATAACATTATGACTCAGTGTCTGTAAATACTGCAAAATGAACACAATAAGTCTAGTTAACATTTTTAAATCACATTTAAAATCACAGTCCAATCTGATAGGTAGGCTTACAAAAATAAATAGAAAAGCATAAAATTCTAAACACATACACAGCCAAATACTTTAAATTATAGGCAATCAGAGAACTTCAACAGTCTTCCTGTTCTCGTTCTTTGGCTTATCTCCAAAACTTTCATTACCTATCGGGACCCCCTGTTGTTCCTCACTTTCTGTGTCTACAGAATGTTATTTTATTAAATAATTGTCATGCCAAAAGGCACACACTACTATAAAACTTTATTTGCGATGCTGAGCAGGAACATCTATTTCTCTTTTGTCAAAACGTATTATAATGCTCTATCACCTACAGAGTGTGTAGTATGATTTCCAGATACACTTGAACTAAAAAAAAAAAAATCTGTTTTTCTCCTAAAAGGGTACCAATAGTTGCAATGATGTAAAAAGATTATGTGGTAATCTTGAATAGGCAACATATTTCATGTTTCCAAATATCTTAGCAGGTTCAATAGAAAACTAAAAGGTAAAATCTTTACTAAGTATATTATTTTTACACTATCATGAGATAATTGAAAATGTGTTCTAATAAACTTGACTCACACATTTTAAGTACCTACTTAATTTTCAGTAATTTGCTGGAAATTACTAGCCAGTAAAGGATATATGTTCCACTTTATTAACTATAAGAAATAATTATACTTAATATGGTATCTATTTTTTAAACCAGTTTAATTCAATTTGTTAATGAACATTTACTTACTGCCCATGTAGTAATATAGGTTTTTTTTCAGACTTTAAAGACTTCAAAGTTTAACGTTTCATAATGCTTATTGAATCAGTGTCATTAGAATTCTGAACATATAACCTTAGAGACATAAAATGGTCTCTAAGTCTATACTAGGATGTTTTTTAGTGGGCTAATAGTAGAGGGCTATACAAACAACATCAAAATAGAATCTCACACACTTAAACCATAGCACTATCCACTGAGAGGAACAAGAAGAAATGGCACTCAGTAGCAATGATCACAAAAGGTGCCCGATCTAAATACTGCTGCTGCTGCTCCTAAGTCACTTCAGTCATGTCCGACTCTGTGCGACCCCATAGACGGCAGCCCACCAGGCTCCCCTGTCCCTGGGATTCTCCAGGCAAGAACACTGGAGTGGGTTGCCATTTCCTTCTCCAATGAATGAGAGTAAAAAGTGAAATTGAAGTCGCTCAGTCATGTCCAACTCTTAGCAACCCCATGGACTGCAGCCCACCAGGCTCCTCCATTCATGGGATTTTCCAGGCAAGAGTACTGGATCTAAATACTAGTTCCCAATAAAGAAACCAAGGCTCTCTGAAAAACTGGTTGAACCCAGGGCTGGGAAAATGAAAATATAAGATGCACTTGGATAGTCTCATGGAGGCAGAAAATTTGAAAACAGGGCGGTTCAGGGAGTGGGAATGGAAACACGTCTTAAAGCCCCAGGAAGCAACCTGCAGGAATTCCCACTGGCCAAAGCTGGGACAACTTAAATAACAAAATACACAACAATAGTAACATGGAAAAAAATATCCATGTGGCATACTGATACAAACAAACAATCAGGGAGAAGTGATCAATTTTCTTTCTGGAAGAATTCCAGTTAATAAATGAGAAGAAATAAGTAAAACTTATTTAGAACTGCTGCAGGAAAATTCATGGATGAATGCCAAAACAGGTGGGCAAAAGTTTAGGCAGAAACAAAATATCACATAGTCTCAAAAACATCTTTCCCAAAATATTTAATAATCACAGAGAAAAATGGTAACTTTACAGTGGAGTATCCTGGTAGATACCACTTAAACAAAGGGAACGAAGTAACAAATATTGACAACATGCAGCCCCTGAGATGATGCACTGAGTAGGGCTCAGCAGGGCTGTGCTATTCTTCTCAGTACCACATAACCACAGTCTAATCATGAGAAAACATCAGTGAACTCCAAATTCAGGGATATTCCACAAACCACCTGGCCAGGACTCTTCAAAAATATCAAGGTCATGAAAGACTAGGAAAGACTGAGAACTGCCACAGACTGGAAACTAAAGAAACCTGACAACTAAGTGTGATGTGGGATGTGAGACTGGATTCTGCAACAGAAAAAAAAGACTGCTAGTAGAATTGATAAAGTTAAAATAAACTCTGTATTGTACCATAACTATTTTATGTTTATTTAAAATGTTAACATAAAAGGAGCTAGGTGAAGCATGGACAGAAATTCTTTTTCCTATTTTTGCAAATCTTCATTAAGTCTAAAATTATCTCAAAATAAAAGCTGTGGAAAGCACAACAGAAAAAAATAAACCAACGGCACCATCAGCAAAAAATTACCAGCTATAAACCTGACAAAAACCACAAAATAATTATAGAGAACATTATAAAATTTTATAGGACATAAAAAAGAAGGCAGGAGTAGAGGAAAATACACTAAAATCACACGATAAAAAAAGCTAATAATTCTCAATAAAGGTTAAGATGGATCACTATTTTGAATTTAAAAGGGGCAGGGACTATTTTCATTTTGCTGGTCCTGTAATACTTTTTAAAAACTTAATGGTTCAGTTAACTAACAGTGAGTTCAATCTTCCTACATGACAAAGATCTTCCTTCATGACAAAGATAAAAGAAAAAGCAATGCTTTTAAAAAATTAAATCGGTGAATTGAGATATGTAAATGTTACAAAGAATCAAAATTAAGGATGAAAAATGAGAAATAATAGTCTTCCAAAACTAAAAAAAAAATAAGGAAAACTATAGAAGTACTTATTAAACATAAGAAATTTATGTAAGTATTTAAATTAAGACTTCTAACAGTTCTCCAAACACTTCTAATGTGGTGTCTAGACTGGATTTGAAACACAAAAAGGATATTAGGATAAAAACTAAAGAAGTCTGAATAAAGTCTGGAGTTTATTTAACAGTGATGCACCAACATTAGTTTCTTAGTTTTTACAAAAATATCATGGTAATGTAAAACCTCAACAACAGGGAAACTGGATAATAGCTACACAAGAATTTTTTGTACTGAATTTGCAATTCTTCTGAAAACTTCATTCATTTCAAAATAAAAAGTTTATTAAAATATATGTCTTATAATTTTTAGTTGTACAAAATAGTTCCTGCATTGGAGCATGTCATTTTATTAAACCATATTGGTTTACTTGATTATATGGCAGATATTTTTTCACACATGTAATACATACATTCATTCCAATCCCAAAGAAAGGCAATGCCAAAGAACTACTGCATAACTGTACTCATCTCACACACTAGCAAAGTCATGCTCAAAATTCTCCAAGCCAGGCTTCAACAGTACGTGAACCATGAACTTCCAGGTGTTCAAGCTGGATTTAGAAAAGGCAGAGGAACCAGAGATTAAATTGCCAATATCCATTGGATCATCAAAAAAAGCAAGAGAGTTCCAGAAAAACATCTACTTCTGCTTTATTGACTACGCCAAAGCCTTTGACTATGTGGATCACAACAAACTGTGGAAAATTTAAGACATGGGAATACCAGACCACCTTACCTGCCTCCTGAGAAATCTGTATGCAGGTCAATAAGCAACAGTTAGAACTGGACATGGAACAACGGACTGGTTCCAAATCAGGAAAGTGTACATCAAGGCTGTATATTGTCACCCTGCTTATTGAACTTATATGTAGACTACACCATGAGAAATGCTGGGCTGGATGAAGCATAAGCTGGAATCAAGATTGCCGGGAGAAATATCAATAACCTCAGACATGCAGATGATACCACACTGATGGCAGAAAGCAAAGAACTAAAGAGCTCTTGATGAAAATGAAAGAGGAAAATGAAAAAGTTGGCTTAACACTCAACATTCAGAAAACTAAGATCATAGCATCTTATCCCATTACATCATGGTAAATAGATGGGGAAACAATGGAAGTGAGAGACTTTATTTTCTTGGGCTCCAAAATCACTGCAGATAGTGACTGCAGCCATGAAATTAAAAGCCTCTTACTCCTTGGAAGAAAAGTTACGACAAACCTAGACAGCATATTAAAAAGCAGAGACATTACTTTGTCAAAAAGGTCCGTCTAGTCAAGGCTACGGTTTTTCCAATGGTCATGTATGGATGTGAGAGTTGGACTATAAAGAAAGCTGAGCACCAAAGAATTGATGCCTTTGAACTGTGGTGTTGGAGAAGACTCTTGAGAGTCCCTTGGACTGCAAGGAGATCCAACCAGTTCATCCTAAAGGAAATCAATCCTAAGTGTTCATTGGAAGGACTGATGCTGAAGCTGAAACTCCAATACTTTGGCGACCTGATGTGAAGAACTGACTCACTGGAAAAACCCTGATGCTGGCAAAGATTGAAGGTGGGAGAAGAAGGGCACGACACAGGATGAGATGGTTGGATGGCATCATCGACCCGATGGACATGAGTTTAAAGAAGTTCCAGGAGCTGGTGATGGACAGGGAAGCCTTGCATGCTGCAGTCCATGGGGTCGCAAAGAATTGGACACGACTGAGTGACTGAACTGACTGACTGACATACATACATAACTCATGATATACATGGTTGAACTCACAGAATTCATTGTCTCAAATGGAATAAGCTGAGCTACAATCATATATTGACTCACAAAACTTATCAATTATCAGTTTAAAAGTACTTATTTTGAGTTTAGTTTGTACCAACCAAGTCCCATTCCAAGTGCTCTGAATTCCAATTTCTTTCATGTAACATAAATCTAGTAAAATAGAAAGGCATGTAAATAATTGGAGAATCATGTAAAGACTAATACAAGAAAATAATTAGAGAATAAAGAGAAGACCACCAGAGTAAAACCATAGAAGAGTTAGGTACACAGAAAGAAGGGATGACTGATTACCTAGAAGACAGAACAGACTGTTTCCTAGAGGTGATTGTTGAACTAGTCTGGAATAAAGACTGGATACCTGGAGAAGGAGAGAGAATGTCTCAAAGGCACATGGACAGGAGAATTCAAGGCACATATGAAAGTGGCAAAATGTTAAGAGAGAATGCTGACCCATGGTCACAGTACAACAACTACACAAAAAGCCACAGAAGAGTGGTGGGTGTTTGTGGGTGTGTGTGTAAAAGGGAGACAATGGATCTCAAATGAGTTAACATTTAACAAAAAATTGACAGGAGAGGAGTATTTAATTGTAACACAAATCCAAGTCTCTACAGAGACTCTTGCTTCAAAACCATATTACTGTAACTCTACCATAAAAGGAACATTCAAACTGCAAAGAATTTTAAGTGTACATGCTCTAGACAGGAAGAAAACAGTAGGAAAATGTGTTCTCAAACACTGTATGAAAAAGATGACAGTGCTTTCTGTTCTTTAAATCAGAATTGAATCCTGGATTTAATGAAGAGAAATCTCTTATTGTCCATGATGCCATACGCAATTAAGACCAGCTAGAACTCATTAATTGCTAGAAAAACAGCCATAGTATGCTCATTCTATTTATCCAATGCAGCCTGGTATTCAAGATCAACAGCAATCTAAAACAGGAGATATAAAAAATGAATGCATACGAACCAAAGAGAGAAAGACATCATTTGATAGTAAAAGGGACTTATCCTTTAATTGTCACAAGTTTCTTAATATTCTTGAAAACATATTGTGAGGAGTTTCCTCATAAACTAAATGTAAAAATGTAAAGCAAATTTATTCCTAGAACCCAGAATCAAGTTTTGATACAAAAAAAATTTAGGAAGAAATAAAGACCCTCTTGTTATCACCAAACTATTAATGTTTTTTAAATTACCACTGAAGTAGATGAACAAGCTTTACACAGAAATCCTTTTGATAATTCACACTTCAAATAAGACCACCAAAGTCACCTCTTTCAGCTTTGAAAGCCACCAAAGAAAGCATTAGTTTAAAAAATTAAACTAATCCTGTACTGTACTTACTGTTCTTAGACCTGTATTCTACTTCTGCTTTATTGACTAGGCTGAAGCCTTTGACTGTGTGGATCAAAACAAACTATGGAAAATTCTTCAAAAGATGGGAATACTAGACCGCCTGATCTTCCTCTTGAGAAATCTGTATGCAGGTCAGGAAGCAACCATTAAAACTGGATATGGAACAACAGACTGGCTCCAAATAGGGAAAGGAGTACGTCAAGGCTGTATATTGTCACCCTGCTTATTTAACTTCTATGCGGAGTACATCATGAGAAATGCTGGGCTGTATGAAGCACAAGCTGGAATCAAGATTGCTGGGAGAAATATTAATAACCTCAAATATGCAGATGACGCCACCCTTATGGCAGAAAGTGAAGAACTAAAGAGCCTCTTGATAAAAGTAAAAGAGAAGAGTGAAAAAGTTGGCTTAAAACTCAACATTCAGAAAACGAAGATCATGGCATCTGGTCCCATCACTTCATGGGAAATAGATGGGGAAATAGTGGAAAGAGTGAAAGACTTTATTTTGGGGGCTCCAAAATCACTGCAGATGGTGACTGCAGCCATGAAATTAAAAGAGTCCTTGGAAGGAAAGTTATGACCAACCTAGACAGCATATTAAAAAGCAGAGACGTTACTTTGCCAACAAAGGTCCATCTAGTTAAGGCTATGGTTTTTCCAGTAGTCATGTATGGATGTGAGAGTTGGACTATAAAGAAAGCCGAGCACCAAAGAATTGATGCTTTTGAACTGTGGTAAATGAGAAGACTCTTGAGAGTTCCTTGGACTGCAAGGAGATCCAATCAATCCATCCTAAAGGAAATCAGTTCTGAATATTCATTGGAAGGACTGATGGTGAAGCTGAAAACTCTGGCCACCTGATACTTAGGCGAAGAACTGACTCATGGGAAAAGATCCTGATGCTGGGAAAGACTGACGGCGGGAAAAGAAGGGGACAACAGAGGACGAGATGGTCGGATGGCATCACCAACTCAATGGACACGAGTCTGAGTAAATTCTGGGAGTTGGCGATGGACAGGGAGACCTGGCGTGCTGCAGTCCATGGGGTGGCAGAGTTGGATACAACTAAGGGACTGAACTGACTGACTGTACTTAGACGTAGATAAACTGGATATTAACGTTTAAACATTATTTGGAGGAAAACAGTGGGACACTTTAAAATTAGCTTTACCTCTCTGAAATATTGATAGACTCTTTCTGGATCCCAGTACTAAAGTCATTACTCTTTAGAAGATAGAATTATTGCCCACTAATGGAGTTACACTTAAAGGTGGCTCTGTTTGTCTTATATCAAATTTCAAAGTCATATGTAACATTTATTCCCTCTTGTTTCAAATATCCAGGGAAGTTCCTGCTCAGCATGTGTAGCATAAGGAAGAATATAAAAATAAATAAAAAATAAGTATTCTGTCTCTTAAAATACTATTTGTATCAAGACCAGAATTAATAGTATCCTTATCCTGGTTCTTACATGACAATCTCCATGAAAACATCTATGAAACTATCTCACAGCACAATGGCATGATAAAATATTTCTGCCAGATGAAATTTACTGCTGCTGCTGCTGCAAAGTTGCTTCAGTCGTGTCCGACTCTGTGCGACCCCATAGACGGCAGCCCACCAGGCTCCCCCATCCCTGGGATTCTCCAGGCAAGAACACTGGAGTGGGTTGCCATTTCCTTCTCCAGTGCATGAAAGTGAAAAGTGAAAGTGAAGTCGCTCAGTCCTGTCTGATTCCTAGCGACCCCATGGACTGCAGCCCACCAGGTCCTCCGTCCATGGGATTTTCCAGGCAAGCGTACTGGAGTGGGTTGCCACTGCCTTCTCCTGAAATTTACTACATAAAATAAAAATTTTCTTCCTAATTTTCTAAAGTAGAGGAACAGAATTACTGACTAACTAGAAAGAACATTTCAAAATAAAAATACTGAAGAACGTGACTGGGGTGCAGGGTCGGTAGCTGTCATGAATGGTCCACCACAAGCTTTATCAATGGCCTCAGGAATGATTACCACACATGTTCATGCTTCCCCTCCCATTCAGACGAATCCAGCCCACCTCTGAGTGAGGCTCCCGATGGTCACTGATGCTTCCCAAACTACACAGCCCCCCATCCCTGCTTAGTTTTTTAGATGTATCCCAAAGGGAGACAAGAAATTAAAACTCTTCCTTCCAAAGGAACACAACAAATGAAAGACCCTTGCGTGGGAGCCACGGCAGCCTCAACAGTCTGGAAGACCACCTACTCACTAGGAAGGGGAACAGGGGAGAGACGCACAGGATGAAGACGCAGAGCACAGGGAAGCGGGCACGAACGAGAAACTGAAGAACTAAAGAAGCAGGACTGGACAAAAAGGAGCAGTGGAAAAAGCACTTGGTTCCTTAATATAAGTGAGTTCTAGCAACAGGAAGACAAAAATCAGTTTTTGAGTCTTTTTTTTTTTTAAAGGGCCAAGGTTTTTAAATGAAATTTAAAGCTCTTGTTTTTGTTCCTCCTATCAAATGTAACAGTATCCCCACTACACATGCTTCTTATTTCATTCATTTGTAAACCATTCCTGTCAACTCTCAAATGCAGGTCTAGTCAATCTCAAGGTCACTGGGCACACATGCTTCTCTGTTTAATAGGTTTGGGATACAACGTCTTTGCTGTACAATTTTTTTCAGCTCTTTTAATGTGTCAGTTCAGGCTTTTAATACCTTTCATCAAACTATTACTCATAACTGGTCTCACAAGACCCGTAGTAGTTTAGCTCGAAGTCTGACCCTCTAAATTTATATGTTGTGACATTCTTTGAAGGCATTTATTTAAAATCATGGCAAGGGTATTTGTACTGAGACCAAATAAGAAATATCTTTTGTAATTTTGGCCACAGCTAAGGAAGACTTGGAGGTCGACAAGGTTGGAGGGAATGGAGAATGGGTAGGGTTGCTGTAGAGAAGATATGTATGTTTAAGATTAGAAAGCACTAGAATATCTTGTGTGAAAATTTTCATAAGGTACTAGAAACATAAGAATCAAGTAAAACCAACAAATGTTTATTAGGCAATTAGGCACCCACGAACTGCCAAGAGCTTTGCTGACGATGATTAACTTTTTGTAAAGTAAACTTATTGAAGTTTAGTATACATGCATACAGAAAAGTGAAGCAGATCCTAAGTATACAACTTGATATACTTCTCAGCAAATCAACAAACCAGAATAACCACCACCCAGTTCAAGAAATACATTATAAGCTTCTGAGAAGTCTACTCCTCCAAACTCAACCTATCCAAAGGTGGTTGTTGTTCAGTCGCTCAGTCATGTCCAACTCTGTGACTCCGTGGACTGCAGCACACCAGGCTTCCCTGTCCTTCACTATCTCCCGCAGTTTGCTCAGACCCAGGTCCACTGAGTCAGTGATGCCATTCAACCATCTCATCCTTTGCCCCCCTCTTCTCCTCTTGCCCTCAGTATTTCCCAGCATCAGGGTCTTTTCCAATGAGTTGGCTCTTCGCTTCAGTTGCCAAAGTACTGGATCATGATTCTTTTTTTGAACTTTCTAACAACAGAACTGTGGAATACATATTCTTTTGTGTCTGGCCTCTTAAATGTTATGTCTGTGAAATGCATTCATACTGTTGAGCATAGCAGTAGTTGGTTCATTTCTCTAATGTACAAAATTATATTTTTCCAGTGTAGAAACATTCAATGTATTTATCCATTCTAAAGTTGATGGACAGTTTTAAGTTATTACAAGTAGTTCTGCTATGAATATCCTTGTACATGTACACACACATACATACACACGTTCCTAGAAGTATAATATCTGGATCATTGAATATGTCTATGTTTAAATTTACTGACAGTTTTCCAAAGTGCTTGCACCAATTTACATTCCTACCAGCAGAGTTAGAGTTTCAATTGTTCCACATACCTGTCAACACTTTATTGTCTTTCTTAATTTTAGCCATTCTGGTGAGCATGTAGAGGAACTACATTGTGGTTTAATTTGCATTTCCCTAAAGACTAATGAGATTAGGCACTTTCATATGTTTGTTGTACATACTGGATACTCATGGAGTGTTAGTTCAGGTCTTCTATCCACTTTTACTACTGGGTTGGCTGCCTTTTCTGTATTTTGATTTGGCCGAGTCCTTTATATGTTCTAGATACAAGTGCATGGGCAGAAGTTTGTAATCTATTTGATATAAATATGATATATACACATGAAAAAGTTCTCAGTTCAGTTCAGTCGTTCAGCCATGTCTGACTCTTTGAGACCCCATGAATCCAGCACGCCAGGCCTCCCTGTCCATCACCAACTCCCGGAGTTTACCCAAACTCAGGTCCATCAAGTCGGTGATCCATCCAGCCATCTCATCCTCTGTCGTCCCCTTCTCCTCCTGCCCCCAATCCCTCCCAGCATCAGAGTCCTTTCCAATGAGTCAACTCTTCGCATGAGGTGGCCGAAGTACTGCAGTTTCAGCTTTAGCATCACTCCTTCCAAAGAACACCCAGGACTGATCTCCTTTAGAATGGACTGGTTGGATCTCCTTGCAGTCCAAGGGACTCTCGAGAGTCTTCTCCAATACCACAGTTCAAAAGCATCAATTCTTCAGTGCTCAACTTTCTTCACAGTCCAACTCTCACATCTGTACGTGACTACTGGAAAAACCATAGCCTTGACTAGATGGACCTTTGTTGGCAAAGTAATGTCTCTGTTTTTCAATATGCTATCTAGGTTGGTCATAACTTTCCTTCCAAGGAGTAAGCATCTTTTAATTTCATGGCTGTAATCACCATCTGCGGTGATTTTGGAGCCCAGAAAAATAAAGTCTGACACTGTTTCCACTGTTTCCCCATCTATTTCCCATGAAGTGATGGGACCAGATGCCATGATCTTCGTTTTCTGAATGTTGAGCTTTAAGCCAACTTTTTCACT
>NW_011494948.1:14750110-14785211 GCF_000754665.1 Bison bison bison
ACCTTTATCAAGAGGCTTTTTAGTTCCTCTTCACTTTCTGCCGTAAGGGTGGTGTCATCTGCATATCTGAGGTTATTGATATTTCTCCGGCAATCTTGATTCCAGCTTGTGCTTCTTCCAGCCCAGCTTTTCTCATGATGTACTCTGCATATAAGTTAAATAAGCAGGGTGACAATATACAGCCTTGACGTACTCCTTTTCCTATTTGGAACCAGTCTGTTGTTCTACTTATAAAGTCTATGACTTTTTCACTAAAGATCCTACATCTCAACAACCAAATCTATTTTAAGATTTAGTTTCCACCATCGTAGCTCTTGAAAAACAGTAATTCGATTAGAACACTGGAAGTTTCAGAATTTCCTATAGGTACTGCTCACCTTCTAACATAATGTATTTCAGAAAATGTGCTCAAACTGAATATCCAAGAGTTGAATCTGAAAAGTCCAACAACAGACCTGTTGAAGTGTCACAATTCTAAACACCTTTAATTCAGAATGACATCACTTTGGAACATCTTTGGGTGAGGAAAAAAAACATTAAATGAACACATCTGTAAAGGAACACATTTATTGTAAGATCTGAATTTGATAAAAGAGACAAGTGGTACACCTTAGACTCAAAGACGCAGAGTAAATGTTATAAGAAATGATCTATTCCCAGTGCAATAGAAGTTTATTAAAATCCCTAATTATCACACTCACATTTTTAGAAACAATCTTCAACAAAACAGTTTCAGCATTCAGTACATGTTCATTAATTGTGTTCTTTTACTTCATCATTAAACACAGCTTAAATCTAATGAGCATCTAACTGAGGTTAAAGACCCATCCTAATGATTTCCATCTTTATTTCAAAAACATTATTATAGGCTACACTACTGTGTATGTGTATATATAAACACAAACACACATGTGTTCACAAACACACAAACCTTTCTGTGATTTCAACTTATTTTTATAAAATGGGGTAATGCAATTAAGGATTTAATGGATTACACAAATATATAGTGCTGTGTAGAGAGAGAGAGCAGGCCACCAAAACCCAACTGTACACGGAAAGAAGCCACATTAGTCTCCGCCGCCGACTGCTGTAACAACCAACCACAAACTTGGTGGCTTAAAACAACACACATTTAACCTCTCACAGTTCTAGAGGCCAGAATTCTAAAAGCAGTGTCTCTGAGAATAAATTAGATGTCAGTCAGGATGCACTCTCTCCGGAGACGCCAGGGGAGAATCTGCTCCTCGCCTCTTCCAGCTTCTGGTGTTTGCAGGCATTCCCTGACTTGTGGCCCCACCACTCCCACCCTTGCCTTCATCTTCACAGTGTCTCCTCAGTATGTCTGTCGCATTTCCCTCTTCTTTCCTCATCTTAAGATCTTAATCAAATTTACAAAATACTCCTTTTCCATATAAGGTAAGATTGACAGATGCTAGGGACTAGGACTCAGACAAATCTCCAGACCACATTCAGGCCTATTACAGCACCCTGCTGTAGGGTTGTTTAAAGTACTCATCAGTTTGTATGTCAAAGTCCAAACTGTAGGAACGGGTAATGCAGGCAATTTCAATCCATACAGCATGAAAGTTCAGGGTGCAGTGAAATACGATGTCCAGAAAAATCAGACAGCCAGTGTCACACTATAAATATCCATTACAAATAAGTCCCTGGCACAAGGTTATCAACTCTGGCTAAATATTAAATCAGCAGGGAACATTTACAATGACTGATTTTACAATTACTGATGCTAGGGCCCCACCTGAGATCACTAAAATTAGAATCTGGATGTACAGCCCAGATTTGGGGATTTTTGTTTACTTGCTCTTTTTTTCAGAGAAGGCAATGGCACCCACTCCAGTACTCTTGCCTGGAAAATCCCCTGGGCGGAGGAGCCTCGTAGGCTGCAGCCCATGGGGTCGCTAAGAGTCGGACATGACTGAGCGAC
This sequence comes from Bison bison bison, assembly GCF_000754665.1. Classification (NCBI taxonomy): domain Eukaryota; kingdom Metazoa; phylum Chordata; class Mammalia; order Artiodactyla; family Bovidae; genus Bison; species Bison bison. The sequence goes on from NW_011494948.1 coordinate 14,752,056, forward strand.
TTCACTTTCACTTTTCACTTTCATGCATTGGAGAAGGAAATGGCAACCCACTCCAGTGTTCTTGCCTGGAGAATCCCAGGGATGGGGGAGCCTGAGGGGCTGCCGTCTTTGGGGTCACACAGAGTGGGACATGGCTGAAGTGACTTAGCAGCAGCAGCAGCAGCAGCTCTTTTTTTAAACTCAGGTGATTCGAATGTGCAGCCAAGATTGAAAAACCACCATCTCCAGCAGAAAAAAACAAATAAGATGGAAAACTTAATTATACAGGGAAAGATTTGTTTGTTTTTACAACGAATTTAATGGAACCACATTTTCTCCTTAGGGAAAAAGAGTATCTTTAATAATCATATTCTTAATTTAATTTGAAAATATGTTGAGATCTTAAGTTCTAAAAACTTAGATCTGTAACTCTTTTAGCCAAATTAGAATATGTGAACAGGAGGGCCAACTGAGAAACTACGAAGTTTAATTACAAGGAACCTCAAGTTTGTTCACTTAATTGACACAGCTTTAACGGGCTCTGAAGGTAAAGAGTCTGCCTGTAATGCAGGAGACCCGGGTTCCAGCTCTAGGTCAGGAAGGTCTCCTGGAGAAGGGAATGACTACCCACTCCAGTATTCTTGCCTGGGGAATTCCATGGAAATAGGAGCCTGGCAGTCACAGTTCACAGGGCCGGAAAGAGTCAGACATGACAGAGCAATTAACCCTTAACAGTATTAAGCACTGCTAGCCTAGAACAGGAGAAGGCGATGGCACCCCACTCCAGTACTCTTGCCTGGAAAACCCCATGGACAGAGGAGCCTGGTAGGCTGCAGTCCATGGGATCTCGAAGAGTCGGACACGACTGAGCGACTTCACTTTCACTTTTCACTTTCATGCATTGGAGAAGGAAATGGCAACCCACTCCATTGTTCTTGCCTGGAGAATCCCAGGGATGGGGGAGCCTGGTGGGCTGCCATCTATGGGGTCATACAGAGTCGGACACGACTGAAGCAACTTAGCAGCAGCAGCAGCCTAGAACAAGCAACTCATGGAAATATTCATGTTACATTGAGGTTATTTTAGAATTATGCCTACTGTTTCATGATTTTATTTTTATATAGAAAACCATTACCAAGGCATGGGAAATGACAGTCAAAACTCAAAAGATGATAAACCAAATTTCCTATCACCCAGGTTAATTATCCAAACTGAGGATTTTATATTCGTATCTCTGACTCCTCTTCCTTCTTTCTGCAACTGCTCTTTTATCCAACTACCTAGGGGTTTTACTGCACCTTCATGACACAGAAACAAAGGAAACTCAAAGTCAGTTGATTCTACTTCTAAATGTATATTTTTTTAAATGCTTCTTATTAGAAAAGGGGAAACCTATATATGTCAAAGGTTGAACAAACAATGTTACTGTTTGTTAACTCTGCTTAGAAATATCTTTATTGCTGATCAATATGATAAGTAACTACAAAGCCAGCAAAAAAAACAAAACAAAACACAGTACCTCAATATACGGAGTTCACAGATATAGCAGGATCAGATCAGGAAGCAATAAAAAGGCTGAATCTACTGTTACCCCTATTTGCCATTATATAAATAAAAAATTACCAAGATGAGAACATACATGTTTTAATATGAAAACTATAAGAAAGAGTCACTACACTTTTGAATTGAGATATACATTTCATTTTTATACAATGAAAAAGCACTTCAAAGTCCCTTAGGAAATATTCTACCCAACTCACCTGTCAAATTTTCCAGAGCTTACACAGGCCAAGATACAAAGGTTAAGGTGTAGTTCCTAGCTGACATAAAGGGGAATTTATCCAACAACTTTCAAAATCTGAAAAATATTCTTCAGAAAATCACACCTATTTTTCACATTCTGTTTCCTGGTAAGTATCTTTACAAAAACAATTACTGAATACAAACTGGTATTTGGTCTGCCACAATCTGAAAGTCTTTTGTAAACTGCCTATACATTTTAGATGAATTATGAATTATATCTTTCATTTACAACATACTTCTTTGTATCCAAATTTATTTTAATAACCTACTTATATTCTTTGATACCTCTTGTTTTCCCCTCAAAAAGAAAAATCCAAGAATAGCCTAGTTTTGCTGTTGGCTTTCACCATGACAGAGCAACCATTGTTTTCTCCTCTCTGTCCATTGCACAGTTGCTTTTTCAAATACATTTTCCTTTCAACTCTGTATTCATTTTGTTTTCTTTTTATCTTTTTTAAAGCACTGCTTGTCTTTATTTTAATTCTTTGTCACGTACTTAATTAGGATTTCATCTTGGTGGCGGCCACTCTAATTCTACAGACTCCTCATTGAGAAGCAGGTTTTGCTTCTCATTTATCTTCCCCTAAACTTTTTTCTTTTTTCTCATTTTCACTAGCGATTTTAATTACAATCAATTTCTAAGACAGGAAGTATGACATGAAATGTGTCACTGCATTTTATATTAGACTAAGAAACTGTTGATTCCATGTCATTTCCAAAATATAAAAACTACAAAACTAGTTAAAAACAAATTTTAAAAATCTTTGAGGAAAAGGATGGCTTGATGTCTCCTCTCACATTTCCAGTAAGGCCTCTGAATCTTATTTGTTTTAACAATCTGTGTAATCTACTGATTTACAGTAAAGCTAAAAAAATCTCAATTTTAGTTTATACAAAATAACTAAAATATTTACAAATCATCCACTATTTGTTAATACAGTGATAAGCAGCAGTCCTCCATATCCCACAAAAATGACCAAATTAAATTAATCTCAAAGTTGTTTTCATAGCTGCATTAAATTATAGATTTGGTATTGGGCCCTAAATGTCATGATTTCAAGCAAAAGATTAAATCTTACAGCCTTCGTTTAATCTGTAAAATTAAGATATTCAATCATATGATGAAGTCTCTGCGATAATCTAGAGAATATTGCTTGACCCTTGAAAAAGATTCACCAGCAGCACTTTAGAGAGTTTTTTGTTGCTGTTATTGTTGTAGATACACAGTATGGAAAACCTAGTAAATGTAGAAATCTATATAAAAGTTAAAATCATTCATTAACCTAAAAACCAGGATGAACCAATGATAACATTTACAAACTAGAAAAAGACACCAACATGATATGTGTTCATAAATGTGAAAAATTAATACAGTTGCATCACATGGTATATAATTTGGGCCTACTTTTTCAACTTATATCATGAACTCTGTCCTCCATCACTAGAATACCTAAAAAAAATAGCATCTTAGTGGCTGAAATCTACTTCCAGAAAATTTGAGTTACTACACAAATGCAGTTTTTCAAAGGAGAAATATTTAGCAAATTTATTTGTGAAATTTTGTAAGACACGTTTTTGGAAAGCTCCTCTGGAGAGGAATTATTCCAACCCTTAAAAAGCAAATAAGATAAATAGCAATGGCAATGACGGGAAAAAAAAAAAATCTTCATTACAGATCCTTGTTTAGAGTCTTCCATGGCTAAAATAGTTGGGGAAAGATCCAACTGAAACACTGATCCTATGTTTCTGCTTCAGTCCTATATATACGCAACCAAACAACTTTAAGTTTAAAATTAGTTATGAATTGACAGAATCATGCGAAAAGTTCTGAGCTTCAGGAACACTGCTCTTCATTTTTACCCAACCTTGTCCCACCTGGATGCATGGAAAATGAGTTTGAAATAAAAATTAAAAATATGCTGCTTTCTGCAGAGCCCTCGCAATAAGCACACAAAACCCACAAGCACTCACAAAACTAGAAGAAAAAAAAAATTGTTTAAAGCCAGCATTAACCATGATCTACACAAACAAGAAGGAGCATTCCAGAATGCAAATACTAAGTTTTCCACAGGCATGTAAACATTAGGAAAGATACTCAGCAACAGTTCATCAGGTCTAACCCCTGGGAGCTCTGGTGCCAAAGAGGCCAGAGCCTGCGATGCTTTTTTAGACATGATGGACCTTTAATAGAAACCAAGAGGAAGCAAGGGAATGTACATCCGAAAAAATCAATCAGAAAATATTCAAGTAATGAGAGACATAAGAGTTACTGAAAGAAAACTGCATTCGCTCAGCAGAAACAGACACTGCAAAGAACACATTTAAGGTTCCAATAGGTAGTGTGGGATGAGTGCTGAAGTGGCAAGGTCTGGGAGGAGATGTTCGCCACCATTAAGGAACATCCGAGAGACCTGAGGAGCTGATCATCTCAGCCCCCACCTGCTCCACATCCCAAAGACACCACCACATGTTCAAAACCTGTTCGATACTGGCAAATGTTAAAAACAGACAGAAGTGGGAGGATGCCAATCCAGACATAACTCAGCTAGAAATATCCATGCAAGGCAGAAATTTGGCCCAATGAGGTTGTCTTTGAATCCATCAAGAGGCAGACAGGGCTATGTGATTCTATTACTAAACAGGAGGTTGTAGCAATTCAGGGGAGAATGCCTCCAACTTACAAAGACCTTCTGCGCTTATTAAATATAAAAAAGCTTTTAAAAGTCCATCACAGGTATATTTCTGACTGTAATTCTTAAAAGGGGATTTTTTTTCCTAAATGTAGTCAAGCAGGCAAAAAGCCAATCAATCCATTAGAAAAATCAAAGAGAGAGAAAGCTATGCTTTGTCATTAATTCAGTCATGCAAAAAGCAATACTACAGGCATTCTTGTTTGTTTTTTAACTGGACAGAAGTGGATAAATGGATAACAGAACAGGAAGTGGACAATGCCTTTGTAATATTTATCCTACAACTGAGACAGAGCTCATACTTCTGCTTCACACCACGTCTTCGGGCCTGAGCAAGTGTCCCAAGTTTCAGGGGCACATGTAAAGATAAAAGAAGAAAGCATGTTATCACGAAAAAGTTGTTTCTGACTCTCGACTTTGATGACTATCATTTAGGCAGAAAGAATACACTGCGTTTATCCAAATTTTTCCCTCAACCCCCTTAAGGTGAGAACTTCATAAAAACCACCATGGTTGTTGTTTTCAGTCACTCAATCATCTCTCACTCTTTGTGACCCCTTGGACTGCAGCACACCAGGCTTCCCTGTCCTTCACCATCTCCCAGAGCTTGCTTAAACTCATGTCCATTGAGTCAGTGATACCATCCAACCACTATGCTATGTTAAGTGGTAAATTTAATACGCTATATCCCTATGGTTCTTTCGTTATCAGTCTAATGAGCCATAATTGACCTAGAAGAAAAAGTTGAGTAAAGGAGAGGGTAAAACTATTGGCGAGGCAAAGAGACCCTACACCCTGGTTACACAACACTTTAATCAGATTCCCTCCCATTTAAATTCGTTCTTGAATGCTGATGAGTATTCCTGAAGGGTGATCTTTTGTATACAGAACTGTTTTAATAAAATCTACCACGTGCAATTTTTTGAATTACAAAATTATTTCATATGACAGCCAAGGCTATTTCTTTTCGGCTCCGGTATGTGACTCCTCCTGTAGGTAGTGACTGTTTAACTAGAAAAACAAAAACACTGCCAACAGGCACATACTGTGCAGAAAATATAAGTGCTACATTTATAGACAGGAGCAGCTTTGTAGAGCATCTAAGATCGGCAGCCCAAGTGAAGGACAACCATCTGGTTTTTCACTTATGACCAGGGTTTCTCAGCCACACAAACATCCAGGAGCATGAAACCTAGGTGTCTGTACTGCCCACTGTCAAGCTATCAATGGGAAGCCATTAAGTAGCCAATTACTTAAGGCCATATAGGAGGTATTCAACATAAGCATTCATGGACACTTACCTTTCAGTTAATGGCAGATATTTAAAAAAATTTACACATTCCAAAATGGCTTGGAGAAAACAGACAAGTATTCAATGTTATTACAGCTGGGCAAGAAACTGCTACAATTCAATCAATGTTTACTACCATAGAGGATTTGGAGAAGGCAATGGCAACCCACTCCAGTCTTCTTGCCTGGGAAATCCCATGGACAGAGGAACCTGGAGGGCTACAGTCCATGGGGTTGCCAAGAATTGGACATGACTTAGCGACTAAATAACAATAACTACAGAGGACTGGTGCTGTACACAGGTGTGCCTCCCTTGGTGCCAGAGATGTATACTACAAAAGTGAAAATATTCCATTTGTCTAATGGAAGGGGTGATGTGATTTTTAATGTAAAATGTAGAGAAAGATATGTGTAACATTCCTTTTGTACAAGAAATCTTAGAATCACTTTCTTATTCAAAGAACGCTTTTACTTCCCTACAGATGATCATCTCACCATTCATGAATATCTTGAATTATAAGCTCTAGTCCAAGATTTTCCTAATAAATGAACACTTAAGACTTTTCATTACTTACAGCTTAAAAAAAAAAAAAGGAATGAGGGAGGGTGAAGGAGTCCTGTCCCTCCTTGGTTCCAATGTGAACTTTCATCTGTTTATTTTTCAAATTTTGGAATAATTCAAATAAAGCAACACAAGCTATAAAAGTTCAATGTAATTAAAACACCAAGAAAATGAAATTTAAAAGCACTACCATTAAGTTTTAAAACTTAAGATCCTTCAGATGATTTATTGCAGTGTGAAAATAAAGTCTAAGTTGCAAAATTTATTTGACAGACACGGCATATTATAAGCACTCCAATATCAAAGTGTCACCATGGTTTATGCTGTTCAAATACATTAATCTTCATCTTACCCTAGGTTTTACACATACATTAAAAAAACTAATTACAAGCCTGAAGACAAATGATAAACTACACAGCAACATTTGTAATATCCCTTAATATAAATGTAATGTTCATATAATCATTAAAAGATTTGGAAACCTCCTGATCTAAGACTGTATAATCTCCTGTTACACCATCTGGGTGTTAAGAGTTCTCAATGACAGAAATAATGTGTGCCCGATTTGTTCATTATTTCTGGTGGAACTAGAAAGGCTGGTCACCTCCGAACCCAAGAATTTAGCAAGTGTTCTAGTTTTTAATATTCAGAGTAATAAAACACACACTTATATAGCACTTAGTATGTGCCAGGCACTGTATTTAATTCACTTTGCCCTCTGAATGTTCCTGTGAGAATTTCTGAACATTCCTGTTCAGAGCTTCTAACATTAACTTCATTTTATAGATGAGGAAACTAAAACAAATATGCAAAAAACAATTATTTGCCCAAAATTTACAGCTAAAATTCAAACCTGGCAATCTAGCTCCAAAGTCTTAATCTTTTTTACCACATTTCTACCGTACAGCATATCAAACAATCCCAACCATCCTCCCTGTCTTCCCACCTCCATCTGAAGATCAGGAATACCCGAGAAGGCAAGCATTCCTAACTAAATTTACACCATCTGCCATCCCTTTGGATAAGTAGATTCACATACCTACATTGTTCTAAACATGTTTGAGGTAAAAGGGAAAAAGAGAAAATACAAATTCCCTTATTCTTCTGGGAAAGAGATACTGGATACAAAAAATGCAGCAAGTTATAAATTATAAAGAATTAGAGAAGGTATTATCAATAGAGTTTTCTAAACAGTCCTACTGAGATCCTTAAAAACATGAAAAAAACTCAATGCTTTTTAAAAATCACTCTAATGAGATCATCAAAACAGTATGGTGCTGGCATAATGACAGACATACAGACCAATGGAATGGGTACATGGTCAAATGATCTTTGACAAGGAGCAAAGACTACTCAATGAGAAAAAAGACTCTGTAACAAATGGTGTTGGGAAAACTAGATATCCATATGCAAAAGAAAGAAGTTGGACTGTTAACTTACATCCTACACGAATATTAACTCAAAATGAATTAAAGACCTAAATGTAATACCTGAAAGTATAAAACTCCTAAAAGAAAATGTGGGCAGGGGCAAAGCCTCATGATACTGAATTTGACAAGGATTCCTTAAATATGACACCAAAAAAGCACAGGTAACACAAGAGAAAAAGACACAAATGCACTATATCAAAATTTAAAACTTCTTCACAACAAAGGAAACAATCAAAAGAGTGAAAAGGCAATCTATGAAATGGGAAAAAATATTTGCAAACCATGCATCTGATAAGGAGTTAATATCTAGAATATACAAAGAACTCCAACAGCTCAATAACAAACAAATATCCTGATTTAAAAATGGATAAAGGGTTTGAATAGACATTTTTCAAAAAAGATATATAAATGACCAAGAAACATATGACAAGATGGTCAACATCACTAATCACCAGAGAAATGTATATCAAAACCACAATAAGACATCATCTTATACCTGTCAGAATGGCCACTATCAGAAACAAAGAAAGTAATAAATATTGATGAAGATGAGAAATTGGAACCTTTGTATACACTATTGATGGGAATATAAATTGGTTCAGCCACTATAGAAAACAGTATAGGTGTTCCTCAAAAAATTAAAATAGAACTTCTGTATGCTAGTATCCCACTTAGGGTATATATCTGCTGCTGCTGCTAAGTCGCTTCAGTTGTGTACAACTCTGGGCGACCCCATAGACGGCAGCCCACCAGGCTCCCCCGTCCCTGGGATTCTCCAGGCAAGAACACTGGAGTGGGTTGCCATTTCCTTCTCCGATGCATGAAAGTGAAAAGTGAAAGTGAAGTCACTCAGTCGTGTCCGACTCTTAGCGACCCCATGGACTGCAGCCCACCAGGCTCCTCCATCCATGGGATTTTCCAGGCAAGAGTACTGGAGTGGGGTGCCATTGCCTTCTCCGGGGTATATATATATAAAAGAACTGAAAAAAGGATCTTGAAGAGATATTTGCATAGCTGTGTGACTTCCAGCATTACTCATAATAACTAAGTAGGACTTCCCTGATGGCTCAGACAGTAAAGAATCCACCTTCGATGTGGGAGACCTGGGTTCGATCCCTGGGTTAGGAAGATTCCCTGGAGGAGGGCATGGCAACCCACTCCAGTATTCTTGCCTGGAGAATCCCCATGGCCAGAGGAGCCTGGTGGGTTACAGTCCATAGGATCCCAAAGAGTCATACACAAGTGAGCGACTAAGTACACAGAGCAACATGAATGTACATGGATGGTGAATGGATACAGAAAACACAGTATATTCATACATTAGAAGAGTATTCAGCCTTAAAAAAAAGAAAGAAACCCTGTCCTATGCTACAGCATGGATGAAGCTCCAGCACACTGTGCTAAGTGAAATAAGCTAATCATAGGAAGACAAATACTCCACGATTACACTTATATGAGGTAGTTATATGAGTAGTCAAATCTGCTCCAGGAAACAAAGTTGAATGGTGGTTGCCATGGGTTGGGGGGAGGGGGGAAGTTGTTAGGTGAGTGCAGAACTTTGGTCATGCAGGAAGTGGGGGCAGGTTCTGGAAATTTGCTGCACAGTGTACATACATGTGGTTGACAATATTTCACTGTAAATTGGAAATGGTTGGGAGGGCATATTTTGTTATATATATTTTTGTGGCCAAAAGCAGGAATATACAACAGGAATATATTATTTATACCTAAAATCTTATTTAACGACCTCATGTTTTAGTCATGCATCTTTAACCCTATTAGATTTAAATCAACCGCAGCAGCAAATCTACTTGTAAGACACTCATTTGAAATCATACAAGGGTTCAGGGTTGAGATTGTTTTTCATATTCAATAAACATTAACCTCATCATTTTATTTCCAGATGATTTTTATTTCTCATGAACTCTTCCAGAACATGATCTCCCAAAACACAGGAACATCTGAGTATGTTAAAAAGCTTCCAAAGACACAGATAGGGGGAAACAACCTAATACAGCACTGCCCAATAGAAAAAGAACATGAACAACACATGCAATTGAACATTCTCTAGTAGCCACATTTTTTTTAAAAAAGTAAAGATATTTTTGAAATTAATATTAAAAATTATTGTGGCATTTTACATCCTTTCATTCATACTAAGTCTTTAGAATCTAGTGTATACTTTACACTTACAGCACATCTCAATTTAGATGCTAAATGTTCACTGGCATCTACTTGACAAGTATCTAGGTTTCAAAAAATTTACAGCTGAAAAAGTAGATTCACACACCCAAGTTGTTTTAAACATACTTACAGTTTTCTAATAACTTGAATGAAATCTGATTTAAATTGTAATGTAATTAAAATTCAGTAACATTTAAAATGCAATTTTTCACCCTGAGACACATTTCAGGGGCTCAACAAACACCAGGAGTTAGTGACTACCAAACTGCACGGCAAGCGTTTCTAACAGGAACATGAAAAGGCATCAGTTTCTTCTGTCTTCATTCTCCTTTAGTCCTACAACATTCATTTATGATGACTCTCAAGGTATCTAACTGGTGCAGTCCCAGATTAGCCAAGAAGTTCCTTCTCCCCAAGGAAGCTGTTTTTGTTTTTCTGGAAAGCAGTCAGCATTTGATGCTTGAAAAATAGGAAATGAAAAAAGTGTAAGTCATCCAGGGCGAGTGCTAAATGCAGATTAGATTTTACATCCCATTGGTGTGCTTATGGTAAATGAATTTTCATTGTAATAGTTAATTGTTGGAAACACCAGAGGTAAAATGTGCTTGCCCTAATTACGTGAAATTGCCCTAACATCCATTTGGAATGGTCCTTATAAGAGTAAGAGCCAAAAGAAGCCACCCCCTAAAAAGGGAACCCTTCTACACTGTCACGGAGAATGTAAATTGGTACAGCCACTATGGAAAACAGTATGGAGATTCTTTAAAAAACTAAGAATAGAGTTACCATTTGGTCCTGCAATTTCACTCCTGGACATATACCTGGAAAAGACAAAAACTCTTTAACTCGAAAAGAAACATGTACCCCAGTATTCATGGCAACACTATTTACACTAGCCAAGACATGGAGGCAACCTAAATGTCCATCAACATATGAATGGACAACGAATGGATACACACACACACAATGGAATGTTACTCAGCCTTAAAAAAAAGAATAAAATAATGCCATTTGCAGCAACCTGGATGGACCTGGAGATGGTCATCATTAGAGGAGAAGGAAATGGCAACCCACTCCAGTGTTCTTGCCTGGAGAATCGCAGGGACGGGGCGAGCCAGGTGGGCTGCCGTCTATGGGGTCGCACAGAGTCCGACACGACTGAATCGACTTAGCAGCAGGAGGAGTGAAGTAAGTCAGACAAAGACAAATATCCTATCACTTATATGTGAGATTTTAAAAAATGACACAAATGAACTTATTTACGAAATAGAAATGAGTCACAGACATAGAAAATAAACTTACGGTTACCAAAGAGGAAAGATAGGGGAGGATAAATTAGAAGTTTAGAATTAACAGATACATACTACTATTTGTAAAAGATGAACAACAAGGACCTACTGGATACGGCACAGGGGGCGATAGTCAATATCTTGCAATAACCTAACCTATATAGAAAAGAATCTGAAAAAGAATATACACAAATATATATAATTGAATCACTGTGCCACACACCTGAAACTAACACACCATCGTAAATTAACTTATTTCAATTTTTTTTTTAATAAAAAAAAGTCATCCTCTGTCTCAGGTACAATCTTTCCTGGGAATTCTGGGCAGCAGGGTGATAAAAGGGCAGCAAAGAGCTGCAAAGGAGGAAACTATTCACGTGAATGTCTTTGAATGTTACTCATGAACAGTATTCTTTGTTGGGAACCTCAATCTGCTCAGACTGACCAACATACTCATTTTACTCAAAGACATTAACAAAAATGATAAAATTAAACAAGGTGTTACAAGTACAGCCTTCCTTGGACAAGGCATAAATCACTCAAATCACCCATAAATGATGAGAGCCTCCTTGGAAGCTTCCCAAAAGAGAAAAGGCAACAAGTTATAATGTGTGTGGATCCAAACACTGGACTGAAAGATAGAACAGGCTTTGCTTTCTCTACCAAGAAACAGCATTTCCGTTACCACGTTAAAAACATGGTTTATAGCAGCCATGACTAACTCTTAAAGAGTAATAATAATAGTAATAACAACAATAGCTAACATATGTGTGTCACGCTGTGCCAGGAATTGTTCTAAGCCTACATTACATATTTCACATATATTGTTGAATCTGCACTCTGACTCTATAAATATTTTATAACCCCTACTTCGAAGATGAGGAAAGTCAGGAAAGTACAGTTAAATGAACAGAGGTCACACGGGTGATTGGCAGAACAACACCTGAGATTTGAACCCCAACAGTCTGACTCCACAGGACATACTGTAACCACTACAATGTACAGTCAAGACTGTAGCATTCACTGTGGCTGGTTTGAGAAGAACGTAAGACCACTAACTACCCAGACCCTCAAACCCCAACCTGATAGATGATACTTCTCCCAACCTCACCGCCCAAAGATGCCCAGTGATCTTTCCACTGTGATCTTTGTCTCTTTTCTTAGCACACATAGGTAGGAAATCTAGTTCCAGAACATTGTCAATATAATCACATTAGGGAATTTCTACCCCCTCTGCCCTAAATACAATCACATTAGGGAATTTCTACCCATTTTGCCCTCTCCAACCCCAGGGATTTCATATAGTTGAATGTTGATCAAAACAGAAATCTTGTGGCTTACCAGTGATGGACAGGAACCTGTGAACCAGGTCCTTGCTCCCAATATGATAAACTCCAAACCACTTTGAGTTATGGGTGCATGAAGCATGCACTGAAATCTTACCTACAATGTGAAAACTCACAATTCCACTTTAGACAACATTTCTAATCCCATACTGTTATATATATAGGGCTGATAATGAATTGCAAACTGTTTCAAGTCTCACTCCTCTTATTTGCCCTAAATGCTCAAAGCACTTTATGAGGGAGGTGGCTTATAAATAATAAGGAGACACCCAAGTGGAAGAAAGAGGAGAAAAAAGAACCTAGATATGCAGCCCTTCCTAAATCAGAGACAGGTATTTACCCATGTTCTACTCTGCGTGTTTCTATTGAGTTGGCCAAAAAGTTCATTTGGGTTTTTCCCTTTAACCACCTTACAGAAAAAACTTTTTGGTCATCGAAGAAACTTTTTGGTCAATGCAATATATAATTCACCTTTTTCCTCCATTTAGATTTCTTCCTTACTGCCACTGGTATGTATCTATATCTATATAGATATATAGTATATGTAATATATATAAAGAAATCATACATACATACATGTGTGTATATGTATACACACATATACATATGTATGTATCTATATAGATATATGTGTGTATGTGTATACACACATATATGTATGTATGATTTCTTTATATATTTTACATATATCTATATAGATATAGATATATGTGATATATCTATATTACATATGTGATATATATCATATATTTGATTTCTTTACTATGTTGCTGCTGCTGCTGCTAAGTTGCTTCAATCGTGTCCGACTCTGTGCGGCCCCATAGACTGCAGCGCATCAGGCTCCCCCATCCCTGAGATTCTCCAGGCAAGAACACTGGAGCAGGTTGCCATTTCCTTCTCCAATGCATTAAAGTGAAAAGTGAAAGTGAAGTTGCTCAGTCGTGTCCGACTCTTAGCGACCCCATGGACTGCAGCCTACCAGGCTCCTCCGTCCACAGGATTTTCCAGGCAAGAGTAGTGGAGTGGGGTGCCATTGCCTTCTCCGCTTTACTATGTTAAAGCTTGTTTAATATATTTAAGTCTTCTTTAAATGACTAATACTATTGAAGAAAAAAAGTACTATGAAAATTTAACAGGTAAAGAAACATAACCAACATTTTGGCTAAAATTTCCAAATGGTCTTTGCAGCCAACAGACATGAAGGTAAAGTACAACACCCCCAATTCCTGAATTTATTCTTGGGCCCCCCAAGAATAATACCATACCTGGTCTAACTTCTAAGGTACTCCCATACTTGATAATTGAATGAGCTTCTTCTTACAGCCTATGCAACTCTTTATTCTACAAAGGAAAGACTGCTTTTAAAGTACTCTACTCAATCCCCCCCTCAGCCTCCTGCCCCAAAGGTGATATTTCCCTTTTTCATTCCCTTTCAGTAAATTATTACTTGGAACGGCATTCCTTGGGAAAAGTCCAGAGGAAATATGTTCTAATTAAAGGAATTTACCAAACATTCTGAGCCCTATAAATTGTCCTGATTGGTCATGAATTTAACAACCATCCTTCCCTGTGATATTTTCAATTCAAAAACAAACCCAAAGCAACCTTCAAAGCTAAAAAGTGCTGAAATTCCAGAATCTGAAAACAACTTGCTTAGTGACCAAGATGGTACCGTTTCTGAGTTCAGTATTCAACATGGAGTCAATTATACTAAAATCAAGTTTTCATAAACTCCCAGTGATAATATATACAAACTATTTACCTGCTGCTGCTGCTAAGTCGCTTCAGTCGTGTCCGACTCTGTGCGACCCCATAGAGGGCAGCCCACCAGGCTCCCCCGTCCCTGGGATTTACCTGGAGGCCCCCAAATACAAATTCTATGAAAGGAAGCAAACCACATATTTATTACAAGCTCTATGTTAACAGAATTTGATATCATTTTTATTGAGCATTAATAACATACCCTATGAAGACGGTAATATTGCCTGAGATTTATATAGAGTCGATTTTTATAGCCTCTTGAAATTAATGTTAATTGTTATGTCTATACTCAGTCCCCATCCCCGTATGTGCACATACACACACACACACAACTGCTCTGATAAAATCAACAATTACACCTGCTTCCCTTTCTCAATTGCCAAGTCATCAGATCCACCCACCCAGGTACCCTTATGACTGTAAAGTTTATGGATTACTTATTTCTCATGCTTTTCTCCTGACACACTGTAACCAGTTTCCTTTTAGAACTCTGATCAGTTCTCAGAAGTTTATTGGGGGAGGATAGTAAGCAACAGAAACAAAGACGTTTTAAGATTTTTCTTTATTACTTGGAGGCTTGTTTGTGAAGAACTTTACAGTCATATCAGAGCCTTCTTACAACACTCTAGAAAAGGCAGCATTCTTAATCCTATTTAACGCAGAAAAAATAAGGTTAAGCAAGTTGCAGAAGGCCACCCAGTAGATCCAAGGTAGAGTGCACATACCATGTAGCAAGTGCCACCTTTAAAAAAATGATCCTTTTAATTTCCTAAGCTACCAAAATTGTAATTTATTTTTAATTATGGCTGACATCACTCACATGAGAGACAGTAACCTTTATCATTACCACCACCTTGTTACCTCTGGCACCACTACCAGCTAAGACTCTAGTTGGTAAGACATCTCCCTGACAAGTTTTTATGGGTGTTAAAAGGGTAACAAATAGAGATTTTGAGAGTGAAGGGGATGAGAACAGAACCTAGAAGGTCAATAACTGGTACGACATCAAGGATAAGCTTTGATTTTCTGATCAACTGTTGTTTTTAAGGTCCCCAACACTCCACCGTGGCACTCTTCTCAAGTAATATATTAATGTATACACTGGGCAATACTGCAATTTGTTATCCAAATAAGCCTTAATTTACTTGAAAAATAATTTTAATAGAAAGTTTAAGAAGCCAAATTCAAGACTGCAGTATTTAGTTAAAAAAAAAAATCACATAGAATCTTTTTCTCCCCTGGCAAGATCCCAAAGACAAACCAGTTTTAGTCATGAGCCTCATAAGACTACATCCTAAATGTTATTATAGGTTTATTAAAAAGCCTATGACGAAAAATAAAGTTTTTTTAACACAAAAATTGAAAAACACACACTAAAACACTTTTTCTAATAAGGATATTCTTTGCATTAGATATCCAGAAAGTACCAGAGAAAATCTGAGAATCTGACTTTTTATTATGAGTCAGTTACGGGTGTTTATTCTTCACCACCAGAGGTCAGAATCCAGAAGGAAGTCCTTGCTTTATGGTCACACTTTTATACTTTAACTCCATGCATGAATCTCAGAGAAGTTTTAAATGTAGCTTCAAACAAAAAAGCCCTCAATTCTCAACACTAATATAAATCTGTAGAAAACAGGATCATCAAGGAAAAAGAGACAGGTTATTTTTGGTTATTTCTTCTTCCAAAATAATTAGAGGCACTTACATTCATATCCACAAAGAGGCTGCAGTCCTTGTCTTTGCACATACCTCATTCACAACAAAGGACAGAGGAGCCATATACTGGGCATGGTTTTAGGTGCCCTGAACACACTAAATCAGAATCTTCATCCATACTCCTGAAGTCCGCCAACGCCAGCTGGTCTCAACTCATCCCTGAAGTGAAGTCCCTCAGTCGTGTCTGACTCTTTGTGACCCCATGGACAGTAGCCCACCAGGCTCCTCCATCCATGGGATTCTCCAGGCAAGAATACTGGAGTAGGTTGCCATTTCCTTCTCCAGGGGATCTTCCCGACCCAGGGATTGAACCCAGGTGTCCCACATTGCAGGCAGACGCTTTAACCTCTGAGCCACCAGGGAAGCCCCAACTCATCCCTAACACTCAACAAATACTGAATGCCTACTAGGTCAGCTTCAATGCTTTGCATCAACATTTTGCTTATACATATAGAATATTGCTCATTTTCTTGCCTCAGTCTTAGAACAGGTTTTATCCCTCACCTACGATTGAATATTCAACTCCAAATATTAATGTCAGTATTCACTGGGGCTTTCTCAATGAAGCTGGTCAAATTACTTGAACTTTTAAACACTCTTATCTTACAGATCTAGAACACAGGAAACAAACTGGAGCCTGAATGTGTAACTAAGTTTTCAGAACTACGTTAGATGCTTTCCTAACTTCTTGAAGGCAGGAAACAGTATATATTTTTTAAATTTACAAAATGCAAATACAGACATTCACAACACTTCTAGCAAGGAAAATGTCTCTAGAATACTAAATAACTAAATTACATGAATTTTTAAAAATTGTTATCACAAATCTTTGAATCAAGTATTTTTCTTTAAACAAAAGCAAATTAATTATAACAGCCCAGTAGCTTTCTATATCCTTGAAAATGATGATACCTTTCCTATAAAAATTTTCCTTTTCTTCTCTGTTCAATTCCAAACACTGCTTTTTCAAACTAAATAAATTTCACATCTATGATTTTTAACTAGCATCACACTCTCTGCCTAACATTTTTCATACAACTCCTCATTAAGGAGACATTAATGATTTCAATCAGACCAATTTCACTTCCTTACCCCAAAATTTAATTTCCTGTACAGTATTGCTTTCATTTCACCTTTGGAAAAAAAAAAATCTTAGTTCACAATTTTTTAAAGACCTCTGTTTTCTATTTAAGAAAATTCATAGCCTGGCTGAATATAAATGAATTCAAGTTGTTACAAGTTCTGTTACCACTCTCTGACAGAGGAAAGCTGCTAGTACACTTATAAAACCAGTCCCACATTCAAGCAACCGTCCTTTAAAACTCTTTTATAAATTACTGAACACCAAAGATGGGTGACAGGAATAAAATATGTTCACAGAACATTACAACAGACAACATTACATGCAATAGGAAAGAAAATCAATGAGAAAGATTCTTATTTATTGGGCAAAACTCTGACAAGGGCACCTACTTTCCCTCTTTAATATACACAAGTGATGGTCTCCATATAGCAAATGCTTAAAGCTACTGAATACCTCCTGCATAACAATATACTTATCAGAAGCATTTTGTTTATTCCCCAATCCGGTTTGGTTCTGTTGAGTTTTTCGGGGTGGGGGAGGGGGGGTCTGTGGTGGGGTGTGTGGTAACTATTTGCATTTGTAATCATAATGAAATAAAAGTGAAAAGTACTACCTTGAAAGAATGAAATGAGGGTGAAAAGCATTATTTTTTTAAAAAACCAAAGCAAATGCTTTTGCAAATACTCAGTGAAGGGGAGCATCTAAATTAATATCGGCCCCAACAACTTTGCCTCAGCTGGTAAAGAATTCACCTGCAATGCAGGATACCTGCGTTTGATCCCTGGGTTGGGAAGATGCCCTGGAGAAGGGAAAGACTACCCACTTCAGTATTCAGGCCTGGAGAATTCCAAGGGCTGTATAGTCCATAGGATCTCACAGAGTCGGACAAGACTGAGTGACTTTCACTTTCACTTTCCAACAACTTTGGGAAGAGAACTTGAGACTAGAAGTAAAAGAATAATTTTAATCTGCAAAGATTCTAACCTCAGATTATAGAAGTTCAAATTCTTGCTTCATTTTTCAAATGAATGATGTATTAGTGTGTGGTTAACACAAGAGAAACCACACAGAAAAACCACTCAGAACCCCAATCAGTGGAGATATATATACAGACACTCGTTTTTTTTTTAATGATCATTCCTCAGGATATTGGATAATAGGGTATATTTATGTTTTCAGTTAAAATGCCTAAGGTAAATGTATATATCTTAGTTACCCCTAACTAATTAACAAACTAGAGCTAGGCCCAGTAATAGGCTCATATCAAACTAAGGGTTTCAGGGAACGGAACAATGACAAGCTGGCCACATGACTGACCACCCTCCCCACTGTGGCCAGCCCAGTCTCTGCCAGCACTCCTGAAGCTCACGTAATGGACCCCACAAATTATCTTCTCAATCTAAACTTAAACTGGATTTTCCAGTTGATTTTCATGGAAATAGCATTTTGGTGTAAAAACCAGTCTCCCATGTAAGTCTAAATGTATACAAGCACCCAAATGACACTTCTAGAAGCTAAAACTGAATTCTTGAACATGTAGAGCTGAGCAAATAAATTTAAACCTCACTAATACACTACATCCTACAACAATAGTCTTCAAACTGGGCTATGTTTACCCTTTAGGGTACACGAAAACTGTTCCAGAGGAAAGAAATCAATTTCTCCATCTTCAACTGCTTCAAATCCTCTGTCCCAAAAATGACATGGCTGGCAATGTCACCATTTCTTACCTAAACTGCCCTTTCCTTGCTTGCTCAAGTAAGGACACTTCTCAGACATCTCACCAGGGATACAAAACTTTCAGGGCACCAGAGAGGAGAGCCACTTGATACAAGCGGACCGGAGTGCAAAGAATCATGTAAGAAATAGCAGCGTCTACAGACAAGAAAGCAAATACTTCTTCAAGCCAGATTGCTTCAAACAAAACATGAGGATCCAAGCTTTGAGTCTTCAGCCAATTATTAAACCTAATTTTTGATGACAGATCATTGTGTGAGTTTTGCCACGTAACTTCAGAAAGTGTCCAAAGGATTGGCTGTCTTTGACATAATACTCCTCCCATTTTAATTTTTGGGAACAAGTTAGTCCCTGCATATGTTAAAAAGAAAGAGAGAGAGAGAGGAAGGAAGGAGAGGAAAAAAAAGAAAAGAAGTGATAACTAATCTTTTATCAGCTACTGAAATATGAATAACTTGTAAGAGATAAGTTTTAAAAGAGATATATTTTTACTTTTTATTTTTATTTATCATATATCAGAATTTGTAGTATAATCATGATATTTTCATCAACTCTGTTCTACTAACTATTGAAATGTTTAATCAACTACTTCTGGAGTGAGTAATTCTTACAGATACTAGACATTTTTAAAGTTTTTATACATTTTTATAACTATGACATGAAAATCAACAAAAGACTCTGAAACATAAACATGTATTACATTTGAATAAATGCTGGAGGAGAGAATAGGATAAAAAACAATTCAAGGTTAAGAGGGATAGATAAGTTTCCAATTTAAAAATCTGTTTTTGTTTTAATGAATGGTGGCTGGTATGAAAATGTTAGATTTATTCATCAACTACACTTAAGAGCATCATGTAAAGAGCATAAATAAAAAGGTTTATTTTTAAATGTAAATTTTTATAACATGCCTAAAATTATCTTTTGATACAAACTGAACTTGTATCTGAACTTGTGAAAGTTGAGATATCAGTACAAATCTGAAGACCACAGAGCCACAGAACTAGTCTGTCGGCATCCACGGACTCTCACTCAGAGGAGTGCTCCAGCTACCTTTCTGGCCTCTACTGCACTTGGGGTCTAAGAAACACCACTTCCTCCACAAACTTTTGTACTTTCTCGGCCCCTCATCCTCGTCCAGACTGCCGACTGCCAGAAAGACAGACCCAGTCCTCCTCCAAATTCTACCTTTCTCCCTTGAAAGACCAGCTTCTTCTGCTCAGGTGCTGTGACCTGCTAAGTTGGTAAGAGGATCAAATGACATAGTGGGATTGACAGTGTGGAATAAGGTGACAGGTGGCATCGTCTCAAATGCTGGCTCTGCCACTCACTAACTTAAACCACTTACTTAATCTCTCTATGGTCCAGTATCCTCATCCACCAAATGGGGATTACAACCAACACTGCCTGTCCAGGGTTGTGTAAAAATTGAATGAGCTAATTCATTAACACCCTCACTACTACTTGACAATAGTTTTGTTTTTTTTTTTAAATCTTCGGCTCTTTAGGCACCTGGATGAGATGCAGGTGGTCCGCAGCCTCCAGAAGCGCCGCCCACTCCACTTTGGGTATCATACGCACTATGAAGTCGGGGTTGAACTCCACAGGGTTGATACGGACCTCCGTGGCCTGGAGACGCAGGGGGAAGCCTCGGGGCCCCATCCCCCGCACGTGGGAGCTCAGCAAGTTGTGGGTGAGCAGCCTCATGTCTACGCTGCCCGCTCCCGCAAAGCCAGAACCGGAAGGTTGACAATAGTTTTTGCTACATTATCATCATAATAGCACCACCAACCACAATTATTACTGCGTGCTCGCTCAGTTGCTCAATCATGTCCGACTCTTTGCAAGAAACTCTTTGTCCTACTCTGTAGCCCACCAGGCTCCTCTGTCCATGGGATTCTCCTGGCAAGAATACCAGAGTGGGTTGGCATTTCCTCCTCCAGGGGATCTTCCCCACCCTGGGAGCAAACCTGCATCTCCAGCATCTCCTGTACATTGGCAGGTGGCTTCTTTACCACTGAGCCACTTGGGAAGCCCAGAATTATTACTACAACTACTATAATCACACCCTATGTCAGGCCACCATTTAGCTGGAAGGTACAGACAAGAACATCTATCCACCACATTTGTTCCCTCCTGGAGAAACATGGCTAGTGAAAGCATAACTGGGTCCAGAAAAACTCTACACAGATCAACTCGTCTTAAGAGAGAGGAATTTTAGCAAGGATATTATAATTAACAAAAAATTCTACCCGGGCCTTTTCTCAGGGTCTCACCCTTTGTGTTCCAAAAATGGAAAAATCTAGTAGCAAGAAATACAGAGAAAGAGCCCTGAGAACAAACACCTGGGAAAAGTCACACTTTCCATCCTCCGGGCTTCTTTCCATCCCTTATCTTGCATCAAGAGACAATTAAGTGGAAAATAATTGAGGCAGAGGGAAAATCTCTATCCATGACCAAGAAAAACCAAAATAGAACTGTATGGACTCACTCTTCAAACTGATATGCTGGTACAGTGGATAAGAACCTACATGCCAATGCAGAGGACACGGGTGCAATCCCTGGCCCAGGAAGATGCCACATGCCCTGGAGCAACGAAGCCCATGTGCCACAACTACTGAGCCCACGAGCTACAACTACTGAAGCCTGCCTGCCTAGAACCTGTGCTCCACAAGAGAAGCCACCAGTATAAGAAGTCCATGCACTGCAACAAAAAATAGCCCCACCCTCCGCAACTAGAGAAAATCTGCACACAGCAACGAAGACCCAGAGCAGCCAAATAATAATAATAAATAAATAAACTTTTTAAAAACTGATGTGGGTACCACTGCCTGCTGCCCTCCAATCATTGTGGCTTAGCTGCTGCTGCTGCTGCTGCTAAGTTGCTTCAGTCGTGTCCGACTCTGTGCGACCCCATAGACGGCAGCCCACCAGGCTCCCCCGTCCCTGGGATTCTCCAGGCAAGAACACTGGAGTGGGTTGCCATTTCCTTCTCCAGTGCATGAAAGTGAAAAGTGAAAGTGAAGTCGCTCAGTCGTGTCCAACTCTTCGTGACGCCATGGACTGCAGCCTGCCAGGCTCCTCCGTCCATGGGATTTTCCAGGCAGGAGTACTGGAGTGGGGTGCCACTGCCTTCTCCATTGTGGCTTAGAGCTGACTGTAAAAAGAAAAGTGCAGGAAGGAAGCCAAGAAGAAGACCACCAGAGCAGCCCTGGAGCACATGGAGTGGCAGGTGTACGGCTACAGAAGAGCTGATTTCACTGATTACAACAACAACCCCTTCCACCAATATTCCCTCCAAATCACATCTTTAGGAAAGCAGTTTTTTTAAAAAAAATAATTTGCCATAATAAATATGAGCCTGTATTTGACCCTGATGAAGCATCCTTCTAAACCAAACTGCCATAAACCTAACTTATTAACAGCAATAAACTTAAACATAACTTACATAACTTGCACCTAAAGTAAACCAACATCCTCGCATCCCAGGTGGAAGAATAGGCTCTCATCAATTCAGTAGCACCCAGGGGTATTAGAATCACCTGGACTGTTTGTCTGAAACACAGCTTCCTAAATTCCCCAGCCAGCTGGTTCAGTCTGTGGTGAACTGAAACTGTGAGTCCCTCAGTTGTGTCCGACTCTTTGTGACCCCAAGGACTGTAGCCTGCTAGGCTCATATGTCCATGGAATTTGCCAGGCAGAACACTGGAGTGTGTAGCCATTCCCTTCTCCAAGGGATCTTCCCAACCCAGGGATCGAACACAGGTCTCCTACACTGCAGGCAGATTCCTTACCATCTGAGCCACCAGGGAAGCAAGAATCTGCCTTGTTAAACAAACTCTTAGAGAACTCTTGAGTATATCCACTGTAATTTTACAACCACTGTCTGGAGGACATCCCTGGAACATCAGGCAGTAAATGCAACTCACATTCACTGTGCCCACTTGGAGAAACTCAGATGTGCTGGTGTCATTTTCATCAGTGAGCTCTGGCTCCACAAGGCTGGAACCAGGACTGCAAACTGCTCTGGGTTGGAAACGTCCCATTCTGGAAAGCAGAGGAAGGGGAGAGCATCTTTCCCACAGCTTCAGGCGGCACAATCCTGGAATAAAATCCCAGTTGGCCTGGCTTGGATGATGAGACCACACTGCTGTCTTCCTGTTAGATGGGGGACAATGGGCAGAGACACTGAGTTTGGTTTGTCCTGTCCTGAGTCCACTGCTGGCCAAGATCCCTGTAGCAGGAAAAGGGTGCATGTGTGTGCTAAGTTGCTTCAGTCATCTCCAACTCTTTGAGACCCCATGGACTGTAGCCCACCAGGCTCCTTTGTCCATGGAATTCTCCAGGCAAGAATACTGGAGTGGGCTGCCATTTCCCTCCTCCAGGGGATCTTTCTGACCCAGGGATCAAGCCTGTGTCTCTTATGTCTCTTCTATTGGCAGGTGGGCACTTTACCACCAGTGCTACCTGGGAAGCCCAGGAAAAGGGCTCCCTGCAAATGTGGCTCCTGGAGAATCACTCCTATTGAGGCAGTTTCCCTCATTGTGTCTACAGGTTTATATAAAAATAAGAAAAGGAAAGGAAAGTCGCTCAGTCGTGTCCGACTCTCTGCGACCCCATGGACTGTACCCTACCAGGCTCCTCTGTCCATGGGATTTTCCAGGCAATAGTACTGGAGTAGATTGCCATTATATGAAAATATTAAACTATTATACTTTATAATATGACCCCATTTTAAAATTCTGATATAAATGCAAATATTCTGGAATATGGGTGTTCCTAAAACAAGCAGTAAAAGGCGCTGGTTCCTACTCCTTAAAGATGGATGTTTGAGTACTTTTAAAAGATGAGAGAGACACTTTTAACTTCTGTTATGAAAAAGTGACTTAAACCAAGCTCTAGCTAACTGGTTGAAGCACGTGGTGTTCAAGTTAACATTCCAGTTTCCAAGCTGCTTTTATGGGGGTAAAAAAAAAAAAGCCTCAGAGGGGGTTTCTACATCAGAGTAGGAAGCAGGAAGACATGCTCTGGTAGGCTGAAAACCCTCTTCATTTTGGTAATCCATCTTAACTTACTGACTTGGCCCTCCAAATAAATTGCTGGGTTTATCTGATGAGGGATATCTGTTTCAAAGTCTCTCAGTGGGGCAGCACAGGGGCATCGTGACAGGCCCAGCCAAAAGAAATCTTACTGTTATGGAACCTTTGGCCAAATCACTTTGCACCTTTGAAATGAGTCACACTGTTTCCTCCAATTTGAGTGACACCTCCACCTGATTTATGTAGGATAAAGTACTTCGTACTATAAAATGTT
The DNA here is from genome assembly GCF_000754665.1 of Bison bison bison. NCBI lineage: Eukaryota > Metazoa > Chordata > Mammalia > Artiodactyla > Bovidae > Bison > Bison bison. Next base: position 14,776,243 of record NW_011494948.1, read on the forward strand.
GGATATCTGTTATGACCACTGCCTGAAGGAGTATAAAACAAATACTTATGGGGCAGTCATTCATGAATGCTTGATGCCACTAACTTCCTCAAGAAGTTTGTGATGAAGAGAAAAACTGACTTTCTGCCAAATACGAAGGTTTTGTGGCACCAAGAGGACCCATGTGGACTCAGGTGACGGGGCCTTTAACCCTACTCAGATACTAACCAAGCTAACCAGTCATTTTGCTTTGGGGAAAGACAAGTAACCTCCTTGTGTGCTTGGGTTCATCAGATACAAAATGAGTGAGATGGAGAAGAAAATGGCAACCCCCTCCAATATTCTTGCCTGGAAAATTCCATGGACAGAGGAGCTGGGCAGACCACAGTCCATGGGGCCACAAAGGATCAGACACAATGGAGTACACACACACATACATACAAACACACACAAAGGCAAAAGTACCTTGGACCCAACAAGAGTCATAATGTGACCTGGATTGCCATCATCTTCGCAGAGTAGACTCGGTAGACTGAGCGTTCTTAGGATGTGGTGAATGTAACCTCCCAGGGCTGTGTCCTATAATTTTTAAACGCTGGAAAAGTCCCTGATGCTGAAAAGATTGAGGGCTGAAGGAGAAGAGGGCGTCAGAGGATGAGATAGCCAGATGGCATCACTGATGCAATGGACGGGAGATGATGAGGGACAGAGAGGCCTGGTGTGCTGCAGCCCATGGGGTCACAAAGAGCAGGACACAGCAACAACATCCCCAGTCCAGTGCCTGATAGTCAGGACAGGCTCAATCAATGCTTTCTGAATAAAGTGGATAGGCAAATGAAAAGAAAAATAGACGAGGGAGTCAGGAGACATCAGGTCTGCGAGCTCGCACTCCATGACCCTGTTCTTTTCAAGAAGTCTCAGGTGTTGCTGCTATTTGTATCAACAAAGATAAAGAATATTGTACGATTTAGGTACAAATTCATTACTGCCTGCTTATTCCTGCTTTGTGTTCTGGAATTATAAGCCTGGGAAAGAGCAAAAGAATAGCTGCCATACATAAGCTGGGAGGAAAAAAAAAAAAAAAAAAGGAGAACATCTGGACACCCAGGCAGCAAATCTTTTCGAATATGCACAAGCAGAAGGTATGCAGTCATTTAAAAAACTAAAAAGCCACAACTGCTATTTTGGAAGATGCTCTATATGAAAATTAACAAAAGGGGAAAAGTGATATATTTATACATACTAAGGCAGCACGATTTACATCAACTATACTATCACTTACTCAACAAATATTTACTGACTACACATTACAAGCCAAGAACCGGGAATAGAGCAGAAAACAAGACAGAAACAGTTTGTTTTCTGGAGCCAGATAAATAGCAGGAGAGCCAGGTTAATGAAAATTAAAGAATTAATTATTACAAAAGCGGCGGCCACTGCACCAGAGAAGAATGTAAAGAGTGTGCCCAGAAAATCTAATAGTGTAAGAAGCTGGGTCTGAGAGCCCTGAAGACTTTCCCCAGGGAATAATAATTTATCTAAGATGTGAGGGATTGTGGAGATATCACATGCTAACAGGAAAGAACATTCCAAACACAAGAGAATAACCTTGGAATCGATCAAATTTTATGTCTATAGGGCCAAGTTTCAATTCCTGTTCTGCCCTCCAGATTTAACCCTACCTATGAAAGCTACTTTATTATTTTTTTTTTTAAAAAAAAGGTCTATAAATGGAGACTGTTTAGACAATTTAGATGCACTGCTGAACTTAACTAGAAAACAAAGGGATTAGGGAATGTGCAGCTACTTTAAATAAACAAAAGCGAGTGAAGTCGTTCAGTTGTGTCCGACTCTTTGCGACCCTGTGGACTGTAGTGTATCATGCTTCTCCATCCATGGGATTCTCCAGGCAAGAATACTGGAGTGGGTTACCATTTCCTTCTCCAGGGGATCTTCCCGACCCAGGGATCGAACCCAGGTATCCCGCATTGGAAGCAGACGCTTTAACCTCTGAGCAGTTATACTCATTGTGACCATAACAGAGCATATATACAGCCATTAAAATCAAAGGGAAGAATGAAATTGGATCATTTGGAGAGACATGGATGGACATAGAGACCATCGTACAGAATGATGTAAGTCAGAAAAAGAAATAGCAAATATTAACACATATATGTGGAATTGAGGAAAATGGTATAAATGATCTTATCTGCAAAGCAGAAATAGAGACACAGATGCGGAGAATAAATGTATGGATACCAAGGGGGAAGCGGGGAGTGGGATGAATTGGGAGACTGGGATTGACGTATATATATATATACATACACGCACACACACACTGTGTATAAAATAGATAATTAATGAGAACCTATTGTATAGCACAGGAAAGTCTAGTTAATGCACTGTGGTGACTTGAATGGCAAGGAAGTCCAAAAAGAAGAGGATATATGTATACGCATGGCTGATTCATTTTGCTGGACAGCAGAAACTAACACAACATTGTAAAGCAACTATATTCCAATAAAAATTAATCTTAAAAAAAGGTGGGGGAGAATCACTGGCACACATATTTTCCTTTTGTCCTTTGAAAAATAATCAAAAAACTCAAACTCTTAATTTTGAAGATTATCCCCAAAACAATTAATCTCAAACTAAATTAGTATAATTAAAAGTTTTCTGATTAAGAGAAAACTCCAGTCCCTTCCAGAGACCACCTGGGCAGCCTCAGAACCAGTATTCTTCTATGTTAATGATTCCTGGTTTTAATCATCATCTTTATGAAAAACAAATAATCACTGCATTCCAGTTGACAATCCATGTTCCAAGTTTCCTTTCAAAAAGTTGTCTTTAAAGTTCAAGGCAAACAGAAACCACGATAGCATGGTTGCTTACAGAACTGACAAAGACTTCTTTACTCCAAAAGACCTGGTTGGCATCAATGATTCAAGCACATTATGAAAATCTCCACACCACTCAAAAAGTTTTCAAGTACAGAACTGAAGTTTACATCCACAAATCTGTTTGATCTCTGCAGTTGCAAAACCATATGGCACATAGAGAAAAACAAATTATCTCTGCTTATGAAATAAGAACCTTCTGTAGGCTTTGGGACAGACCAACAGCTACGATTGTCCTACTTACTATATATCACTATAATTTAACTCTCTCTGATCCTTTTGAAGAATTGAGAGTTTGGATTCTGTTTGTCTATTGGAGGAGGGGAGTGGGTGATCAGAGGCAAAAAGGTAGATCACCACTGGGAGATGGGGAGAGTGTAACAGTAACCTCAGACACAAGAATTTCCATATTTTCTTTCTACAAACATTTTATAGGTAACACTTTTGCGCTTTATTTAATCACATTTATTACTGAGGAAATAGACAAAGCCACACATGTCAATATTTACAATGCAGGGCAGAGCGTTGTGCTGGTAAAAAGCCTATGTCATTTATTATACTCTGTCATTTCCAGAATAAAACCAGTTTCACAATCCATGTAATTCCCCACTCAGCAATGACACAGAAACAACAGCAAAAATACAGCCTGGCAAATGAAATTAAGCAATTTAAAATGTGGTTAAAACTTGCTGTCCCTGATTCTATTCCTGCCACTAGCCTCCCCCTCCACCACTATTATTTACAAAATAAAAGCTTAAAAATAATTTAAACTTCCAAAAGCAAAATGCATCTATCTCTAGAGTAGTGAGCAAAGGGATTTAAAATCTGATCTGACACTAACAGAATTTAAGAAACTATCATAAATATAAACAGCCAACCAACTGTTTAGCACCAGCTGACTCTTAGCACCAACAAAGACAATTTCAGAGACCATTTCGTTTAAAAGATCCAGAAATGTAATAAAAGAAAATGCAAGTGAAGAGTGACAACAAAAAAGGGCTGAATATTCTTAGAGGTAGCAGGCTCACCTCTCATGGATACACATATGATTTTACATAGAATGTGTATTTAAGGAGTGTATATATAGGCATATAATTTGCATTTCCTAAGGAAGACACTGCTCTTAAGAGGAACAGCCTCGAAGCCCTGCCCCTCTTTCCACTTGCAGGCACTGGGTTTGTGAAAGTGTTTCCCTATGGTTGGATGGCATCACCAACTCGATGGACATGAGTTTGGGTGTACTCCGGGAGTTGGTGATGGACAGGGAGGCCTGGCGTGCTGCAATTCACGGGGTTGCAAAGAGTCGGACACAACTGAGCAACTGAACTGAACTGAATCGCTTGATGTGATGGAGCAGGTGATGCAGTAGGATCTCTAGGGAAGGCCTGGCTTTGAGTCATAACTACTGAGAGTTGTGGAATCGCAAAAACCCTGGGTCACAGAAGCATTCCTGGCATTTTGTCTTCATTTTACTCGTACTGCACCCAATCCAACACCACCTTCCAGCAACACTGCATCCCACCACCACCAAACCACAGCTGGTTTGAGACATCCGGAGGGATCCAGAGACCTGGGACAGAGGAGCATGACAGCCTATTAGAACTGTCTGGCAGGCTGGGGAACATTCCCAAGACGCAAACTAGGCAGGATTCAAGGGAGGAACCATATCTCTTCTGCTATGATCACCTCCAAATTTAAATACCTTTAAATCATACAGATTACACATACAGTCGTGGGAAAATCAGTAACACATCACTGGGTAAAGGCATTAATGGGTTTACCTGGAATTCGATCTACTTATCTCTGAATATCCTTATACTTTTTTTTTAAAAAAAGATCACTTTCTATACAGAGGTGAACTACAATGAAGAACACCTTTTATTCATTCACTATCTAATCTTGCTGTCCCCAGGTCAGGTCCCTACTGAGGTGGGGCAGCGAATAGTTGAAAACCGCCTTTTCCTTTTCTTTTCTCTTGGTTGACGGTTTATTCAGATAAGCTGCTCTAAATACATTTCTGGATTGTTTCCGTGTGGAGGAGAGAAACAGCCCATAAATGTCCACAGGGACATCTAGAATATGCAACATCTCTACCTACTCAAGAATAACCATGGCTTTTCTGCCTTCCCACTGGCACTTCTAACTCCTCCCACAACCTAAAGCTTCTTGGCTGGATTAGAAAGCTCATTGTTTTGTTCACTTTTCCCTTTACTGAAGGCCTTGTCTACACCTCTTGGCTACAGACAGAGAGAACAAAGGGTAGTCAGACCTATAGATTTCTGTACTTGACCTTCTTTATGTGGTAAAGATGTTAGTGTCCAAAATTGCAACAAGAAAAAAGGAATCTGAGTTGCAGGAATGACAAACAGAACCTACAAAAGAAGGGAAAAAAAACCAGCCTGAAGTTCTTTGTTACCTAGTTTAGGATATAACAACAAAAAAAAAGGTGACTTCTCAAATAAGTAAAAGAATCTAGTGAGGACAGAAATTCACTGAACAAGGAAACACCATCCGCATTTTTTTTTTACAGTTGCATGTTGGTGTTTTCCTGTTTTGATAAATGAGACACTGACTGATATACTTAGCCAAATATTCTGATCTGTCATCATTCTAAATATATAGGCCCATCTTTCAGCAAACAAATTAGCAGGTAATTATCACTGACTGCTCACCCTTCCCTGGAAGCTCTATAAATATAGAGTGATCATGACTGGCAGTTAGTGAGCTTAAAACTTAAAATACTACTAACTTCACTGGAGTCACAAAGCAAAATTCCAGAGTATCCATCAAAAGGAGGGTGTTAGGGAAAGTTTTGTGCATTGAAATTCTTCCAGGAGAGGGAAAATAAGGAGACACCCCCTTTATTTAATCATGGAGAAAAGAAGAAAGGGTCTCGGATGATGAATGACTCCAGTACTTTTTTTAAAGTGGGTCCAAGTTAGGATGAGCCCCAATTTTGGGAAAACTGCAAACTGAAAGGAAAAACAGCCCACTCCCCCTCCTCCAAACCTCCCTACTAAGAGCAATGTTAGAGCATATAAGCTTCCAAATACAGTAAGAGCTGCAAAGCGAACCACAGCCTTCAGGACTCAGAAATGACTCATGCCGTCTCCAAGATTCTGATTTAAACAATGATCAACTATTTTCTGAGGGCAAAAGGGGAGTAAAGTTCTTAAATCATTTAATTCTGCCAATTAGTTCCGCAACTATGGCATTAAAGAACTATGGATATTTATCCACTGGAAGTGGATCAAAAAGTGGACTCTCTTAATGCCTATTAAATAGTGCTGATTTTCAAGCATCACTGACCAAGGTCAAATCTGAACCAATGTGAAAGCCTCCACTTCCCCATCACTAATCCCTTGAGCCATCCATTCTTCCAAAAGGCAAATGTTTTGTAGGAAGGGGAAGAAATACCACACAGTATGTGTAGGCACTTCATATGACTGCTTTCTACACTCAACTCAGCTCACATACTACCATTTATCTATGGTTAAAGAATGAAAACACTCTGGAAACTTCCAGAAGAGATATCACTACAATATTGACATGAACAGAGAATCAAATAACTAAGTGCTTTATTCTACATAAATTAGGTAAAATCTCGGTGGTATTGACTGACCATGAGTTTTTTTCTGGGTACGTAGCTTTCTTCCATCAATTCAAAAAATAAAAGGACACCCACTTGACAGTGTGTTTCCAACTGACAAGATTATCTCCTGCAAGTGTTATTGTTGTTGTTCAGTCACTAAGTCTTGACTCTTTGCGACCCCATGGACTGCAGCATCCCAGGCTTCCCTGTCCCTCACTATCTCCCAGAGTTTGCTCAAATTCATGTCTATTGAGTCGGTGATGCTGTCTAACCATTTCATCCTCTGCTGCCCTCTTATCCTTTGGCCTTCAATCCTTCCCAGCATCAGGGTCTTTTCCAATGAGTCGGCTCTTTGCATCGGGTGCTTTTCACATCAGGAAGTGTGCTGTTGGTTAAACTGCACAATGGTCAAGTTTAGGTTCCGTTGAGTTATCAGCTACACTTTAAAAAAAACGGGCTCAGGAGCTGGGAGAGATGAGTTTAAAACAAAAACAAAAAAAACACTGTGAGTTGTTAGGCAACGGTGCCCTTGGTGGAGCAGAAGACCTGAGAATTAACTTACCAATTCATAGCCCAAAAGGGAAAGCTTCCAAAGTGCCCTAATTGACCCAAGAACTTAACTGTTCACTTTCTTTACGGGACAACTGCCCTAAAGACCACCCTGCCACCCTCCCAATCTAATACATACTACAATGTAAGCTTCAACTTAATGTTATGCTGCTGTTGCTGCTGCTGCTAAGTCTCTTCAGGCGTGTCTGACTCTTAGCGACCTCATGGACTGCAGCCTACCAGGTTCCTCTGTCCATTGGATTTGCCAGCCAAGAGTACTGGAATGGGTTGCCATTGCCTTCTCCAATGTTATATTCCTACTGAAACAAAGCTAAGCATAGTCCAGTTTAATTGTTCACTTCTAATTATGTCTACTCACCAATTACGGCAACTTTTCAAGAATACTGAATATATTTGAAGTGTATTTAAGCAAGTACATTCCAAGTCCCCCAAGAAAATACAATTGCATGCTACCTGTCCACTCTCCAGGAAGGAAAAGCTGTAGTGCCCAAAGAGCTGGTGTACCTAGTCACTACTGAAACTCCAAACAAAACAAGGGGCTCCATCAGTCTTAGGCACATTCTAGTCTCTCCTGAATAAAAAGCTTTCTCCCTGTCTCTGCACTTCCCCCTCCTACTCAGGGAGGAGAAAAATCTTTCAAAAAATATGCTTTGGCCTCTGCTCTCCGTGGAGCTAATCACTTTCCCACTGTATTTTTATACGTCTCTTCTATATATCACAACATACCTTCTTTTTATTTAAATTGCCTGGACAGTATATGCTTCTAACCAATTCAAATACTACCTAGACATCTACAGTAAAAACAGGTCCACTCTCTCCTCCTTCCAACCCCTGCTAACCATTTGATATGTATCCTTCCAGGCCAGTGTCTATACTTAAACATGTACCTGTTTGTCAGTTTATATCTGTCACATCTTATAGATTATACACCCAGAAACATCTCCTACCTCCATTCCCCACCCAGAGCTGCCTTCAGGGACAAATAAGATGTTGACTTGGAATCCTGATTCCAAAACTACTCAACAATTGCAAATTAATGAGAAAAATCAACTAACAGAATCACTAAGCTATGAAAAATTAAGTACAGTGACCAGAAATAGCTACCTGAATATACTCTAAAGTATAAGAGGTACGTGGGGGTGGAGGCAGAGGTGGGGGAGTAGAAACTGTGACAAATCACATTTTAAAAGGATATGTCACTGAGATATTTATGGGTTAAATGATGAGATGTCTAGGACTGAACTCAAAATAAATTCATTTAGAGAGAGGGAGGAAAAGAGGCTGGGTGATGGTACTGGTAACACAAGACTGTCTGTGAGTTAACAACTGTTGAGACTAAGTAGGCTTCCCAGGTGGCTCAGTGGTAAAGAATCCACCCTTCAATGCAGGAGATGCAGGAGACTCAGGTTTGATCTCTGGGTGGGGAAAATTCCCTGGAGAAGGGCATGGCAACCCACTCCAGTATTCTTGCCTGGAAAATCCCATGGACAGAGGAGCCTAGGAGGCTACAGTCTATGGAGTCATAAGAGTCAGACATGACTGAGCAGCACACACATACACATATACACAAGCAGTGAATACTATTATACTACTCTCTCTGCTTTTCTGAAAATCTTTAAATTTCCAAAATAAAAAGCAAGGGAGTGGGGCATGAAGTATGTATATCAGTTCAGTTCAGTTCAGTTGCTCAGTCATGTCCAACTCTTTGCGACCCCATGAATCGCAGCATGACAGGACTCCCTGTCTATCGCCAACTCCCAGCATTCACTCAAACTCACGTCCATCGAGTCGGTGATGCCATCCAGTCATCTCATCCTCTGTCATCCCCTTCTCCTCCTGACCCCAATGCCTCCCAGCATCAGAGTCTTTTCCAATGAGTCAACTCTTTGCATGAGGTGGCCAAAGTACTGGAGTTTCAGCTTTAGCATCAT
>NW_011494948.1:14785311-14799079 GCF_000754665.1 Bison bison bison
CTTTGCATGAGGTGGCCAAAGTACTGGAGTTTCAGCTTTAGCATCATTCCTTCCAAAGAAATCCCAGGGCTGATCTCCTTCAGAATGGACTGGTTGGATCTCCTTGCAGTCCAAGGGACTCTCAAGAGTCTTCTCCAACACCACAGTTCAAAAGCATCAATTCTTCGGTGCTCAGCCTTCTTCACAGTCCAACTCTCACATCCATACATGACCACAGGAAAAACCACAGCTTTGACTAGACGGACCTTTGTTGGCAAAGTAATATCTCTGCTTTTTAATATGCTGTCTAGGTTGGTCATAACTTTCCTTCCAAGGAGTAAGCGTCTTTTATTTTCATGGCTGCAATCACCATCTGCAGTGATTTTGGAGCCCAAAAAAATTAAGTCTGACACTGTTTCCACTGTTTCTCCATCTATTTGCCTGAAGTGATGGGACCAGATGCCATGTACATAGTTAAATACTAACGACCCCTCAGTGAAGAGATTCAGGATTATTTTATTTTCTTCTATGAGCTTTTTGCAGAGAAGGCAATGGCACCCCATTCCAGTACTCTTGCCTGGAGAATCCCAGGGACAGAGGAGCCTAGTGGGCTGCCGTCTATGGGGTCGCACAGAGTCGGACATGACTGAAGTGACTTAGCAGCAGCAGCAGCATGAGATTTTCGACAAAAATATTATCACTTTTGTGTTCAGAAAGTAAATATTTACTGTTAGCTTGGTGGTGATTGCTAAAATATTTCTGGTGAAGAATGATGCTCTTATCTAGATGCCTTTAGAAGCCACTCCTGTCACAGTAAACCAGGTTGTAGCAAGATTCAAATTTAAGAGAAAACCATTGTGCCCTGAGGCACACACACCCAGAAATCCACATAAAAAAAAGTTTCAAGCACGGATGTAACAAGTACAGAATGAAAAGAATCTGACAAAAATATCCCAACAGAAAGTAAAACAAATTAATTCCTTTTCCTGAAGGGCAATATCATCTTTTAAGAAGGCTTATTTTTCCCTTTCAGCTAAAGTTGATTGAGCCCTTGCTAGGTACAAATAACTTGACTGTACTTTCACCTAATCCTCATAATAACCCTGAGAGGAAGTTCGAGTATTACGTCCTTTTCAGAAATGAAGAAACTGAGATTCAGAGAGTTTAAACAGAGTGGAGTTGGGAGTAGGGATTCCAACCAAGAATGTGATCACATCTTTGTCTTCAGGATGTCTGAGAGAAAAATAGGAGAGGAAAGTCCCAGGTGGATAGAGAGAAATTAATCTACTTCAAAAAATTCCCAAAGTAAATAACCCAGAACCTGGACCCTGTTAGCATTTACATTCCTTCTGTCCATCCTCAAGACCAAGGGAAGACAGTGAGTGTAAAAGGAATATATCAAGAAGAATTAAAAGTTTCATAAACTAATTCACAAGCTGATGATTACTACCTATAATAAAACTCCAATAATCTGGTGGCTTATTGGTAAAGAGTCTGTCTGCAATGTAGGAGACGCAGGAGATGCGGGTTCGACCCCTGGGTCAGGAAGATCCTCTGGCGTAGGAAATGGCAACCCACTCCAGTATTCTTGCCTGGAAAATTCCATGGACAGAGGAGCCTGGCAGGCTGCAGTCCCTGGCATCGCAAAGAGTCAGACACGACTGAGCATGCACACAAACCAGTGCTATGAGAAACTCAGGGATGCCCTCAGTGTTCAGAACCCCCAGTTACAGAGAGAGATTTGCAGTAAAGAGACATTTTCAAATCCCAGCTTTGCAGTTTACAAGCTCTATGACCCCAGACATGTCATCATTTAGTCACTTCTGCTCTCACTTTTGGTTCCTATTAGTGGTATCAGCAAGACCTATTTATATGGTATTTATATGTAACGGTCAACCATAGCAGCTAGCATTTGTGGAATGTTTATGTGCCTAGCACTGTGTTATTCACAACTGCTTCTAAAGAAAGCACTGTCATTCCCATTTTACTAAAAGTGAACCTCAGGGAAGCCAGGTAACTTGCTCAAAATGACCGCTAATAAGCAAAAACTGTCTTTTAGATCCCAAAAGTCCCCAGGAGCTGGATATTGCATGCATCAAGACACAATGATGATCCTTGAAAAAGAGGCTCACTCACTCAATGCAAGTCATAAGTCCCCCCCCCGCCCGCAGAGCAAGCATCTATGCTCCCAAATTAACACCCAAACAAAATGGTTACCAAGATACCTTAAGACTTTTCAAAGTTTAAAGATGTTAGGAAGATTACAGAGTAGATTTCCTACAACCTATTTAAAACTTGGATCTTATGAAAGATACACAAGCTGATGATAACAACCTATAATAAAACTTTAGCAGATTGGTGCCATGGGAAACACCAGTGGCGTCCTTGGTATTCAGAACACCCAGTTTCAGAAAGAGATTTGGAGTAGGGAGATAATTTCAAATCCCAGCTTCGCAGTTTACAAGCTCCATGACCCTAGGCATGTCATCATTTAGCCACTACCAATCTCACTTTAGGTCCCTATTAGCAGCGATAACAATACCTATTTATATGTAAAGCGCCTAACTCGGGGCTTGGCTCTAAACACTGAGCAGACGCTCAGTAAAGGCTTCATCCCCACATAAAGCACTGTGGCCGATACCAGCCAGCATTCTTCCTCCTCAGTAACCCCAAGGGGAAAATGAACCCTCAGCTCCCCGTTTGTGGATCAAAGTAATACCCCCAGCTGGCCCAAACTACCGCCCCTCCCCTCTCATAACACAATAACATCTTTATAGTAAAGATCCTCAAATTGTGGGGATTTAGTTCAGTAACTCTCTTATTTTGCAATACTATAATTTTACTTTATTGGACTTTCAGATGAGCTTTGTTTGGCATTTGATTATTTCAGAGCCAACTTCCCACTTAAAATTCTAGACCTTGGCTTTGATAATAGAATATGAAAAATGCCAGGACATTATATCTATCCAAGGGACAAAAACTCTGTGAGCAGCCAGAGATTGTTTTATTTGTTTATACAGTGACAACAGTCAGAATTCCAAAGAATCAAGTCATAGAATCTTAATTTTCTTCCTTACTAGCTAATTCTGCCTTATTAGCTTGGTAGTCATAAAAAAGCTACAGAGTCCTCACAGTCAGAGTATTTTGCTTTTTAGATTTTGTATTTTGTTCTCCTAATGCTTAATATAGAGTAAAATTAATAAGGCTAACCACTGCATTTTCAAACATATAAAAAGGATCTCTCCTACTTCTATTACTGTTTTAACAATATTTCAAGCTAATTACTTCAAACTACTTTTGTTTAAGATTTTTGGAATGTCTATGACAACAAAACAGATTTAGATATATGCATATTTATGACATGAGGGCAAAAGGAATTCTGAATCTCTTTCTTAGTTTGTTGTTTTTGTCAATGTGATACAGAAATTAAACATTTAAATAAAAATTTAAATCCAAAGGCCTGCTTTAATGAACATCACTTGAAAAAAAATAAAAAGATTAAGTCTCAAATTAGTTGACAATTCTGGGAATTCCTCACAACACAGACTGTTCTCCTTCAAAGAACAACCCCTTCCCCCCAAAAACCTACTGCTCTAAATCCAGACCCAACAAATTCCATACTTTTTAATTCTTTCGAGTCTCGCTTCCCAGTTAGAAAAGGCAGGGTTAAGGACTAAACAGACTCTGACCTTTAAGTGTAACTTGAAAAAGCCATAGCCTGAAGATGAGTCATACAGAGACTTTGTAAACTAACTACACAATTGCTAGACTGTATTACATACAAAGAAGCTGGGAGGAAAACTACTCACTGAAAATAGAACTACATGCCTTTGTAGTACAGAAACACGCTCAGTCACACAAACAAAACCAGGACCACCACTCACACACACATACACACCACCCCTTAACCAACAAAGATGTATTTTCATATAGTGCCATTTAACTTTGTAAAGCAATGTTTTATTTAAGTCTTATGAACTCAGGTGAGCTTACAACTTCTAGATTTCTCATTCAACTTATTAGCTTCAGAAACAAAGAAAATTTCTGACCTACTTCTTTATTATCTGAAAGAAAATTAAAGTAAGAAAACCTCTTCTTGCTCAAAGTGTTTTCTCCATGAATAGATACCATCTCTCTTTTAAAAAAGTATAGACTTACATACAAAAAGAAGTACCTCCAGGCTGCTGTCTAAAGAAAGCTTTTGGTTTGTTCTCCTGTTGATCTTTTCATGTTGCCCACAAGTTTGAAAACTAGGTCAGAGTCAAAAAGGATTTTTTAAAAACTACAGAAATATGATACACAGAACACCACTAAAATGGAAACAGAAAAAGGCCTAGAAAAGAAGCTAGAAGAAATTCAAATAACTTAAAATTTTTAAACTGGATAAAAATAAAGTTGCAATAAGCGAAATGCTATCTGAAATATAAATGATACACTCTGACACAATTTGAGAGGGCTAAACCAAGCAGGTTAGATATATTTCCATCCTGCGTCCCCTTGGTAACCTGGAATCAAGTTGCTGTGCTGTGCATAGTCACTCAGTCGTGTCTGACTCTGTGAGACCCCATAGACTGCAGCCTGCCAGGCTCCTCCATCCATGGGGATTCTCCAGGCAAGAATACAGGAATGGGTTGCCATGCCCTCCTCCAGAATCAAGTTGCTACATCCAAAGTATTTTTGAAAAATGAGCTATAGTAGCAATAATCATAGTAGTATTTATTGAACTATTCTATGCATGATACCATTCATCTATCTCATTTAATCCTCCCCAAAACATGGAACTATACATTTTCTCATTTCACAGGAGAGAAAACTAAGATACAGAGGCCAAAGGACAAAATTTTTTGCCTTTTACTTTTTTATTTTATTTAGAGAGAACTGGTGGGTAGGAAGAACTGGTGACTGGCAATCCCTTTAAAGAATATGGACTCATTTAATGTCTGTGTTCTTAAACTGAAAATCAAAATCACCTGGAGGGTTTGTTAAAACACAGATTTCCATGTGCTGAGCACTACCTCCAGGGTCTAAGATTCAATAGGTTTGAGGTGGAGCCCAAGAATTTGCACTTCTAACAAGTTCCCAGGTGATGCTGCTGCTGGAGATCCCATATAGAGACCCACTGCTTATACTAATCACAGTGAGATACACTCAATATTCAGAGATGCAATAAGTGAAAGTGAAAGTCGCGTCTAACTCTGTGACCTCATAGACTATAGAGCCCATGGAATTCTCCAGGCCAGAATACTGGAGTGGGTAGCTTTTCCCATCTCCAGGCGATCTTCCCAACCCAGGGATCAAACGCAGGTCTCCCGCCTTATAGGCAGATTCTTTACCAGCTGAGCCACAAGGGAAGCCCAAGAATACTGGAATGGGTAGCCTATCCCTTCTCCAGCAGATCTTCCCAACCCAGGAATTGAACCGGGGTCTCCTGCATTGCAGGCACATTCTTTACCAACTGAGCTATCAGGGAAGCCCAGAGATGCAATAAAAGAATGATAAATTGGGTATAACTGAACCTAATTCCAGTGTCTGAATTTTCAAATTATTTGATTTATACACATTTTGAAGAACAAGTGTTCTGTGAGAAGTTGCTATAGTATAAAGTATAGTATTTTCAACCAGGATTAATTCTGTAACACGGCCCAATGTCTATTATCTTGACCCATATTAATCCCATGGAAACATAACTCTTTCTACTTGTCTGTTCCAAAATTACATTCTGCTCCTTATAGTGATTTATCCCCATATTTGATATATCTAATAATCCCAGTTAGAACAACAGTAGGGCAAAAATTTCAATGTACTCTCTCCTCTTTCATATTTTAAAAATTTTGAATGTTCAGACACACAAAAACATCACAAAGTAGGATAGAATACTAACATAAATATTTAGACAACACTGATATATTTATGTAGAATCGAACTCTCAGATTTTCAAATTACAGAATAATCAAGTTTGGTCCAGAACTATTACCACTTATCCATAACTTTCCAGAAGTTATGGACATGGAGAAATGATCTCAAGAAAAAAATACATATATACTCAATATCTTGCTGCTGCTGCTAAGTCGCTTCAGTCGTGTCCAACTCTGTGTGACCTCATAGACGGCAGCCCACCAGGCTCCCCCGTCCCTGGGATTCTCCAGGCAAGAACACTGGGGTGGGTTGCCATTTCCTTCTCCAATGCATGAAAGTGAAAAGTGAAAGTGAAGTCGCTCAGTTGTGTCTGAATCTTAAAGACCCCATGGACTGCAGCCCACCAGGCTCCTCCATCCATGGGATTTTCCAGGCAAGAGTACTGGTGTGGGGTGCCATTGCCTTCTCCACTCAATATCTTAAATAACCTATAATGGAAGAGAATCTGAAAAAGTATATGTGTGTGTGTGCAACTGAATCATTTTGCTGTACACTTGAAACTAACACAACATTGTAAATTAACTACACTTCAATTTCACTCAGTGAAATTATCTCTGTAAGACAAATAGCCCCAGGTTCAGTGGAGACTTCCATTGGTCCATCTTTGACTTCTGTATCAATAAGTTAATAACCACTTGGGCAACTACTATACACTTGTTCATTCACATTATTCTAGCCCCTGGATTGCACAACATAGAACAAGAGAAGACCACACTGCCAGAGCTTCTGCCATACACAATGAGACAGATCTGAAAGGAAGAGGGAGCACTATCAGGCAGGGCTGTGCTTCTAAGGCTGAGATCCTGGTGTTCAGCCCCCAGTTGCAAAGCCAACAGCCAACACCCACACTATTTTGCCAGCTTAGGTTATGAGGTCCTGACTGCAGCTGCTGTAATATGGGAGGCTCCTTGCCTGCTCAGCTTTTTTATTACAGCCCAGGTGGCAGTTTCCCTGGCTAACCAGTCTTACAATGTTATTCCGAGAGTCTTTCTTAGAAATTCAACCCAGAGCCTGCTCTTCCAGCTCCTCCAAGATTCAAGAAGGACCTAATATCCTATACTAAATCCCTCCCTGCTGAACCTGGCTGGAGTGTGTGATTTCAACAGGTTTCAACAGGTCAATGCCACTAAACAGAAATGGATTCCTTTTAACTTCTTATCACTTGTGAAAGGAAATGCTCCATAGCAAGGGGAATGAGTAGAATTTAGCACAAGGGAAGAGACGGACAGCACTCTGGAAGATCTGGATTCTACCCCAGATTCTGGCACTGATCTTCACTAAGTAGGAATTTAAGAACTGCTAGATGAATTAAAAATAAATCTAGGTAAATCACCCCTTCCCTCAGTATGTGTTCTGAATATTATAAGAGCATAATGAAAAAGAGGTGATTGATTAACAATCTGATTCATTATCTGAAAATGGGAAACCGGCCACCTCATGCGAAGAGTTGACTCACTGGAAGAGACTTTGATGCTGGGAGGGATTGGGGGCAAGAGGAGAAGGGGACGACAGAGGATGAGATGGCTGGATGGCATCACTGACTCGATGGACGTGAGTCTCAGTGAACTCCGGGAGTTGGTGATGGACAGGGAGGCCTGGTGTGCTGCGATTCATGGGGTCGCAAAGAGTCGGACACGACTGAGCAACTGATCTGAATCTGAATCTGAATCAAAGAGAGAATGACAGATAAAGAAAACTATGCTATTCAATACAGCAGCCACCAGCCACATGTGGCCATGGAGCATTAGCACTGTGACTAAGTGCAAATGAGGAACTGCATTTTTTATTTTACTTCTTAATTAATTTAAATTTTTAAAATATAACTGATCAATAACCAGAAAATCTGAAAATATTTGGAACAATTCAAGAATACGAATACGCTTTTTTAAAAAAAAATTATTTATTTGGCAGTGCTGTGTCTTAGTTACAATATGCAGGATCTTTAGTTGTGGAATGTGCGACCTAGTTCCCCAATCAGGAATCAAACCTGAACCCCCTGCACTGGGAGTATAGAATGTTAGCCATTGGACCACCAGGTAGTACCAAGAATCTACCTTTTTAACTGCATATTTTATGAAATCTAAACACAAGCCAGACTTTGAAGACTCAGTACAAAAAACTGTAAAACACCTTAGTGATTGTTTATATTGATTACATATTGAATGATAATATTTTGGATATATTCAGTTCAGTTTAGTCGCTCAGTCATGTCTGACTCTTTGCGATCCCGTGGATTGCAGCACACCAGGCCTCCCTGTCCATCGCCAACTCCTGGAGCTTGCTCAAACTCATGTCCGTCAAGTTGGTGATGCCATCCAACCATCTCATCCTCTGCTGTCCCCTTCCCCACCTGCCTTCAATCTTTCCCAGCATCAAGGTCTTTTCCAATGAGTCAGTTCTTCACATCAGGTGGCCAAAGTATTGGCGCTCAACTTCAGCATCAGTTCTTCCAATGAATATTCAGGACTGATTTCCTATAGGATTGACTGGTTGGATCTCCTTGCTGTCCAAGGGACTCTCTGGAGTCTTTTTCAACACCACAGTTTAAAAGCATCAATTCTTCAGGGCTCAGCTTTCTTTATGGTCCAGCTCTCACATCCATACATGACTACTGAAAAAACCATAGCTTTGACTAAGACGGATCTTTGTTGGCAAAGTAATGTCTCTGCTTTTTAATATGCTGTCTAGGTTGGTTACAACTTTCCTTCCAAGAGTAAGCATCTTTTAATTTCACAGCTGCAATCACCATCTGCAGTGATTTTGGAGCCCCCAAAAATCAAGTCTGCCACTGTTTCCCCATCTATTTCCCATGAAGTGATGGGACCAGATGTCCTGATCTTAGTCTCCTGAAAGTTGAGCTTTAAGCCAACTTTTTCACTCTCCTCTTTCATTTTCATCAAGAGGCTTTTTAGTTCCTCTCCACTTTCTGCCATAAGGGTGGTGTCATCTGCATATCTGAGATTACTGATATTTCTCCTGGTAATCTTGATTCCAGCTTGTGCTTCATCCAGTCTGGCATTTCTCATGATGTACTCTGCATATAAGTTAAATAAGAAGGGCGACAATATACAGCCTTGACATACTCCTTTTCCTATTTGGAACCAGTCTGTTGTTCCATGTTCTATTCTAACTGTTGCTTCCTGACCTGCATATAGGTTTCTCAGGAGGCAGATCAGGTGGTCTGGTATTCCCAGCTCTTTCAGAATTTTCCACAGTTGTTGTGATCCACACAGTCAAAGGCTTTGGCATAGTCAATAAAGCAGAAGTAGATGTTTTTTTCTGGAACTCTCTTGCTTTTTTGATGATCCAACAGATGTTGGCAATTTGATCTCTGGTTCTTAAATTGTATTTTTAAAATTAACTTTACTTGTTTCTATTTTTTTTAATATGATGACTAGAAAACTTAAAATTACAACCATGGCTTGCCTTCTATTTCTACTGGACAGTGCTACCTTAAGGGTTGTAAAACATTTAACAGTTTTTGAAAACAGAGTTAAGAATAAGGATAAATCAAATCAGCATCACAGAGAAACAAGGGAAATATGCTTTTATAAAGAGCCATGATGACACTTAAAAAGCATCTCTCCAAAAAAAGAAAATACAGAAAAAAAATTTTTTTTAATACAAATGAAATTTTTAAAAACTGAAAAACAAAAAAGCATCACTCCAAATTAAATGTTTAAGTATCCTACTAATTTACTTACAAGAATTCTGACCTATGCATTAACATATATAAATCTTTTTTTTTTTTTTAATTTAGCAGGAAGCTGGTAAGAACCATTATGGGGGTACACAAAGTTAATATGCCACAAAATAGAAAAGTATGAAAGGTATGAGGAAATGTAGACTTGTGGTTAGAGTGAAAGAGCTCTGTCTTCTAACCCTACCGTTTTTACCTAGGACTAAGTCCAAAATCAGGTTAGGGACACAGAGGGAAGACCAGACAGGACACAGTAATACCATAAGTGTGAAGCAGGCCTCCTGCCTGCTGAACTATAGAGGTCAGTGTGGGACACGTAGGGAGGGAAAAGGATGGGCCGATGGCTTTATTTTCTACAGGCAAGGAGCAGGTATCGGGTGGATCCACCTTACAAGCAAGCCCCAGATAGCTTCCTCTAAGTACAACTAATTAAATCTCACCAGACTTGTGTGAGGTAAATAGGGAGCAAAGCGGTCCTCAATCATACTAATGAGGCCCCAAAAAAGCAAGCCCTTGCTTGTTGTCACCTTAGTGAGACCCAAGTGCTCTGGCTTAGCGACCACAGTCTCACAATAGAAAGAGACTACCCATCTCAGTCATGGACGGGCACACAATGCCACTCACCTGCTTCTTCGCTCTCTTTCTTCCCTGTGAACATTTAGTAAGTTCTTAAAACAAACAGAAAGGTCACATCTCTTCTCTCCATTGATGGAAGTTAACCAAAGTAAATCCATTGCATAACTAGACAGAGACAAAAGTTACATCTAACACCTTGCCTTGAGTTAGTAAGATTTTTTTTTTTTTCATGTTGAACTGGAAAAAAAAAAAAAAGTCTTATTAAACCAATCTCTTGACAAATACCGTTCCACAGACACACTGGCACTCTTTTCAGTCCTGAATAAATTCAGATTGGGACCCAGCACTGGTAAGCTACAAACTTTCATAAGATAAGTTCTTAGGCTCTCTTAGGACAGCTTTTTAATCCACTTACTTTCAGCAGTTTTATCCAGAAACTCAGTATATAATAAGTCCAAGAGGAGACCAAGGTTTCAGTCAAATGCAATCATGGATGGAATGACTTGAAGTACCTTGTACCAGCTGACCCCCGAATGATGCAGGTTTGAACTGTGTGCCCGCTTTATAACAGATATTTTTTCAATATCACAGTCTGTGGTTGGCTGAACCCGATGATGCTGAGGAAGCAACTATAAAGTATACGTGGACTGATCCCCATGTTGTTCATGGGTCAATTGTAGTTTTCCTTTCAGACAGGCGAGCCTTACCAATGTTTCCTTTTTGCACCCCCTCCCCAAACATGCCCAGGTAGCACCCAGAAATAAAGCAGTAAATGCTCATTTTTATTTAAAATAGCTGCCATATCAGACACAGCATTCTAATCATATTATATCAGAGTGCTGAAAGAGACAGTACCCCACCCTCTAGTCTGAGGGATTAGACTAGACCTACAACAACTAACGGCACCCACTCCAGTACTCTTGCCCGGAAAATCCCACGGACAGAGGAGCCGAGCAGGTTACAGTCCATGGGGTCGCAGAAAGTTGGACATGACAGAGTTGACTTCACTTTCACTTTCACAACAACTAACACAGGGTCAGCCTGCCTAACCACCTAAAGAGAAAAGCTTCTGTCACCAGACTTTATTTTTAAATATACACTATATTCCAAACAAGCTATGCTACGTTGCATTTGTTTATTCACAGGAGAGGATAGTGCCAAATTTCAATTCAAGATTATCACAGACACACCCAATACTTTTTGGCGCTTTTTAAATTCAAGTTATCAATAGATTCATTTATGACTTAGGGTTGATGGACAAACCTTTCAAGATGATGCTTCATTTCAGAGGATGGTTGAACTCAATCCCTGACTTAAATGTAGTAAACCTCGACAATTCAGACGCTGCTGTTTCTCAAATTCTTTGATATTAAAGTGAGACGGAGAAGTTAATGTTTACCTTAGCAGTATCAACGTGAAGTGGTAGTGGGGGAGATTTTTAAGCAAAAGAATTACATAAACAAAATTAAAGAGGTGTTAAATTCTTTTCATTCCCTTTAGAAGTTCCATTTACATACTCACAATGTAAACAGCAGCCACAGTAGAGCTTTGATCTGCTAATTACAAAACATTTTTATCGGTTCATCAAATCAGGAGTTCTAAGAGGCCACTTTAATGATTAAAAGAGCAGCCTGAAGAAGTCTTCTCTAACTCACAGCAAAAATTCTCTTGGAGGAAAAAAATTATTTTTCAACAAAAAGAGGCTAAGCAATTCACCTTTAACTCCTGGGATGGTTGGCTCTATTCTAACAGGCAAGTCTCAAACCAAGGTTCAGGAACAAGGACCACTGATTAAAACGCTCAAGCTCTTAGGGCCCTGGCTAAGAGATACTCTGTCCATGAAGCTCCTTAACCTGATCTACTACCCACCCAATGACTGGGAAATACTACACAATTTTATCAAGTACCAGGAAAACATTTCACAGCCAACATTTCTTCACAGATCTAACCCTTCAGTTTGGTAAGGGAAATACCATCACCTTTGGTTCTTTCTCTAAATGATAAAAAACAACAGAAACACATTTGAGAAATGCCAATGAGCTGCTGAAAGACAGTAAATCCCTTCCAGTTGGAAGATACCTCAATTTTTCTCTTTTATTTTTCTCTCACTTTTAAAGCAACAGAACAGAGTCTTGAATCTGATACTCAATTGGTGAAAAAAATTTTTGAATGCTTTTTATTACCTTAATTTCAGTCCTCTATAAACTGTTCATTTTAGAGCAGTTTTAGGTTTATAATTTTAAAATGAGCAGAAAATACAGAGTTCCCATATATTCCCTTATTCATCTCACTTCACCCCACTACATTCCTATTTTAAGCATCTTGCACTGGTGTGAGACATTCGTTGCTACGGACAGCACCAAAACTAAAGTTTATCGTTTACATTAGTGGTCACTCTTTGTGTGATAATTCAACCAGTTTTGACAAATGCATAATGCTCTGTATCCACCATTACAGTAACATACAGAACCATTTACTGTCCTAAAAATTCCCTGTGTTCCACTTATTCATCATCCCCTCCTTCCCCACAGAACCCCTGGCAACCACTGATCTTTTCACTGCCTCCAAAGCTCTGCCTTTTCCAGAAGGTCACAGAGTTGGAAGGAAACAATATGTAAGCTTTTCAGACTGCCTTCTTTCACTTAGTAATATGCATTCAAGATTCTTCCTTATATTTTTGTGGCTTGATAGTTCGTTTTATTACTGAATAACATTTCAATGTATGAATGGACCCCAGTTTGTTTACCCATTCACCTACTGAAGAATATCTTGGCTGCTTCCAATTTGGGGCAATTATGAATAAAGGCTGTTATAAACATCCATATGTAGGTTTTTCTGTGTGGACCTAAGTTTTCAACTCATCTGAGTAAAAACTTAGGAACACAATTGCTGAAGGGTATAGTGTATTATTAGTCTGCTTGGGCTGCCGTAACAAAATACTATGGACTGGGTGACTTAAACAATGGAGATTCACTTCTCACAGTTATAGAGGCTAAAATGTCCAAGATCAAGGTGTCAGCTCATCAAATTTCTACTGAGAGCTCTCTTCCTGGCTGGTAGAAGATAGTTCTTCCTGGCTTTCGTAGATAGTTACTAGATCCTCACACAACTGAGGTGTGGAACACTGGGGAGGAGAGCTCTAGTCTCTCCTTATAAGGATACTAACACCATCAGATCAGGGTCTCATGCTTACGATCTCATTTAACCTTCAGTTCAGTTCAGTTGCTCAGTCATGTTCGACTCTTTGTGACCCCATGAATCGCAGCATGACAGGACTCCCTGTCCATCACCAACTCCCAGAGTTCACTCAAACTCATGTCCATTGAGTTGGTGATGCCATCCAGCCATCTCATCCTCTGTCATCCCCTTCTCCTCCTGACCCCAATCCCTCCCAGCATCAGGGTCTTTTCCAATGAGTCAACTCTTCGCATGAGGTGGCCAAAGTACTGCAGTTTCAGCTTTAGCATCAGTCCTTCCAATGAACACCCAGGACTGATCTCCTTCAGAATGGACTGGTTGGATCTCCTTGCAGTCCAAGGGACTCTCAAGAATCTTCTCCAACACCACAGTTCAAAAGCATCAATTCTTTGGCACTCA
>NW_011494948.1:14799179-14834124 GCF_000754665.1 Bison bison bison
TCTTTGGCACTCAGCTTTCTTCACAGTCCAACTCTCACATCCATACATGACCACAGGAAAAACCATAGCCTTGAGTAGACAGACCTTTATTGGCAAAGTAATGTCTCTGCTTTTGAATATGCTATCTAGGTTGGTCATAACTTTCCTTCCAAGGAGTAAGCGTCTTTTAATTTCATGACTGCCGTCACCATCTGCAGTGATTTTGGAGCCCAAAAAAATTAAGTCTGACACTGTTTCCACTGTTTCCCCATCGATTTCCCATGAAGTGATGGGACCAGATGCCATGAGCTTCTGAATGTTGAGCTTTAAGCCAAGTTTTTCACTCTCCTCTTCAACAGTCATCAAGAGGCTTTTGAGTTCCTCTTCACTTTCTGCCATAAGGGTGGTGTCATCTGCATATCTGAGGTTATTGATATTTCTCCTGGCAATCTTGATTCCAGCTTGTGCTTCTTCCAGCCCAGAGTTTCTCATGATGTACTCTGCATATAAGTTAAATAAGCAGGGTGACAATATACAGCCTTGACATACTCCTTTTCCTATTTGGAACCAGTCTGTTGTTCCATGTCCAGTTCTAACTGTAGCTTCCTGACCTCCATATAGGTTTCTCAAGAGGCAGGTCAGATGGTCTGGGATTCCCATCTCTTTCAGAATTTTCCACAGTTTATTGTGATCCACATAGTCAAAGGCTTTTGCATAGTCAATAAAGCAGAAATAGATGTTTTTCTGGAACTCGCTTGCTTAATTTAACATTAATTACCTCCATAAAGGCTCTATCTCCAAATGCAGTCACATTGAGATTTTGATATACAAACCTGAAGGGGATTCAAACATTCAGTCCGTAACACATGTTAAGAGTACATTTAGCTTTGTAAGAAATATCCAAATTGACTTCCAAAGGGTCTGTAACATTTTATACCAGCAATGGATAAGAGTTCCTATTGCTCCACATCCTTGTTAGCATTTGGTGTTGTCAGGGTTTTAGATCTTAGCCATTCTAATAGGTGGGAAGTAATATTTCATGTTGTTTTAATTTGAAATGTTCTAATAACATATGATGTGGAGCCTCATTTCATATGCTTATTTGCAATCTGTATATGTTCTTTGGTGAGGTGTCCATAACATATTCTGTTCACTATTCTAAATGTATGTTTTCCAAAGTGTGATCCTACAGGCACCTTAGGGCTTCCCTGGTGGCTCAGCTGGTAAAGAATCTGCCTACAATGTGGGAGACCTGGGTGCAACCCCAGGGTTGGGAAGATCCTCTCAAGGAGGGCACGGATACCCACTCCAGTATTCTGGCCTGGAGAATTCCATGGACTATATAGTCCATGGGGTTGCAAAGAGTTGGACACAACTGAGCAACTTTCACTTCTAGAGTGGGATTACCTGGGCTGCCTGTGAGAGATGAAGAAGCTTGGGCCCCATCCAACACTAACATACGGACTCTTCTTGGGTTTCCCTGGTAGATCAGTGGCAAAGAATACACCTGGCAATGCAGCAGACTTGGGTTCAACCCCTGGGTCAGACAGATCCCCTGGACAAGGAAATGGCAACTCACTTCAGGATTCTTACCTGGTATATCCCATGGACAGACTAGCCTGGCAGGCTACAGCCTGTAGTCCAGGCTACAAAAGAATCGGACACGACTTAGCGACTAAAAGATTTTCTTAATATATTCAAGAGCGAAACGTTAAAGGGATAGATACACAGTGGGAGACAGGAGAGGACACTTATTAAGAATCACCAATGGGTAGCCTCACTCTTACTGGACTGACTTGTTAGAGACCTACATCCTTATCTTTTCCTCACTAGAAGCTGACAAATTCTTTCAAAAAGAATAAATATAATATGGATGGGTATTCAGCCATGATCAGGAAGTCAAGGTTACTCAGTGATGAAAAAAGGGGGGTCAGAATAGAAATTGAGTTGTTTGACCTCAATCCCCCAGGAAAATCACTGGAAGCAGGGTGAGGGGTGGTGGGGTGAGGTGGGGGGAGACAACTGGTTCTACTCCTTCAAAATAAGCTAAACTAACCTGCCAAGAAAGAGAAGAGGCAGAAGTTGGACATGCAGCTGGGAAGCTGAGATAAGCAAAATACCATGGAAGCAAATTATTCAAACTATGACAGGTCACAAATCAAACTCATTTTTAAAGCCCCTAATAAGCCTCAAAGAGTTTTGGGTTTTGTTTTGTTTTGTTTTTTACTTCTTTCCTTCCAAGGAAGGAGAGGAAGGAAGGGAGAAAAAGTAGTGAAGCAGTGGGCCTTACTGGTGAGGACAGGAAAAGAAACAGTTGCCCCTTTTCTAAGAGATGGGGGAGGGGAACAGAAAAAGAAAAGCAAAAATGTAAGAGAATAAAAACTATTGCTAGCATAATATTCTTATCTACATTCTACATACTTTATTTAGATTTTTAAGTTTGAAATGAAACCTCCAATCTGTTTTTAAGCCAAAAGCATGATTCCTTCCTGAGTAGTAAATCTGATTAATTAATTTTCTCCAAACTTTATAGGTAGTAGCCAGCTGATTCTTCAATAAAATGTCAAGTACAAAATGAAAGCCATGATTTTGCAGTTTCCAGTAATAATATACTAATTTCTCTTAAGTATTTTAAACAAAAGTTGACTTATTTATAGTTGAAAATTTACATACTATCTTTTAATCTCAACAGTAAAAGTTGGTAATTACTGCACATTTGCAATAGATAAGCAACTGGGGAAAAATTATTTCCCAATAGGTTCATATCTACAAAGAAAACTTATTTAAAAAACCAATAAGACACAAAATAGATTAAAATGATTTTCTTTCATGGCTAAAACACTAAGCTATAATCAACTGTAAATCAGACTATTTACTCTAAACATTCTTTTTGGTAATGGCAAATAGTAATAAATTTCTTAACATCACTGATTTATTAGCATTTTACCATTTACAACACATTCTTATACAAAATTTCTTTTTTACTCGATTCCATTATCACTATTCTGAGTGAAGTGGAGAAAGCTGATCTGCCTATCCTCATTTTACATAAAAGAAAGCAGTCTCTTGGAGATTAGGGAAGCTTTCTCAGTACATAGATTTGAGCACACAGTAAAGCCAGAATTCAAACCCAGAACTCCATCTCCAAGACAAAGAAGCCCCCTACTCTTTCCATTTTGCAATACTATGATAATGTTTAAATTATAAGACACAAAGAAAAAATCCATAATGTAGTTTTAGAGTATATTGGGAAATCTTTTTTTAAAAAAGAATTTGAAGATTGTACTCATAAGCTTTGTATCTCTCAAATTCCCTCTGTAATATTAATAGCACTAATATTTCAGACCATGGCGTTAACCAATGATTTCTAGGCAGCCCTCTATATTGCAAGTTATCTGCCAGCACAAGACATCCTGCAGGTAATGAACAGCCTGTTTGCAGAGTCATCTATGCCAGTTGTTGGAAGCTGGAAAATCTCTGTCTCCTTTTCTTTTCACCAAGCATTCTAACCTAATAAGCCTCCACAGCTGCTACATCCATTTCAATGGGCAACAAAAACTCCCTTCAAACTTCTAAACACCCAAGAAGGCAGGATAGACAAAAATGGCAGTTATGTCTAGGAATTTCAAATCCCCTTTTACATTAGTGCTAAGTAAGGACAGTCCCTACACTTTTTTGCTATCCTGACACTAAAAAGGAAAAAGAAGAAGAATACAGGAGACATTTAATTACATTAACCATCACCACCCCCACACCCAAAATATATCTATTTTAGTGAAATACAAAATAATATCAACGTTTCGAAGACTTGAGTTTCAAGGGGGTCATAAATCCATATCAAATAATGTTGGCACTTTAGTAAATGTAGTGGCACTTTTCAACTTGTTGGACCTCTTTTTCAAGTCTGGTGTATTGTTCTTCCTAATTTATTGAGTTTTTTCCTAACTTACCAGGGCAGGACTCTGAAGAAGATGAGTGAAGTGGCTCCCCCTACTCCACAGTGGAGGCGCTCCAATTCAGAATCACCAAGGAGCTTGCTTAAAACGCAGCTCCCCAGACTGCACTGGAAAAGGTTCTAAGTTAAGTCAACATGACTGGGAGAGTGTCCAGGAAGCAACATTTTAAGATGATTCCAGTGTAGGTGGTGATCTGACAAGTGTGTCCAGCAGATGCTGCCACAAAAGGACTCACCCTGACCCACAGGACAAACTTATAAACGGACATTTTAAAACAACCTGAGAGTACTGAAGGCCATAAAAAGGAAACTGATTCCAGGTGAGGTACCAAGGGCATTCCAAATTAAGGGGGCACAACTTACTTACACAAAGGAATGAAATACTGAAAGGTTTGGGAAACAAAGAATTATCTGAAAATTAACCGATATCCAAACGATGGACTCAGCCTCTGAGGAGTATCTTGCCCTGTAAAATTTTTCACAGAAAAAGGTTTTTAAGACATAGGTGTTTAAGCAAGGAAGTGAATGATTGGATGTATATTAAATGTGAAGGACAGTTTCTAAGGAAGATTAAGCTGAGAGCGAGAAAATGACTTCTCCAATGGAACAGAAAGGAAGAGCATTTTTTAAAGAGATACTACAGAAACAGAATGAATGGAAACTGGTGAGCTACAAATCCTATTACCATATTTCTACTCCCAAGTGAAACCAATGAAGACCTACTTCAGAGAAAAAACAGGGTGAGTTCACAGATGGACATTTTAGCTATTCCAGTCACATATCTCAGTAACGCCAACTGGAAGATGAGAAATTGGATTTTAAAGCTCACAATCCATCTTCACTTTAGCCTTTGGTTATTTCTAACCTATACTGCCCCTACCCTGCTTAGTAAGTAGCTTTAGATACAAACCAGAATAATTATACATTACATTTTAATACACACGTAATTTTTGACAAATTAAATGTAATATATATGCATTAATACATAGCACTATTGCTGAATCATATGGTATTAGTCTGCACAGGCTGCCATACCAAAATACCATAGACAAGATGACTTAAATAACAGACTTCTTCTGCCACATTTCTGAAGGCCAAAAATCCAAGATCAGGGTATCTGCCGCACTGATTTCTCCTCCTCTTTGGCTAGTAGATGGCCATCTTTTCCCTGTGTCTTCATAAGGTCTTTTCTCTTTAGGCCTGTTTCCGAGTCTCCTCTTCTAGAAGGACATGATACTGGATTAGAATCCATCCTGCTGCTGCTGCTAAGTTGCTTCAGTCGTGTCCAACTCTGCGCGATCCCATTAACGGCAGCCCACCAGGCTCCTCCATCCCTGGGATTCTCCAGGCAAGAACATTGGAGTAGGTTGCCATTTCCTTCTCCAATGCATGAAAGTGAAAAGTCAAAGTGAAGTCGCTCAGTCGTGCCCGACTCTTAGCAACCCCATGGACTGCAGCCTACCAGGATCCTCCATCCATGGGATTTTCCAGGCAAGAGTACTGGAGTGGGGTGCCACTGCCTTCTCCTAGAATCCATCCTAATAACCTCATTTAATCTTAATTACTTCTCTAAGGGCTCTGTCTTCAAGTACAGTTATATTCTGAGGTGTAGGGGTTGTACCTTCAACATAAAAATATGGCAGGAGGGAGGACACAATTCAGACAATAACACTATTGCTAGCTATATATTTTTTTTCATTTAAAATAAACATTACTTCAGAAAGTTTGAAAATTCCCTTAATAAAGCTCATCAGCAAAAGAAAATGAAAGGCAAACAAACAACAACAAGAAAACCAGCATTACACTCAGGACTCTTCAGGCCCCTCTTAGAATCCACGCTCACTTCAGGAAGAGGATTACCCAGAGGTCTGTTCCATCATTCCAAGATCAAGAATCAGCTCTAAAACTATCTTGGGAATTTTAAGTCACTCCCTAAGGGCAACAAAATTTCAGACAAGTTACTTTCACACCCATCCCTGGTGATAAAACCAAAGAAGCAGTGAAAGAGAAGGGAAAAGGGAAAAAGAAGTTTACATAGTTACATTCCAACACTTGCTTCCAAAGCTGTTAAGAGTATGATGGCATTCTTGATATCCATGCCCAGAACTTAATAAGACCTCACAAAATTTTCCTAAACTGTAGCTAAATCTACAGAGGCACAAATTTCTTCTGAAACTCTTCAGAAGCCATAGCATATTTAAAAGCAAGAAACAAGGGCTTCAATACTGTAAACTAAAATGACCACAGACTAGAATTAGTTCCCTCCCCCTGGACTCACCTTCATCAGATCTCAACATTTAAAAAATACTGGAGAAATTAGAGGACACAGAAAACTTTATATTATCACATATTTCTCTAAACCATATAGTCAGACAGAAAGCATTTGCCAAGACATAGACTGTTTCAAAAACTATATAGCATGGATAAAAGGGGGGGGTGATGGAATAAATCCTTATTCTCTTAAACATAAGTACCACAAAACTAAGAAAACAACCAATATGCAATCCCAGTGAAATAGCTAACCAGGTTCACCACAACGGATCATCAGTAGATGCTAAAACATTACACAAAGACTAATGTGTAATGCGGGCTTCCCTCGTAGCTTAGTTGGTAAAGAATCTGCCTGCAATGAAGGAGACTCTGGTTCCATTCCTGTGTTGTGTAATATGACGTGAAAGATACAAAGTATCATCACATGGCCACTTTGTAATTACAAGAAGAAAAATGTATCTTTTCAACAGCTTTTGCCACTTGCACGAGTGATAAAGCTCTGTATCACTAATACTGGGATAATCAACACTAAGCGCCTCCTGATGTGAAACACAACAAGCAATACCTATGGAAGTGTCTTGCTAAAAATATTTAACCTAAATGGAATAAAACTTATAGATCTAACTCCAATTCACAAGAAAGAAAGGGGATAGAAAATTCAAGTTAAATGAGTCTATAAAGAAATGATCAAACAAATCCAGACTGTAAGAGGTTAGATAACACAACTGGCCTACCCACCTATAAGACAACAATGTTAAGATCAAAAGTGGGGAGAAGGGGGAGGCAGGGGAAATGTTCTAGATTAAAGGATACCAAAGAGACATGACATCTTAAGGCTAATGTTAAATCTTACATGTGATCAATGGCTTTGTGGTTCACTGGAGAAAATTATTGTTCTTAGGAGATACACTTTTAAGGACTTAGGGTTAAGAGGCCATGATACCTGTAATTTAATTTCAAATGACTGCAAGGTATAAACAAAGAGATAAAGTACACGAAGCAAAGCATTAATAATTGATGAATGTGGGCATTCCTTGTACTACTTTTCAACCTTATTGTAGGTTTCAAATTTTTCAAAATAAAGTTGAGGAGGCCGTAATTTCATGAAAATAAAAAATTAAAGTTGTAGGGATGCTCAAAACTACAGACTTGCAAAAAACTTGATGGCACCCTGACTGGGGAAAAGAGAAATTTAGGAGACAACTGGATGTTTAAATAAGCCTGGCATGGTATGGTATTACGAACAAATTGATCATTTATTTCTTGAGTGATGATGATATTGTTACCCAGGATAACATTCTGGGTCTTAGGGGATGTGTGCGCTAAGTATTAAAGGCTCACGTATGGTGACCGCAACTCACTTTTAAGTGATACACACACAACCAAATATGGTTGCATGTTAATGAATGGTGGCATACGAACATTTGCGCCATTATTGTCTCAACATTGTTTTATTTTCATCCTTATTAAATGTTAAAAAAGCATATATGACCAAAGCCTTCATATTTCCTTTTACACTTAATGGATAGCTTACTAAATTCTTAGGAAAATACAGGGGGCACTTTTTAATAACA
Organism: Bison bison bison; assembly: GCF_000754665.1. Lineage (NCBI taxonomy): Eukaryota > Metazoa > Chordata > Mammalia > Artiodactyla > Bovidae > Bison > Bison bison. The sequence goes on from NW_011494948.1 coordinate 14,806,959, forward strand.
CAAAATTCCACTTAAAAAGCAGCATAACTAATACTTTAAAATATTATTTACCAACACTTCAGTTACCTATTATTTTTCAGTTCAGAAGAGATATTGTGAAGATACTCCAAGGTCTTTAAAAAAAATGTAACACATATTGTTTCTGGATTGGTGAACACATGGAGATTCAGGGAGAGTGATGAGCTTGGAGAGAGCAGGGAATGAACTCCACGCCTTTCTCCCTTCCCTGTCCTAGGCATCTCCTCCAACTGGCTGTTCCTGACTTGCATCCTTTTATATAAGCTGGTAATCCACATGGTAGACTAGACACACTGACTGACAACCCTGTGAAAACAGCCGATGAAAAGGGGGGAAAATTACTTAAAAATTGAACTGGCAAAAAGGTTAACTAATAAGAGGCCAAAAGCTTAGAAAGCACAAAAACCTCATGTGAGAAGAGGCTTCCCCATACCCAGAAGAAGGAAGCACCCTAATGTAGGAAGACAAAGGAAGAAGAAATTTCAACAAACAGGCCCTGTTAAATTTCTCCCAGTTTACTACAGTTACCCATACGCCCCAACCTATCTTACTTCTTCATGACCACCTACCCTTTATTAAACCTTGTATAAAAATACACAGCTCTGTTTCTTTGGCTCTTCATTTCCTTATGAAGGCTCCCATGTCACATAAAACTTATTTATATGCTTTCATCCTGTCGAAAAAAGAAAGTGTAATGTATACTTTTAAATAAAAAGTCCCATCAGATCCTTTTCCTCCACTTTTCATTCCCGACAAAAGCACATGGACCACCTTAATTCCTGTAAAAAGAGTGGATGTTACCATTTCTCTAGTCCTGTTCTGTCCAATATGGCAGCCACTGGTTACACACAACTATCAAACATTTAGAATGTGGCTAGTGATTAAGGAACAGAATTTTGCATTTTATTTAATACTAATTAATTTACATTTAAATAGACACACATGTCTAGTGGCTATTGTTTTAGATCGTGCAGCTGTAGCATATGTACAAAAATATAGGCATGAATGGCAATATAATTTACAAGCTTAAATTAAGGACAGGTTTCAGGGAAAAGTATTTTATAAGCTTTTATCACCAGCTAATTCTAAATCGGGAATTGCCTCCTTTGGACTTTCTTACAGCACTTTTTCTTTACTACAAAAAATAGGTCCTCAATAAAAGTTTGCAGAATGAAACTAATAAAGCTTTAAACCTACCCCAAATCAATAGAATTACCAGAGAAATTACTGCACTCAATCAAATGTATAGGAGTGCCCTGATTTAAGATGTCACAATTGTCAAGACTGATAAAAAAAGAACTGATTTATTTGCAGGTTCAATTTCAAATAATAGGCTCCTTTAGCACACTAAAAATATGGTTTCACTTACAAAAAGTTATTTTAAACACACACTGTCAGAAACATCTATCGTATAAGGTAAAATATGCCTGGCCCAGAATAATACAAAACATTGCTGCTACCTAGTACCATATTCTGTCACTTACCTATTATTTGACTTTGAGTAAGTTATCTAAATCCTGTGCCTCAGTTTCCCCATCATTAAACCCAGAATTACTATACTTACTTAGTAGAATTATTGTGAGATGTACTGGATAACACATTAAAATCACACAGAAAAGTATCTACACATGGTAAGTCTTCAATGAACACTTGTTACCATTTCCTATCAACTAAGAGCTTGAACTTTTGATGAATGGAAACAAAGCTAACATACATATAAAGTAACTTAGACTAAAATCACCAAAGCAGCCAGATATACACTTTTACTTAGGTCTTGCTCAACCCAGGAAGCAAAGCTCTTTTAATAAACCATACTGGGGCAACCAACAACCCTGAAATGATGAAATGTGCCTTATCAAGAGAAAAGACATATCATCAAGGTTTATTTCTCTAATAAGGGCTTCCCTGATAGCTCAGTTGGTAAAGAATCTGCCTGCAATGCAGGAGACCCTGGTTCGATTCCTGGGTCAGAAGATCCACTGAAGAAGGGATAGGCTACCCACTTCAGTATTCTTGGGTTTCCCTTGTGGCTCACCAGGAATCCGCTGTAATGCGGGAGACTGGGGTTCGATCTCTGGGTTGGAAAGATCCTCTGGAGAAGGGAAAGGCTACCCACTCCAGTATTCTGGCCTGGAGAATTCCAGGGACTGTATCGGACATGACTGAGCGACTTTTCACTTCAATGTATAACTAAAGATATTGCTTGTGTCAGCATTTTTATTAATGAAATAACAGGCTTATTGAGATAGAATTCACAGACTATATAGTCACCTTTTTTAAACATGCAATTCAACGGTTTTAGTATATTCAGATATGTACAAGCATCACAATTCTACAATAGTCTCATCATTTCAAAAAAAGAAATCCTGTATTCTTCAGCTGTCATCTTCTGTATCCCCTCAAAGTCCCCAGCCCAAAGCAACCACTAATCTTCTATCTGCCTTTATAGATTTCCAATTCTAATCCTTTAATATAAATAGAATTATACAATATGTGGATTGTGACTTTTTTTTTTTTCACTTAGCACAATGTTCTCAAGGTTTATCCACACTGTGAACTTCCCTAGTGGCTCAGATGATAAAGAATCCGCCTACAACACAGGAGACCTGAGTTTGATCCCTGGATTGGGAAGATCCCCTGGAGGAGGGCATGGCAACCCACTCCAATATTCTTGCCTGGAGACTCCCATGGACAGAGGAGCCTGGTGGGCTATAGTTCATGGGGTTGCAAAGAGTCGGACACAACTGAGCAACCATGCACACACACATCCATGTTTTAGCATGTATCAGTATTTCATTATTTTATATGGCCAAATAATATTCCATCGTATGAATTTACCACATATTACTTGCTGCTAAGTCATGTCAGTCGTGTCTGACTCTGTGCGAAATTGTCCATTGAAATAGAAAAGCTTTTGATTTTTATAAATTCCAATTTATCTAGTTTTTCTTTTGTTGCTTATACTTTTGGTATCATATTTAAGAATGCATTCCCTGCCAAACTCAAGGCTATTCCTCGACAAAGATTAATGCATTCTTCTAAGAGTTTTACAGTTATAGCTCACATTTTTGATCCATTTTGAGCTAAGTTTTATGTATAGTATAAGGTAAGGATCCAATTTCATTATTTTGCATGTGGATATCCAGTTTGCCCAGCACCATATATCAAAAAGATTATTCTTTCCCTACTGAATGGTCTTGGCACCCTTGTTAATCTGAGACACATAGGTTTAGTTCTGGACTCTCAATTGATGAACATGGATTATTTTTCACTTATATATTCTTTAATTTCTTTTAAAAATGTTTTATAGTTTCAAAGCATAAGTTTTATGCTTCTTTTGTTAAATGTATTCTTAAGTATTTTATTCTTTTGATGCTATTATAAACAGAATTGTTTATTTCATTCTTTGAATATTCATAGAGAGTGTATCGAAATACTACTGACTTTTGGATGCTGACCTTGAATCCTACAACCTGGATTAACTCATTTATCATGGGGGTAGTACTAGTAGTGTTCCAATTCATAGGGTGACCATTAGACTAGGTAATTCTTTTAGGTAACATGCAGTATGTGTTAAATACCAGCTATTACTACTAAAGTACTTTTATATATTGAGTACTTTACAAAAGTATCTTACTATAAAATGTTTATTCAACACTTCCCATGTGCAAAAGTGTGAGTGATATAGTGATAAAAAAAAAAAGAAAAAAGTCCTATCCTTAATGAACTAGCAGTCTAAGAGCAGAAATAGATCCTACCTGTCCCTCAAGTGATTTGTACAGATACCACAATAAAAGTTCAGATAAGCTATCTTTTGCAACAAATTTGCCTTCAAACACTCTTGAAAAGGCTCAGGAGGGTATTACTTTGAACTATGCAAATGAGGTTTAGCCCTCCTTTTCCTTCATGCACGTGTACACCCTTTCAATACCTCTGACCAGACTCTTCCATACTTGGGAACAAGTATGGTTGCAGAGCAGTGCTCCTACACTGCCCTTGACCAGTATGACAGGAAAGTTGTAGTGTCTTGCAATTAGTATCATTGTACTTTTCATTCTCTGAAATCTATTTCATGCTTTTGAATTTCCACTAAAGGGAAACAGAGATGGGAGGCAGGGAAGGGGGTGAGAAGGGGGATTACAGTCTTCGATCCTACTATCCCACAGAAGAGTTTACTAGTATTTCTTCTCTAAAACAATTTTATTCCAAATACCCTTTAAGCTGAGACGCCTGCTTACTGTTTTAAAGCACCATTTATAAATCAACCAGACCCCCTTTTGTCTCAGCAACATTTTGCTTTACTTCTTTCTCAATAACTTTTAAGTTACAGTTATTTGTCGGAACAATAACAGCCACAACCTACAATCCAAGATTTGTGCCACAAAGTCCAATCTCGGCCCAGATCTATCTTCAGCTCCACAACAGCTAGAGGTAAAGAAGAATTTCATTGTATTGTTCAAGCTGGGTCATAAACTGTCACTGGGGAAAGAAAAACAATGCAAAACAACATAAAATGCTTTATAAACCAAACATGGTACAAAAGATGAAAAGAGACTCAGGTTGAAACATGTGTTACATAAATGGAAACCACTGTGCTCATCTTCTATCTCAACTTGCCCATTTGTGCACCCACAAAACTCCATTCTGACATCAACTATAATTCTTAACTTACACTGAAATGTATCACAGTATCTGCTTACAAGTCGACCTACCCTTCTCCCCACAAGCTTCTGAGCTTTTCAAGGGCAGAGAAGTCATATAACTGCACAGAATTTTAGATGTGGCCCAGAAGTAGGATGAGAGCAACATGGGGCATTTCCATCCCACCCTACCCTGACCTATCCCAGAAGTTTTTGAAAATGGCTTTATTTTGCTTCTGCCCCTCTATGTGATTCAAAAGCTAACAGAAGGCTGACATGAGTCCTCCTTCAAGTGAAGAAGACTACAGCCTCAACGAGGTACAGCTCAGATCACACTGTCTACTGATGAAGTGTCACAGCATGTAAGAGAAGTGACACAAAAGTTCTTTAATTACCAGAACTAATTATTAGTAAAATCAATCCATTAAAGTTTTAGCTAACCGACCTGACAGATAGTACACATCTAAAACTTCACCCTGCTTAAGTGTTGAGCCTTGTTAAATGGGACCAAATAAAAATGACATTCTCAGTATTCATCCAGCAAAGCTGGTAGAAAAGCTGACCCATCTGTGCAAATCAGAACATCAGTTTCCTATTTTCTTTCCCAAATTAGAGTTACTTTCTTCAAGCACTCTTCTGCTGCTCTAAGCTTCTCATTAGGTGGGGGAAAGGAACAAAAATTAAAGGAAAAAGCAACATGTTCAGTGATCAAGAGATGCAACAAATTTCCATTTATCCAGAAGACACAAGTCACCAGAATTTTCTTGATTAGTACCATGCAATGATGACTGATATTTACAGATATGTTCCCAAGACTTGAAGTTCCTTTAATGCCTAAATTTCCTTTGAAATTTCTGAGGGAAAATTAAATCACATTCTAAAACATTTTGGTAACAGGATGTTTAGAAAGAAAGAGAGAGGAAGGAAGGAAGCATGAAAGCTACCATGTTTTTCCCCTTCACCCATGATAAGCACCGCCAACCAAGTACTGAGTACTGCACTGAGCCAGATCTATGTCTCAGCATCCTTCTCATCAGACCAACCATGGAATTAGTCATGACCTAGAACCACAGAAGAAATAGGGTATAACAGTGGTGAGCCTGAGATTTGGAGTTTAAATCTTAGTTTAATGCCACTCAAAAACAGAGTAATCATACAGCCTATATAGAAGGCTGAGTGCTGAAGAATTGATGCTTGTGGTGCTGGAGAAGACTCTTGAGAGTCCCTTGGACAGTAAGGAGACCAAACCAGTCAATCCTAAAGGAAATCAGCCCTGAATATTCATTGGAAGGACTGAGGCTGAAGCTGAAGCTCTCTAATTCTTTGGCCAACTCATGTGAAGAGCTGACGGAAAAGACCCTGATGCTGAGAAAGATTGAAGGCAGGAGGACAATGGGATGACAGAGGGTGAGATGGTTGGATTGTATCACCGACATGATGGACATGAGTTTGAGCAAACTCTGGGAGACAGCGAAGGATGGGGAAGTCTGGAATGCTACAGTCCATGGGATCACAAAGAGTCAACCACGACTGAGCCACTTAACAACAAATTATTGAAAAAAGCCCCAGTTCTGAGAGTGACACATGACAACAGGCAAAAACTGGGACTATCCCCAGCCAACAGGCCATAATGTCACACTGTATTCAAGCCATACAGACCTTGGACAGCTTATTAATATTGAGTCTTGGATCTACACCTGTAAAATGTGAATAACAGGGTACAGAATTAAAACTTCAGTAACTATAAATTGCCTTCCTACTCCTGTTCAGCTATATAACCCTATATTCTACCATGCTAACCCAGAGTTAGGAAACCGAAAACATCACACAGACACACAATCATGTGAGAGATACTGGATAATTTTTTAATCCATGTAATTTTTATTAGACTTTCCATTTGCAATTTTTTTAGCTTAATTCAAATTCTGATATCTCTGATTAGTAGAACTAATCTCTCAAAATTTTGTTTCCACAGCTTTGCTTTTTGTAACTTCATAAAAGCATTCTTTTTTGGGGGCAGGGGTAGGCAGGGGGTGGGGCGGATCATGCTTAATGCCAGACTAAGTGCCCTGAGTAGATGAGAACTGCTTCAGTTCCTATTGTTATCTTCAATGTTTGAAGAAGTTCCTGTCACATAGTAGGTAGTCAGAGTTGGCTGAATAAATGATGACTACTTTAGAAATACAACTCTTCACTAGCCAGCCCTAACCTCACAGTACATCCTCAGTCCATAAAGGTGATCTGTAACTACCTATGTCCTTATCTTTCCCTACCTGAGTTTTCATATTCCTGAGGAGTACCAGCAACCCAGACTGTTTCTTCTCTATAGAGTGGTTTCACCTACTTCCATAGAGGGAATCCATCTTGAAATCCAATTAAGGTTTTTAGAAAACCTTAATTTTAGAAATCTTTTAGAAAATTCCCATTTTAAATCTTTATTCAGATGCTCCTGATCCTTCACACAGATTACTAAAATTGTAACTCTTCATTCAAGTAAAAACAAAACTGACTGTCCCAATACCAGATTTATCTCTATGGGTTCCCACACTTTTTCCCTACCCTCCATGAACTCTTTTTGTCCAGTCAAAACTACAGGGCCTCCCCCCAGAAATTAAGGTACACTTGACAAAGACCATTCTCCTTATTATTGGAGGATCAGAATCTGATGAAAAAAATTAAAAGCAAATTAATACATTCTCAATTTGACAGCCCTAAATGCCTCCAGTGGTAAAATGGTTTTAAACTGTAACAAAGCCCCACGGGTCCCTAAGACATTTCTAGGGTTTCTTTAAAAAAAAAAACTAGTCAATCACAGACATGTTTGCTTTTTCTCTGCACAGTTGCCCCCAGACTCAGACTGCTCTCGGGACTGGGGGGTTTCAAGGCAAAACAATGAAGCATTTGACAAGCTCAAAAGGTCTGAATGACATTCTGGTAAAACAAACTTCACTTTGGGTTGCTCACTGACTTACAGTCACACCATGATACACTGCCCACCTTGAGCTTGGAATATACTCGAGGTGAGAGTCCCAGTGTATTCAAAAGACCTCTATGAGCTGACAGATTAAGAACAGTCATTCAAAAGTTCTCCTGCATGTTTCCTAAAAGCCAGGAAAATTTACCTGGCAAATCCTCACCCACTACTACAGTAAACAACCTATGACTGCTTGTTGAAAATATAATTTTTATTTGGAAAGAAAAAATTCACTGTAGCAGCAGCAAACGGCTCTTACCCCGAGCTAAATAACAACAGTAAAATGAAATATTAAAGGTCTGTTAAGAGAGAATGGAAAGCTCTGAGATTTTCACTGTCCCTCCTCCAGAGTTTCTTTTGCTCCACAAAAATAATTTTAATCAGATGGGAATGGGGTGAAGAAAAAAAAAAACTGCCAACAGAAAGAAGTATAGTTTCAGTGTGAGTACAATATTAAACGTCCTAAAAGCAGACAGTTCCTCAATAACGTAGCTTCAATAAAAACTTCCTAAACCCTTTCCTTTTTTGTTCCTTTGAGAAAATGGTGAAGCAATTTGCATTTACAGCTTAGTTCCTGTTTCCAAAATACCCCTTTAACTTTTTCTTTTCTCTTTTTATGGCAGGTATAAATAGCACCAAATTGTCAAATCACAGCTATTTTGTGTGCTACCTATACAAATAGGTCTGATTTCTGGCCAGCCATAAAACAATTACTGCCGAATTCCTCTGGCTCTTTGATATCCAGCTTGTCCACAGGGCTTCAAAGCTAGTCTCCAGGACTTTTCTTGGGGCACTGCAGAGAAACAACCTCAACAGAAACACAGAAGATAAAATGTTCCCACTCCTATAAACACACAAAGACATAACTACAGAAGTAAAATAATTCAGCAGCATTGTGGTGTGGTTTCTTCCCCACAAAGGAATGTAAGATGGCCAAGTACTCTGAATTATTTTTCAGCGATGGGAGCCAACTAGACTTTTTCCCCCTCATGCATAGGGGCATATCCCCATTTTCAAGCCACCAAAAATTAAGAATCACTTTGCTTTCAAAGAAATTTTCTGATTCACTAGAATAACATATCCCATGAGAACAGACTGGGCTTGAACGAAAGTTCAGCTTCTTAAGCACATAAATAACTGTATATCACAGAATTTGTGCAATGTTGCAAAATGCATTCAAGCTAGGAGTTCTTTGTATAAGGTTAAATCTGATCAGAATATCAAGTAGAGGAAATTTATGGGTGATTGTACGTTTTGACTATTAATAGGACTTTATTACCACATGACTTATGAAAAATCACTACTTGTAATTAAATGGGATGGCACATACAAATACCTAATATACATAGCACACACATGTGTTCAGAGTGCCAGTCAGCCTATTTCCTATTAAGCCACAGCAAAATCAATATACATGTCTATTACAAGGAAATAAATGCTAACTTCCATTAGAGAAACTTCTAATTGGGCATCTTAGAGGAGTGACAAATATGATATAAAATCTCCCACTACCCAGGTTCATATAATAAAACTTTATCAAGGTTGACAGAAACACACGTACATACATACTTATATCTATACCTATATCATATGCACCCAAAAAGACATCCCTTTTTTTTTAATTCTTCCTATCAACAGCAGCATGCCAAATCAGTTTTCCCTTAACCCAATATTTTTGGCAGCTCTATCATATGCCAGTTAGGTGGAAAAAGTATTTCACAGATTAAGTAGCTGACAAACGTGATTCTGAATCAGAAGTATAAACGATAGTATCCTTGTAGTATGAAAAGAGACCATTTCAGACACTGCATAAATAGTAAAAACTACCTTCGCACCCCATACCTGCCTCTTATTTCTCTTCTCTTCTCTACCTGAAAAAAATCAAACACTTTTAAAATATTAATCCAGATTGGATTTCAGCACCCTTCCTTGACCTTATCCAGGGAACCACTTGTAGATATTTTTCCAAAGACAGAAAGCCATGTTGTTTTTTAAATCTACATAATAAATCAACTCTTAGTAGTACATAGATGAGCCTTCCTCATTATAACTGGAAAACTTACCACTCAAAATTAGAGCCACCTGTTTACAGCTCTGATCTCAAGTACATAGCTTTTATCTCATAGGTCAAATCTGGCACCTAACATGGGTACTAAATTTCCTCATAACAATATGATTATGTAATCTCTCACATTTAATTATATTTTTTCCCTTCTGGATTTTTTTTTTAACCTAGGCCAAATGCATTAACATACAACAAAATTCTCAACATGAATGATAAAAATGCATTAAAAGTAACCTTTAATCCATGCTATTAACTGATTTTATTCTATTTTGGCACGTTTGAAGTAACTCATCTAAGGATTAGTTAGGCTTTTCTACACTTCTTTTTTATCAGGTCTCTACCATTCTTGATTTAGTTTTGAGAGAAAAGGGTTTGCAAAAACTATAATAATCTCACAGCTGGAGATGGCTGGAAAGTCCGTTAGTACTCATTGTGCCCTTAATTTGCAGGAAGCCTTTGTGCTCTTCTACTCCTCGTTTTACATGCTGAGCAGTTTTCACTGATAAAGTACTTATAGACCAGTTATTTTAGATTAATGAAAAGCCCAGTAAAATTTTATGTAAAATGGCTGTGAACTTTCTCTTTAAAACACTGAAATGTACCTGCAGTCTTAATTGCAAGAAATTCTTAACCCTGATCACTTGCCTCAATAGTTTTCATGTGAGCAAGCAAGAGCAGTCTTAACATTTTCAAGAAGTATATTTTTCAAACAGAAGAGAAATCCAAAATTTTAAACTACGAATTCAGATTGAATGGCTCAAGCCTCAGGGCAAACACACTGATTTAATCACATAGCGGTAGGTTTCCAAATCTTGCCCTCTTTAGCCTGAACAATAAAGTATTTCCCTGCCCTTTAAACCTCTAGCAATAATGCAAACACATTATACAAAAGGAACCCAACATCATTGGGATTTTCAACATTATGACATCAATTTCAGGAGTAGATGGCATTGTTCTAATTTCACACTTATCCAAAACAAGATATTAAAGTCGAGGACTTAGTATTTCCTCTGAATTTCAGGCCCCCAAAAGGATATTTAAATATCCAATTATAATAGATTATAAGTCACACTCAACTTTCACAATTTTTAGAATTCCCTAAAGGTCTTCAGATACAAATGCAAAGTCTAACTTTGAAAGGTAAAAGCTGAAGTTTTTTAATCTGTCTGAATATAAGCAAAAATGTTGAGCTCAGTCATATTCAAGACATGAAACTATTGTAGTAGAGTGCTAAAATTACTCATTTTCTGCTATACTGCCTTCCCATAAATTAGAAGTTCAAATCATAATCACAGAGATTCATATCTAACACAACAAGTATATCACTCATACTGAAGAAAGTAAACCTATCTGCAAAGTAGAAATGATAGTATCTGAAACTAACAGGGTTAAACAATTTCTTTTGTGAGACCACAGGCAAAATCTACAGCAGCTGTCTAACTTTGCCTTTAACGATCATAGCAAAAGCTCAAGGAAGTGATCCAATACAGCGCTGGTCTTTAGTAACCAGATCGTTTCTATTTCATTTTCAGCCAGGGGACTGGATAATGAAAACAGAATTATTCCTCAGTCAGTAATTTTACTTGACAAGCTAATTTTCACCAACCTTTAACTTTTATTCACATATATAGCCAGAAGACCTGTTTCTTTTTTGTGTGTAGACAACCTTAATAACTTTTAAATACTGGCTACACAAGATAAACTTCAGACAACTATCACTTCTTTAAACCCACTTGTAAAAACTACTGGAAAACTTTTTAGCTATTCAAGGACTAGTACTGAGCTAATAAAGAAAAGGCAAACATTTAGTCATTGCTGTAAGCTGTTGAGCCACAGAGCTTTGAGTCTATCAGTGAAGAAAACTACAGAATTCATACCATTTTCATATGACCTGAAACAAGTGTATACTAATTTTTGTAAAAGAAACAAATTCTTTAAAAATTACAATTTTCCACCTAAAACTACTGACATTGTTTAAAACAAACAAAAATGCTCTCTCGTCATATATCATCATTCATTTATTTATCAATATATCTGAGATGCCTACTCCTAAATTCTCTACTCAGCCTATGGAAAATAGATAGGTCAGACTTCGAACTAATCAGGACTTATATTTATTTTAAATAGAAATTCAATATTCTCCATAAATTAATTTTGTGAAGAATGTGAATAAGGAAAACAAAGTAATCAAATCAATAACCCAATAAAGTTATGTTATCACTAATGACAAACTTACACTAGATATTCCAAAGTAATTTTAAACTAAATTATGTAGGCATAGGCATGAGTTCGACATCCCCCATTTCCATATTTACAGAGCATAAGTACATGTATTCTCTTATTGACGTTTAAGTAAAAAGAATTGTTTTCTAAAAAGCAATTTTAATCCAGTATTTAATGTATCATTCCAATCCTGTGTGTTTCTACAAAGGTTTGGCCCAAAGCAATTTTGGTTTTAAATTTCAGGGTAGAATACATTTATGCTACTTGCCACAGCTAAGAGGTAATGCTTATAATAATACCTGATATCCTTTCTGATTATAACAGATCCTATCATTTTACACTATCTCCATAAGGAGAAATAAAGCTTCAATTAATAAACATTTGGAAATGACCATAGGTGTTGGTTTCCTAAAGGAGGAGAATTAAAACAAACAAACAGACACCTATGAACTAAAATATACACACAAATGAGTATTACTGAATTGACATATATACAAATGTCTTACTTGTTTTAAAAAGTAGAACTCAAACACTGAGTTAATATGTGTCATTTTTAGGGATTTAAGCCCTAAATTCTTCCAATAAAATTCAAATAAATTGGTTTGCCAGTAATTAACGATGGGACTTCAATAGTGTAAAACTACCTCTGTATATTCTCTATGGCTTGGGAATTTAACTAGTTATGTTCAATATAATACATTTTAGTGGGTCTTGGAGCCCACTGCCTGTAAAAATCTCCCATGGAGATTCAAGACCACCCATTGAAAATAGTACGACATTATTGCCTCCAGCAAGAAGCGGGTACATAGGACTAGTTATTCAAGTCTTTTAAATACTATTTTATTGAGGGATTGTGGGAGGTGGGGGAGGGGGAGAAGGGGGATTCATGAGTGGATGGGGGAGAAAAACTCAGACACAGAAAAAAACAGCAATTTCTAAAGCAGAGGTTCCTATGGCATCCCCCTTCCTTATCCCACGCCCCTCCTTTTAAATAACTAGGTAAACAAAGTAATAAGTGCTCAATTTCAGAGAATTACATTATACTCCATCTGAACAGGCTACAAAGTACTTTTATTTGAAAAGCAGCTTCTCCTCTGTTACAAACAGTTTTACTCTGCATCAATTTCAGACAAGAGAAGATGACTAGGGAGATGGAGGTGGCATTAGGAAAAATTCACTCAGTGTCTTTCAATGCCTTAAAGAGTTGATCCAATAAAGATCCTTTAGAGGAAACTTTAAGTCTATTTTTTTCCTCCAAGTAAGCAAATCATACAGGAGGGCTTTTCTTTTCTAGGGTACTGCACCCTGTCTCTTTAAATTCCAGGCCTGCCCCATTTCCCACGCATTCAATGAAAGCAACACGTTTGCTGGCCTCCGGCCCACAATGTCAAGTAGTTTTCTTGCTATTGAATTTCAAGATTATTCTTTTGGATCATTTGCCCTTTAGTTTTAAGCACGCCAAAGCAAAAATAATGTCTTTCTACAATAACATAAAGAAAACTCTGAGGTCTTTACAAGTAGAGAACACCTTGTCCTTTAGTCTCCCTTTCACTGCAAAACCTGCTCCCACTCTATATGCTCCAAATAAGAGCCAGTCACACATTTTCTTGGTAGATCACAGCTTTGTCTGTCCTATAATAAAATTCTATGAGTATATTTATTTAATTTATGCCAAATTGGGAAGCTCTTCTTACAATCTGCAATATTCAAACCAAGTCTTCGTACTGTTGAAACTTTTAAGTCTTCAGTCTGGTCCCCTAAGTGTTCTTTTAAAGTTTTCAAAACAGTTTCAAAACAGGCACTTTATTTTCTATATCTGCAATTAAGACATCTACATAAATTAATTTAATTAGAACAATAGGAAGCAAACATGGTGCATTGTAATCAAGGTGCCAAAGAGTGGATTTTCCTCATTCACATACACACCTTAATCTTGACGAAAGGAATCCAGGCCACTCTGAATCCCATTTAGGATTCTCTCAAAAAGACCAGAAATAGTTAAAATAAAAATTTATCAGCAGAACTAAATTAAAGCTCTGTGAAATATACTGTTATTCCAAATGCTACCCAATAGAACTTAAAGTGGCAATCTTATTCAAGGAGCTAATAAAGAAACGCTCAAATCACCAACATCAATTTTTATATTTTACATTCTCAGGTAGAATTAATCTGGCTACCTACTGAATATAATTTATGATTTTTATAAATGCATCTAACACTAAAGGGAAAACAGTTTTGTTTTTATTTGACATACAGTTTTGCTATGCATTTGAGTATAATATACTTGTAATAGTGATTTTTTAATGTTAAAAAGGCAGAGATGTTTTCCCATTAATCATAATATTGTGGACTTAATCAGATAAACCAAGACTGCCAAGAGATCTTTTAAGACAACTAAAATCAATTCCCTCATTCTGCAGAAATTCCTTTATTTAGGAATATTTATATCAATCTATCTGCATTATCTATAAAACATGAAATTACATTTTATTTTCTTTGAACTTCTAGTTATTTTTAAAGCCTATATATTGAACAGTATTGAAACACCTTTTAATGCTAAATACTGTTTGTGTTTATGCAATTATGCATCAATTCTCCATCCAAAAAGGATGGAGAATCCTACTTACTTCCCTGCCCCAAACCTTACTTTTGCCTTGGTTTTGGAAGTTGTTTTTGTACCTTTTATTTCTCATAATTTAACGTTTAACTTCCAAATTATATACATGCATGCATGCTAAGTTACTTCGTCATGTCCAACTCTGTGTGACCCTATGAACTGTAGCCTGCCAGACTCTCTGTCCATGGGATTCTCCAGGCATGGATACTAGAGTGGGTTGCCATGCCCTCCTCCGAGGGACTCAAAAACAAGAATTTCCAACTATAGATCCCATTTATTCCTAACACACCACCATATATCTAAGCATAATGACAGTCCTTTCATTTGCAGACAATTTTTAAGTCAGATGTAGGCTCTGGAAATTTTTCTACCACTATGCATCAAGATAAACATATTAATCAACAAAGTTATATTTATTAAAATTCTACAGGTTAAAAAAGGTCAAACTTCTCAAAACATTCCTAAGTACTCCAAAAGTGTATGTTCTACTGAAATAATAAATACAGTTGTCTTTCTGTTACAAAGAAAAATTTATAAATATATCAAGTACTTATATATCAAGTTAATCTGATTAGTTTTACACCTTAACACAATTGTTAAGAAAGGTAAGAATATGATTTACATGTGTCTCTTTAAAGGTTACAATCAACTTATGAAACATTTATACATATATTCATAGTAATATTAAAAGGAAACACTCAGAATGACAAGGTGGTTAAATTTCAAATAACAAAATATGAAAATGTTCCTTGGGGAAGACATTTCTGTTAATGCTTCAAGTGAGATTACTTTTTAAAAAAACTAAAAAGCTTATTGTAAACATATCCTTATGTACATTTAAGTATCTAGTTTAACTTTCACATAAGTAGTATGTATCATTCAAGAAAGCTTGAAAAATCCAACAACTTTTTACTGGTGACAAGAATTTCCTGATATCCCACCTCTCAGAGATAACTTTCATTAACACTGTGTGAAGTATTTTCTTCCCATCTTTTCACTGATCTATTTTTATCTGTCATACAAATTCTCCAAATGTGGATAAAGATGAATAATTCTGGCCATTCGCCAGAAATTTTTAGTTCATAAAGAAAAATGAACTAAATCATACTAAAATCAATGATCATGATAAATCCAAAAAAAAAAGCCTCCACAGAAAGATACTAAACCAAGTAGCATTAACTACAAGCTACTATCTAGCCTTTACAAGTAAGAAAATTCTCATTCATTTGCTACTCTCTTTAAAATATCTGCATTTGTGTATTTTGTATAATTAAATTCTTGGCTCTAGTCAGTCACTCAACAATTTCCATTAACAAGCTGGAGTGATAACTAGAATTATTTTTCTTTAACCTAAAAGTTATGCAGCATGTTGCAAGTGAAGACTGAAAGGGTACTTGCTTTTCAAGGCAACTTCAATTAAGCATCTGCATTATTAAACAGAAAAGTCTTGCAAATATGTTGAGTGATCAAAGATCTGACATACTTTCTTCTAACCTGTTCACCTGATAATGTAAGTCCAAGCCCCCACTTATTACTCTATTGATAACAGATATATAAATAGTTACCTGAAACATGATACTTTCAAAAAGCAAAACAAGTGACAAAATTTCAAGGTCTGGCTTATGTTATATGAAATTTTTTTTTTTTAATTATCAGTCATCTTTCATGAAAAAACCCAAGGATCTAATGACCTGGTCAAGAGCCATATTAGAGGGAGAAGTTTCAAATAAACAGTCTCATGAGTTCCTGAACTGCTCCAACCTACAAGAAGTAGTTGAAAGTAGGTATAAATGGCACCAATATAGTCAGAAAGTAACTTTTCATAACCAAAACTTAACCACCTACTTGGTGAATTATCCACATTATCGTCTACTTCCCTGATATTCAACAAGTCTTTTACCCATTCCACTGTTCACACACCATTTAAGTAGTGTAATATTCCAATATACTGAAGTTCATGTCAACATTTGGTCTTTTTTTTCTTTTTAGTCATTCTCCAAAGTGCTACACTTATAAAAAGTGAGAAATTAAACACATCAACACATGTCTATTGTCTAGCATGATAACCAATATATACCTGAAATGTAATAAATGGTAGGTATCTCATCATTATAAAAAAACAAGGTAAATCATTGACACACTCAGAATGTATCCTTTTTTAAAAACCAAGGAAAAATAATATTTTAGAGCTGGAAAAGCCCACAGAGTTTTCTCAGTCCAAACACATCCCTTTTACTTCCCCCGGCCAGAGTCTTTTCTGCTGCATTGCTAAATACTGCTCCTACCAGTTACTGGAATACATCTGACTCCTATTTTTAAGCTAAAAGGCTAGTTCTATTTCACGGATTAAGTAATAAAAAAAAAAAGATGGACCTGGCCAAGTTGCTCAAATTTGTTTTTAAAAAAGCACTTGAAGTAGGTAAGAAAGAAAAGGAGAAAAATTCACTTTTGCCTATAACTACTAAGCTAAAACAATTCTAGAAAATGTGATTCTGGGCCAACACAATGTTTTTTGCTAAATTCAAGTGGTGGTTCTGTTTACATGAAGTCAGTTATTAGAGGTACAGAGGAAATAAGTTTCAGAAGACTGAGTAATAATTTACCACTTAGAGGAGGGGACGCTTAATCAGGATTCTAACTCTTTCTGACTTCCGATAACCGCCTTGATATTATACTGTTGCCCGTGTCTAGACTACATTGATTAAAGGTATGAGTACTACCCATAGTGATAATATTGGTCCCAGCTCCTTGGATGTGTAACTCTAAGGCAGCACAAAAGAAACAACAGATACATACGCAAGGAGAAATGAGCACGGGACTAGCTGAAACATGTAACGCGTGCTTTGTGTTCCCTGTGGTGAAGAAGGTAGCTCCCCACTTCCCTGTACTACTTCTGGGCATAAGTAGGAAAAGGTATAAAATGAGCATCTCTGATTAGACAATCTGGAGCTATGTCAACATTTTACGTAACTTATCCTACCAAAGGGCTTCCCAGGTGGCTCAGTGGCAAATAATCCGCCTGCCAACGCAGGAGACACAGGAGATACGGTTTCAATTCCTAGGTTGGGAAGATCCCCTGCAGTAGGAAATGACAACCCACTCCAGTGTTCTTGCCTGGAAAATTCCACAGACAGAGAAGCCTGGCAGGGTACAGTCCATGGGGTCTCGAAAAGTCAGGCACAACTGAGCACCACACACACACATATCCCACTATTAATAAGAGCAACCAAATCCCAGTGGCCTGGACTCTGTTTTTCCATAAAAGTCAGTACAAAACAGCTGCTTATATTATAGGAACAAGGAAAGAACCCAAATGAAGAAAAACATTTCGTAAAATAGAAGAATATTTCTTCAACACAAAGGAAGCTTTCATTATTCAGCAGCTCATATCAATGGAGTACTTCGGGTAGAAGGTATGGATGACACGAAGTCTACAATGAACCTTGGTTTGTTTTTTCACGGTTCTATGTAAATGAACTTTGTTTTTAAACATTCCAAATGTTATAAATGCTTATCAAAATAAATAGACACATGGAATCATCTGATCTTAATCTTCCCCAATACTACCCTGGGGAGGAAGGGAAGACGACTACAAAACCTATCCGCAAAAATTAAAGGCATAATGCAGATTAAATTTATATCCAGAAACAGTAGAAGAAAGTAAATCTCTCCATTGTCTAGGCCACTATTATTGTATTAATATTTTAGGAAATCGTTCATGTATATTTTGCCCTTAAAAATCAATACTTCTACATAGCATTTGGCTTAGTATTGATGGGAAAATAACTAATGATTTCTGCTGGAAAGGAACAAAGAAAAACATTCATATTTGGCAAAATTAAATATATTAAAATGTATTTGCTCTGAAAATATCAATCTTCTAACATGGGTCATAACTAATTAAATTCAACTGATCATCTTTATAATCACTTATGAACATTATTTCAAATACATGGACCTCAGAATTAAGCTCAGTATAAGCCATAATTTTCTTTCATAAAAAACGATGCACTGATTTTATCCAAAAAAGGTAACTGTTAACTACTGACATACCAACTAAATCACACCCAGATGCTAGACTCTTTGGGCCTTGATCACTACAAACTTAACACACTTAAGTTAAAAGGATTAGGTTTTATTTCTTAAAACAATGTTCTATATCCTTCAAGGAGCTGGAATCTTACCATGGAGGTGGTGGGGGTGGAAAATATCAGGGAATACCTACCATTCAGAAGCAATTTCTCCTAAAGATTTAATTTCAAAGGAAAACCTTAAATTAATCCATAAAATGAATTTGATTTTACCCAAAAGTGGCTATGGAGAACCTCTTCGTTTTAAATGGCATCTACCATGGTTACCACCACTTAATTAAGTCCTAGATCATGTCTACAAAAGCAGTTATGGCTGAACATTTGTCTGCTAATATAAGTGAATAATTACTCAGTGTTTTAAAAGTAAACATTTACCACCATTTATTACTAGTTATCTTTGCACCAGCACACTTGTGACTCATTGTGTCTACATGCAAGATCACTTCACATTTCTAGGCTTCTGATTAAAAGTAAAATGAGAGGGTAAACAAAGATGAAGACTCTCAAGAGTCCTTGCCAACTCTAAAAGACACAAGCACACTGAAGGCAGGGACCGCCTCTTTCTGTTCTTTCCATCTCCCCCAGTCTTTTCACTGCATCCTGCACATACAAAGCCTGTTGGTTAAGCACATTACCATGCCCACAAATTATATTCTTCCACAAAACCCCAAAACCAGACAGGAAAACAAAATAAAACAAATCAATTTGACAAAATTAAAAACTTATGTATGACAAAAAGATACCATACATTAGGATACCAAGAAACAGAAACAAAAATGGGACAAGATGTTTTCCACACAAATAACAAAGAATTAACATCCCACAGATAAGGAAAATCTTTTTTTTTTTTTTTAAGACAGAGGATAGAAAAAGAAATCAATATAGGCAATCTCCCTCTGTTTCTAAAGAGGGAATGTAAATGGTCAGTAAGCATATAGAAAATGCTTAACCCCATTAGGAAACAGAAATGCAACTGAAAACAAAAAGACACTACTGCAACTAATAACAAAAATGAGAAATTTTAAAATATTCAATGTTGGCAAAGATGTAGAAAAAATGATACTCATTCCCTGACAGAATATAAACTGTCACAACTACTTTGTGGAGCAATCTGACAATGTCTATTGCAAATGGAAACACACACAGCTGGTATCCTAGACCTATATCCAAAATCTTGCTCATTTGCACAAGGTAACAAGTACAAAGATATTCACTGCCCAGAACAGAAAATGACCCATATATTGCTTAATGGAACAGAAAAGTTAATAGAGAACATACTCCTAAACAAAATACTAAGCAGAAAAAATTAAAGGGAATGAATTGGGTCTCTCAAGATAAAATGGGGAAAGGTTCAAGATGTACTGAGGCCAAGAGAGGTGGGGGGAGCAAGACACAAAATGATTTACTCATTGAATTGAATAGTTTTTGCACAATCTTATGAATATACTAAAAACACTAAATTTTCCACTTTAAAAAGGTGAATTTTTTGGTGTATGGATTATATCTCAATTGAAAAAAATGATTCACCCATTATGATATACTTCATGAAGATTTTAAGACACAATATACTATTACCTGTAGCAGTATAAATGTGCAAATGTACATAAATAGATGGGGAAGGGATTGAAGACTTGGAAGAAAAGACTGGGAATCATTTAAAAACCTGAGCCATATCTATAATACTTAATTCCCTCAAATCAAACAAGGAATCAAATAAGAAAAAATGAGCCAAAAAGGACCTACTATATAGCACAGAGAACTCTACTCACTATTATATAAAGACCTAAATGGGAAAAGAATTCAGTAAAGAAGAGATATAGGTATATGTAAAACTGAATCAGTTTGCTACATACTGGAAACTTTCACAACATTGTTAATCAACTATACTCCAATATAAAATAAAAAGTTAAAAAAGTAGGATAAAATGTAAATATATGTTCATTCTCAGTAAAGGGATGTGAATGTTTATTATATTATTCTTTCCTTTGTGTTTTCCTATACCTCCCTTTTTTGAGAATACAAAAAGGGCTCAAAACAAGCATTATCACCAACAGCAAATGGTAAATATGTATACACAAAGATATGTGGCACTACTAATCAAATAAATGCAAATAAAAATGAGGTATCAGTTCCTGCAGCAGATTGGCAAAGATTAAAAAAACCTTTTAATCCCTAGTACTGGCAGCCATGTGGGGAAATGGGCAGTCTCCCAACTCCTAAGGAAGTATAAACTGGTACAATCTTTTTGAAGGGAAGTTTGGTAATGAATGTCAAAATGTAAAATCTATATACATTAGGAAATTATTGGAAAAACCATAAAAATGAATGTCAAGGATGTTCATCAGAGCATTATTTATAACAAATTAGAAATGAGAACAATATAAATTTTCAAATAAATAAATCTATATTTAATGTGATACCATCAAATTCAGCTTTAAAATGATATCCCACCACATACCATGAGGGCAAGAATGCTCATCTGTGTTTTATCCCCAACTTCTAGAAATACTCTAGGCACATGATAAGAGCTCCGAAAACCACTTGCTGAATAAATTATAATTTAAAGTTAGTTTTTGTGTGTATACAAATATAAACATAATTATAAAAAGATGCCTACCAAAATATTAATTATGGTTATCTATGAAGAATTTTCAAGTAACTCCTTTCTTGATATTTCTATGGTTTGATTTTTCTACAGTGAACATATATGTATAAGTTAGAAAATATAATTTTAATTTGTATATAAAAATTAATATATGCATTCTTCATAAAGGCTAAACTGTAAAATTGTGCAATGTAATGTCTCACTGTGTAATGTAAGGTATCACACTTTCTATGATAACATAACAAAAACTTGTCAATTACCTGTAACATCATCTATGGGAAATTATTTACCCAAAAACTCTTTTCAGACAAATCATACTCCCAAAAGCAAATATAGCACTACAAAATAATGAGAACCACAAAATATAAGAGAAAACAAGATTAATGGATTAAAATAGCTGTTATGAGGAAGAGAACGAAGTAAAGAGATTCTGGCCACACACACAAAATGTTTTAAAAGAATATAAATTTGTATCACTGAGACAAGAGAATCTCTCCTACATATTAGTAGCTTCGTTGAGAAGTGAAAACACAAAAGTGGAGGGAAAAAAAAACTACAGAATTCTGTATTATTTCTATTGGGACAGTGTGAAACATTGTTTTAGAGATCAAAAATATCCTGAAATCTGGCCAATAAAGATTAAAGTCCAGTAAGTTCAGTAATATATTGAGTCCTTGCTTAATTACATAACTGCTATAATTGTGTTTAACATTTCCCCCGTTCCCAAGTATCTAAACTTTTCCAAGTTCTCTTTTGAAGACTTAAGTCACTAAGAGATTTAAAAAAAAAAAAAAGACACCAAAAAGTTCCACATCTTAGAACTGTAAAAGCTGTGTTAAGTACTGGGTATCATTGTATTAGATGATCAGGAAAAGAGCTAAAGGGCTCAGATTGGTCCATGGAAGACCATTAGAAGGAAACTTCAAAGAGCCAAGAGAAGGAACAAAAAAAATCTTTAAAGAAAAATTATAAAACTGACTGATCTCCCAGCTCTGTCTACCTCCCAAAGGTACTTCTACAGAGGGTTACCCAAAATAATAGATATAAAAGGCTTCTGCATCATAAAACGGACAACAATGTTAACTATAAAATATAGTCAGTAAAACCAAATTTGGATTTTCCTTCTCAGAAAAAAAAAAATGTGTTAGATAATTGTTACACTGGAATTTAACCGTGCAAATACCTTGGAAATTTTACCCTTTCTCATTCCACTAAATAAGTATTTTTATTAGCAACAATGATAGTGGTTACAAGGAAAATCACCTTCCACATCTTAACAGAGCTGTTTATCTGTGTCAGGTAGTATTGTGATTATTTTATATCAGAGGTTCACCGAGTATAAGTCTGCGGATCCCAGGACGCCCATAACCTTTTCCAGGAACTGGCAAAATTAAAACTATTTTTATAACAACTCCAGGACGTCATTTGCCATTTCACCCTTGTTCTCTCATAAGTGTACAGCAGAGTTTTCCAAAGGCTACATGATGAGTGGTAACACCACAGACCAGATACAGAAGACAGAAGCAGATCCAGTTGTCTTCTATCAAGCAAAACATTTAAGAGACTGCATACAAACACAAATAAAATGATGCTACTCCTCTCACTTTTCTTTTTGTTTTAGAAGATAATTTTTCATTAAAATAGTATCTATACACTCATCTAATGGGCTGATGATTGTTATTCATAAATTAGTAAGTAATTTGTTTAAACCATTTCTGGTTAATTTCAAATACAGGCAATATTAATACATACAATTTACATAAAAATTTGTAAATCTAATTCCTCCTCACCACTGGTCAACAACATCTACCCAAGAAAGTTCAAGAGCACTTTTAGAGAACTACATGGTAATCCATGTCCAAAAGGCAGTAGTATTTACTTTCGTTGTTTTGTCTTAAAAAGTAATGAGTGCTCATTTGAAGGCTTTAAATGTAAAGAATTAACATTTATCTTTAAAAAAATCAAACACTACCAAAAAAAAAACCTCTCATCACCACCAAGACCATAGCATCCACTTAAGAAAACTATTAGTAAGAGTTTGATGTTCATTCATCCAGAATTTATTTTATCCACATACATACATATACTTTTTATCTGTATAAGCACATTTTTTAAATGGGATTACGTTGATTATCTTATTTCACCTAACATCTCTTAAAGATCTTCCTGCATCTACAAATAGATTTACCCTCTTTTTAAAATAGATCACCAAGATCTAACTGTACCCCACTGAGGTCCCTTCTATGGACTGCTTCCAAATGTTTGCTATCCAAATACAGTCCAAAAAAATGCTGTAACTCTGTGGAGTTGTGAAGCCATATCTGTTGGAAAATTCCTAGAAGTAAAATTGCTGGGTCGATGTGCATAAACATTTAAAATCTTAATAGATTTTGCCAAATGTCCTCCAAAATGTCCGTGCCCAATTTACATTCTTACTAACAGCACGAGATTTCCTCTAGCAATTCAGCTTTTTAAATGCGCTTTGGTAAATTATACTTTGTGTTGCTTCAAAATGTCAAGCTGTAAAACTGTTCTCACTGGTCATCTTAATTCCATACAGAATTCTACACAAATCTCGTAACACTCACTGACTGTATCAGTATAGTCACCCACTTTTTTTTTCTTCTATAAACCTTTTAAATATCTCAGGAGACAAAATGCACCAGGTGCACACAATATTTTCAACTAGTAAGCCCTTAAATTTTAGATACCCTGATAAAAAGTTATTCAAACTATTTCGGAAGACTAACACAAATCAGAACTACACAGTAAAACCGGGCTCAAACACTTAAAGGAAAGTTACAAGTACAGATTTACTGCGCTTTATCTGCCCACTCAAAGGACTAAGGCTGCAAATAATAAGCTATCAAATCATACCAGTGGCCAAATTAGCTTACATAAAATAATAAGCAACAGATTTCATATCGTAAATGTCAATGGAACAGATTGCAATAGTAAGGATGGCAGTAATTGAAAAGAAAGTTCACTCAAATTCACATCATACTGAAAATGAAAACATTAATATTTTAAATGAAATGTTTTGAATGTGACTATTCATTTCAGTCATACCAGACTATTATAAATCTGTGCTAGTAATAAATAAGATATAGTCTTTTTTTGCAAGCAGATAGTTTTAAAATGCATTATAGTTTGACATGCCTATTCTGTAAATGGCTAATGGATATTCCAGGCTGCACTATTTTATCAAAATCTCCTTTCTAGGATTTTGTGCTAGTAGTTTTAAATGAAACTGTCTTTAGGACAGAGTAAAACCTTATCAATTCAAGTCCAATTAGTTCAGTTTTGAAATGGCATATGTACTTCTCAATGGGCAACAAGCTGAATTTACTGTAATTTTTTCCCCTATAAGTTCTCATAATATTACTATAGAATAAAGGAAATCAACATGAAAATCAATTTGCTTTTCCAAACCAAAGATTTATGAAACTAAGAACTCATTCATCTTAATGGCTTGAGCAGTTCATCCTCAGATCTAAGTCCACTTCTGTTTATCAACTACCATACATTTTGGAAGTGACTGAAACTGGTATTATTAATAGCCATTTACAGTTTACAGCATGCATTTCTTGTAACTCAGATTTCTCACAAAGCCATTTGCAGTTTCTTCCATTTTCAATCCCCTTATTTATAGATCTATAATATCAAATATATAACACTTTAAAAGGTACAGAAGTAGACTTAGAAATGCCTGGCATTCTTATTCTGGATTTATTCTTATCATTTCAAAAGACCTCATAAGCCAAAAAATAAGTCCCCAGGATTAAGTGGCATGTTTGGTGTTACTTGAATTTACAACTAACTATTCCCAATGAACAGAGAAACCTTCTCTTGCAATCTGAATCATGTGTAATTACAGTATGACAAGGTCTCTCCTGGGCTATGTAAGCTGGCATTTTTCCCAGGACTTGTCACATCATGGGAAGCACACATACAAATAAAAATCCAAAAATAAACATTTTGAAACAATGGCTTATAGACTACATCAAGAAACTCCACAATTGAGAATAAAAATTGAAGAACCCTACCAACAAGCATACATCTCTCACTAGAGAGGTCTGAGAAGACCTTGGTGTTATCAAACCACTTACCACACCTAGCAACAAAACTCCCAGGTGTGGGCTGTGCAGGCAGCACTCTCATGTCCCCTCAGGCTGGACAGAAAATCATTAAGTATGGGAAATAAAAGGAGACATCACCACACACACCCACTGAAGCAGAGAAATAGTGGTGAAATGTGGAGAGGTTGATCCCCTCTAATTTCATAATACCAATTTGTGGATTGTTAAGCAGCCTAAACAAAGTTATCTTAAGAGCTACATCTTAGGCCAACTGGCTTAGTTTTCCTAATACAATAAATATTGCTTTTTTGTTGTTGTTGTTAAGGGTGTTTCACCTGGAAGTGAACAGACAGTCAAGTAGTCCTAACAGTGTGTACCAAGCAAGGATCTTAGAAGGTGGTTTCTTTTGTTTAAACTCCTCTGCTGTGGCTCTATGGACAGATGGAAAACAAAAAACAAGATCCCAAGAAACATCAGACCCAACCTCACAGAGGGACAGAAACTTGACAATACTCATCTTCATCACAGTTCAGAGGAAAAATTAAGTATACTATCTCTGGCTATCTTCTGATACAAAGTGCTAACAAAATCTAAATGTTATTTCCAATAGGCCATGCATATCCCTACCCCTCTGTAAGAAGCTGGACTCATTTATTAACCAACCAGCAAAGCCCATCAAATTCAACTGTTGGAGTTTTCAAGAGCAGCTGTAAAACAAACCATTATAGGCAAAACATACACTCCTAAGACCCATTACAGGAGCTCTGGAAACAAAAATAAGCGTCAACACAAACCTCTGCCACCTCTAAGGCACACATTTCTCCTTTCTTTATTCAAGCCCTTGAATGTTCAATAATTTCCACCCCTAACTCTAAGCAGAATGGATTTATTATGATGTTAAGCTAAGAAACTGCAGGAGTTCTAGATGCCAATAAAGATTACGGATCAAATGGAAGATAACTGCTAACCATTGTGTCCACTTAGATAAATAAACCTGATCACAAACAAAGCACCTTACTGTATTACCTCCACTAATCCAACTAAAACAACTGGTCAGTAGCTTT
The DNA here is from genome assembly GCF_000754665.1 of Bison bison bison. NCBI lineage: Eukaryota > Metazoa > Chordata > Mammalia > Artiodactyla > Bovidae > Bison > Bison bison. The sequence continues at coordinate 14,833,335 of NW_011494948.1, forward strand.
CCAGAGACTGAAGGGACCAGAAATTGGGATTTCTCAAACCCTCTTTATATGTCTTGTAAAATAACACACCGTTCCTCTTTTTTCCAAAACTGTCCTTTATGGAAAATGTTTTGAGACCTCAGAGGCTGAGCAGAATTATGCAAACCAGACACCAAGGCTGCTAAAAACCAAGGTGAGGGAAGACTGAAGAAGGCAAGACAACGCCATTCCTCTGAAACTTAGCTTCGACCTCCGGCAGGGACCCTCTCCCCTGCAGATCACATCGGGCAAACACTTACGAACGTGGCTCAAAATCGAATGAGCAATCAACTGCCATCGGGGGGCTAAGGCGCCCTGCTCCCCCCACTCCCAACTGAACATAAAATCCTGGCGGTGGGAGGTCGGGGTGGATAACCCACAAAAAAGAAAAGTCTATGACAGCTGGCACCTAACGCTTCACACAAGGAGGAAGGCAGAGAGGATCCTAAAGACAGGCGACTTCTCAAGACGGAACAATAACTACATCCCATGCATCCTCTGCTAACAACACAGGTAAATCTCAATTTCTCTAGGTTTAAAAAAAAAAGCGCAAGCTGTTTATTCCCTCCAGCCCCACTCCCCACGCCTCCAAACCCAGCAACTAATTGCAGTTTCCCCGCAGAACCCGCGGCTAACCCCAGAGGACCGGTGAGAGCTGGCTTGGGATGAATAAACACTCGACACCTGACGGTCCTTTCTCTGCGGTGACTTTCAAGGAGCCGAAGTGGCGCGCGCGCGGGCGGGAGCGGGGACCTGGCCAGCGCGGCGCCGC
>NW_011494948.1:14834224-14834782 GCF_000754665.1 Bison bison bison
GAGGGGCAGGGGGACCGCCCGGACCAAGCGATTGTTTCCACCGCCAGCAAAGACATTTTTTATCAAGCTCCTTTTGTATTCGAGCCCTACCTCTTTTTGGCCTAGGAAAGCTTTCGTGCAAGTGGAAGACGACTTTCTCCACAAAGTGCTGTATGTTACTGTGCTCCGGACCGCGCACGAACACCATCCAGTCGTGGGTGAAGCCCTCCACGGTGGGTTTTTTCCTCACCTGGGCGCGGTGCCCCAGCTCCAGCTTCACCTGCACGGCACACTGCGGGCAGGGGGGAGGAGAGACAGCCGTGAACAACAGGAAGGCGACCGTTCGACACTGAACATTGCGCCTGACATTTTTTTTTCCTCCTTCTTGAAACGCACATAAAAGGAAACGGCAGTGCCCTCTGCATCCACGTTTCACGCGCGTGGGCGCGCACACCCCCCACCCCCAAATGCAGCCTATCCGGCCTGCCCGGCCCCCGGCACCCCCGGGCCCGCATCCATACAGGCCGGGATTGTAACGGAATGTTACCCCCGATTGGGAAGGGGGTCCGGTGGTCGGGG
>NW_011494948.1:14834912-14835497 GCF_000754665.1 Bison bison bison
GCGGTTGCCGGCCGTGGGAGGGGAGGTAGCTAGGACACCCGAAGGGGGTTCTCGCAAGCCCCCACCCCGAAAGTGCTGCGGCGACAGACACACGCCGAGGAAGTCTTTGTGTACGTGTGTGTGTGCGTGCGTGTGGAGCGCTGTGCCAGGCGGAATGGAAACTACAAGCTGCCTCTGCCGATGGGCACAAACTCCCGTGTTCTTACCACGGGGTTTGTGCACAACAAAAATGAGACGTCGTCACACACACACGCACACACGCCCGCAGGAAAACACGCCGAGACGTCCATAACTTAATGCACCCCGCACCCCCATCGAAAAGCCCCACGCGATCGGCGAGACCAGCCTAAGAAAGCCCCCGCAACACACTTCCAAGAACCAAAGTGGCCCCAAAGTACCTCCCACCTCCCCCAAAAAATGAAATTCAGAAAGGCAGGGCGGCGGGCGGACAGCCGCGGAGCCCCGACTGCGCACAGCCCGGCGCGGGGGCAAAGTTGCGTGCGGCCCAGCGGCTGTCAGCCCGCTCACTCCGGCTCACACTCGCGCGCCGCGGAGAACGCACCATCGTAGCGGCCGGCGAGGCTG
>NW_011494948.1:14835827-14860467 GCF_000754665.1 Bison bison bison
GTCGTGGTACCCCCCCTCCCCCGCCCCCCCTCCAGCTGTAATTCATGAAGAGGCTGCTATGAATGAGAGCGCGCCCAGGAGCGGAGGGTAGATGGCGGACATTCTCTGCCTTTTTCCCCCCGCGATCGCTTGCTCGCTCGCTCGCTCGCTTATTAAACTCAGCCCCAAAAGCAAAAGCAGCAGCAGCAGCAGCAGCTCCAGGGCCAGAGGATGAGATTCCGGAGCATGCGCCGTGGCGCCTGACACCGGGGCTCCGAGCCTCACGGGGCGGAGGGAGGGCGCGCGGGCGGGGCGGAGCGCGCGGGGAGGCCGAGCGAGCGAGCCAGGGGGAGCTCGAAAGAGCCAATCACCGGCCACCTCCCGAAACCCGGGCTGCCAGCACGGCCACACTGGAACGCCTCGCTTAAAGTAACAGGTTCCTGCGTGGGGGGTGGGGAGGGGGGCGGGGAGGGGGCGCTGGAGTGGGGAGAGGGGCCAGCTGGGGAGCCATCCCAGTCTCTGTGTAAACTGCTCTCTCCCTACAATAAAAAACGGATTAAAACTGCTGGAATGTAGCCACTGCTTAGAGCCCCCAGCCGCCGGAGAAAGGGTGTTAAATTAAGTCTTTGGCGTTAGTTAGCACGCTCCGGGAAGGGAGGGGGTTTCTTTTACTTTCCACCACGTCTTTTTTATGGTTTTGTGCTGAAAAGGCAAGAACTCACACCCAAACAAACTTATTTAAAGACAGAGCGAGAGAAATGCCACCCTTTCAAACAGCATCTAAAAGCAATCGCTCAGTTTTATAACCGGCAATGATTCCCTGGCCCCCTTTCCCATCCTCTCACCCCGCCCTTCTGCTACCGCTACCGAAAATTTTAAAATGAAATGAACAAGAGCAAGAAATAAGAAGGCTATTTCCTTCCCAGGGAACGCCTCCTGCGTTGGTAATCCACAAATGGGAGGCACCACAAAGCGGTGCCCAGGTGAATCGCTAGATACCTGGGAGTGCTGGGTGCGGACCTTCCGGGACCAGGCTGGGAGTTGTATTTTGGGGAAGGGTCCCACTCCTGACAGCCTGCTGGGTTGCATCAGAACGTGAAAAATTGTCCCCTAAGGACGCGGGGGGCAACTGGGAGTCTTAAAATAGCAGATAAAGTTAATACTGACTGTAATGTGCATAAATTGGATTATAATCTTTAGGCGTATTGGTGACAGCTAACGTAATCCATCTCTGGGTATTAATCCTGTTAGGCTCCCGGGTGATAACCAGTCGCAGGAGTGTTCCCAGAGTCGCGCTTCTACAAAGGTTTCCACTCGGATTTTACTTGGTCTCGGTGGCCGAGGTAGAACAGCGCAGACACGCGTGGGGCGGGGTAGGAGGACTGACTAGCTTCCTTTAGCAACACAGACAACCTTTACAAAGGAAGCGGATAAGATCTAGACGATTGATTTGAAAGTGAAAGATGGGTGTAACTTCGGTTCGTTATAGAAGGATCGTTGCATCTTCCTAGCCCTCATTCCTTTTTTTGCTCCCTTTATCTTCTTTCTTTTCTCCCCTTTTTCCTACCTCCCAACTTCTTTCCGAATCTTTCCCCTGGTTTCACTCTCTTCTCCCTGTCTTCCCTCTTTACTTGCCTCTCTTTTATGTTTTCGGCTCAACTATATTGCTTTCTTCTTTTCATTTTTTTCTTTCTTAAAACCACGAAAGCAAGTTGTCTGGGCCCTTGGATTAAAGAGAGCGATATAGGGGAAAGGAGTTAGCTGGGACATCGGGGATCCTCGATGTTAATTTGTCAGTCCTTCCAGCTGCTCACATGACGATAACCAGAATTAGATCGGACCGCTTCGGGCCAATTTTAATTTCCACTGCAAGCCTCCAACTTGAGTGGCTTGAACCCCTAAAACTGATACTCCGCTCTTTCCCACTTACAACCAAGAAAGCTTTTACCGGTGGATCCCAATTCCTCCCACCATTTTACTGGACCTAGTAAAATAACTGGACCTAGTAAAATAATGGAGAAAACCGTTGCGGATAGAAACATTTTAATCCAAGTCCAAGAATTTAGATTCTCAACTGACCTACATGTACACTGATGCATGTCATCTTGCAGGCATATGTGTGGTTGTGTCTGTTTTTGTATATAAGAACTAAGTTGACATGCACCCAAACAAACTGTGTGTTAGGATCTAAGTGAAGGGTGGACCTACTTGCTATGCATTATTAAATTGTTAAATAAAATAATCAAATTGGAAAGAAGTCCTTTGGAATAATAAGATAGAAAACTGATGGCTATTTGGATGTGCCATTAATAAAGCCGTTTCCTATAAAGTACAACCATTAGGCAGGGAGTCTAGCTTAGCACACGGGTGAAAAATAATAATCCATTCTTCGCTTGAGTTGACTTCGGGGTTTGGCCAACTTCTTCCAAAGCCATCAGGGCTGTCTTGGGATTCTCTCTATGATTCATACTGCGCTGAGGGACTGATGTCTCCTTTCTGAATTACGTGCTTGCAGAATTCAGATTTATTCCAGGAGTCATCTAAGCCATAGAGTCAGAGAGGATCTTTTACCATTATTTCTCCTTTCTCAAAGAATGCTTTCTTTAAAAACCTTAAGAGTAATTCTTTCTCCGGACCCTGGAAATATAGATTCCGTCAGTAGATGGCGCACGGAGCCCTTCCACGGACGTCCTTATGTGACCTCTTTGCAACAACAAGAAAAACTCAGGATGGGGGAAAAGAAAGAAAAGAAAATACAACCCTGAATACTCCAGATTCTACTTTTGAGCAAAGGAATTTATGCCAGTCTTTCAATTTATGCCAATATATTACTTATAGCCTATTCTAGAAACTGTCTATTAATTAAAAGGATTCAAAACAGGATTAACAACAGGTTAATTTTGTATTCAGCATATCTGAAGCTCTTTGCACTTCAGGTGAGGTACAAATGTGAAACAACCCTTTGGGTCCTTGACAGTGTAATTATAGAAAGTATTTTGCAAATAAGTTTTTCAACCAATTTTTTTCAGTTCTAAATACCACCCCCTCCCCAAAATTAAACGAAAGTGATGAGGGATAAAACCATTTGTTTATCCAAAGAAACAATTATCTTACCAAAATTCATACTGCAGGGCTTGGCAGAGTGTGAACCACCATTGAGTTAGTTTTTGAGGAGCGGAAAAGAAAAGCAATTGACATCATCATATCAAATAAAATACTTGATGGAGAATAAAAGAGTAATATGTCCAGGATGGATCTTCACTACTGGATCACTGCCACCACCATGGCTACTTCCCTGCATCATCTTCTGGTTCCAGTCCTTTTATTTGCAATTGATTTGTTTCATTTAGAAGCTGAGGCCAGTTTGGATGTTCTAGCACCACATAACTTCTTTAAAGAGTAATTAAGGTGTTGCTTTTTAATACAATTTTACTTAACTGTGAAAGATTATTGATGTATAAACTCCAATAATTAGATCAATTAAAATTAACCCTTGCTCATTCTTTGCTGTCTGGATTTTGGGGGGAAAGGAAGAATAATGCATGGGGAAAAAATAGATGATGAGATACACATAACCAAACATCTTGCAAATATTAGATTCAGAATAATTAGGGATTTTTTTCTATAATAGTGCACTTTTTCTATATACTTCACCTGTATGTTCATTCACCAAAATGATATTTCTCCCATTCCAGTGCCAGGCACAGAGCTAGGCTCTAAGAATATAAGAATGACAGGGTTCCTGCTCTCTCAGAGTCTATGACCCAAGGGAGATACTTTATCAAAACCTTATCTCTGTTTTAAATTTTATAATGCCTAAATTTGGGATAGAGACGTGTGTCACACATAAGCAAGCAGCATGCAAATGTGACTCAAACATGCCAAGGATAGGAAGAAGAGTGAAACAAGATTAGAATCCCAGGAGCATTGTCCTTATTCCACCTTTCAATAAGGTAGGAGGGGAATCGCATCTTTTTTTGCAACAGCAGCCAAGTTAATTTCTTTTTCTTTGATCTGAAGTGTTTTCTATGTTCACCTTATTGCAGCTCTTTTAAGGACAAAAAAAAAAAAAGCTCACAGTCAAAGAAAAGCTTACAAAGCCTTTCAAGATCATGAGCATATTTTCTCATTTAAAACAATCTCCATTTTTTATGGAAATTTTTAGTCAAAATGTTATTTTTTAACATTACATTTAATTCACAGCTCTAGAATAGTGTATTGGGAACTCCTGAATAATACAAATCATTACCACTTTGAAAAAACAATTGCTTTGATACCCACTTAAGCACCTAGTCCAGAGATAAGAAACACACAAAGCCATTTTAACCACCAGAGCCTCTTCATGTGTAAATTATTCCCTGAGAGTAATTTAAGCAGTGTACTTATACATTCAGAATATAAGAGTGCCTCCACAATAATAATTTATTAATTTAGTGGGCTGTGTCCCTAATTTAATAAATAGCACCTCAAGGCCTGAAAATTAATCAAAGATGTTATATAAGACCTACAAATGAAACAAGATAAATATTGGAGGGCAGTAGATATAGTTTGAATGAAAATGTCTTCCTAATATATACAAGGATCCCAGTAGAATATTTATAGGTAAAATACATGTTAAATTGAATCTGCTTGCTATAAAACAAGCTATCTAAAAAGTAGACCATTTTGCTCTACGTGTCTCTGGCATCATTTCAAAGGCCACTGCACAATTTCCTATCTTTCTTTAAAGAATGATTTAACCTCCTTGATTTTCAGTGCAAATTCTGTTTTTATATATGATTTCACCTCTCCCATTCATATATTACAATAGAAATGGAGTTGTTAAAACAACCTAAAATCATAAACTGTATTTGGCCTTATTTGATAAAATGGAGAAATATTGGGCCTATGAACTAATGTCAACAGGTAAAACTTCAATCAAAAGTGCAAAAGAAATTTAGGAAGAAGAAATCACTCCCTTCCTTGTACTAAATGACTTGAGAGTGGTTTGAAAATAATACTAAGCCTCTGAGAAGTGAGTGATTTACTATTTTCTGGTAGGATCAAGTATCCTGATTGAGTTAAACTATTTACAGTCTGAATAATCCATGAGCATATTATCCACTTTGTAGATAATCTACAGTGACACAATTTACGTGTGTGGCTTTTTTGTTAATGTAAATTTATGTTAGAGTCAGATTTTTTTTTAAATTGTACAAAATGTGCATGACTGCCTCTATTTCTCAGTTTCCATTCATAGTTTTCTCATAGAGAAGTCCATATTTCCTATCTTTAGCACTTTGTCCAAAGTCCAAAGGCCTCTTTTGGACCCCACTTTCTAATTTTTATGAGCAATTTGTTATCCCAGAGATAGACTTATTTGGCAAAATAAGTCTATTTTATTTTATTTTATTCCTTTTTGGTCTAGGAAGGAACAGAAATCGATAGCAAAGAAAGACTACTCATTTACCAGTGTGGTGAATCAAAAGAACTCCTAGGGACTATTATTATTTATACAGTTCTAGTATGTATTCTCGGAGAAGGCAATGGCACCCCACTCCAGTACTCTTGCCTGGAGAATCCCAGGGACGGGGGAGCCTGGTGGGCTGCCATCTATGGGGTCTCACAGAGTCGGACACGACTGAAGAGACTTAGCAGCAGCAGCAGCAGCAGTATGTATTCTTCATGAAATCAAATAAGGGAAAGATAGGGAAGGATGATTTTTTTTTTAATAAAATATCATTTATTTACAATATTATATTGGTTTCAGGTGTACAACATAGTGTTCAATGTTTTTATAGGTTAAACTGCATTTAAAGTTATTATAAAATATTAGCTATATTTTCTATACTATGCAATATATTCTTGTATCTTATTTATTTTACATATAGTAGTCTGTGCTCTTTAATCTCCTACCCTATATTGCCCCTTCCCCATTCCTCTCCTTACTGGTAACCGCTAGTTTGTTTTTTATATGTGAGTCTGCTTTTGTTATATTCATTCATTCTATTCTTTTGATTCCACATGTAAATAACATACAATATTTGTCTTTCTCTGGGAAGGACTATCTTCTGAACTGTAGTGGTAGCAATGTGGTGGAAATTTCAAGTTTCAACAAGGAGATAAAAGTCACTGATGAATAAAAAAGGACTTTACTTATTTCTATACAATTATACCCTTAATATATATTATTTCAATCTTTTGGCTTCTGCTTCATCACTTTGACATTTTGGTTTTATTATTAATTCAATGCATTCAATTAACTTTTATTGGCTGTCCATTGAAGGTCAGCCACTGTTATTGGTCCTTTGAAAAATCAGGCTACAAGTATAGGATACCTTTAACACCATCGTTTATTTTAAGTCATTTCATAATTGTTGCCTTAGAGTTGATAAGTTGTTACAAATAATAAAAGATGTTATTAAGCACTTAACAATAAATCTTTGTTATTCACTTATATCTCTATAAGAAAGAAAGATTTAGCCGTGACATTGGCAATAATCCTTACAAAGGTAAAGGAAGAAGGAAAACACGGTTGAAATTATTTACTAAGGTCACAAACAGGTACCGAGTGTACTTCCAAATCAAAATTTCATTTTTAAGCCTACAATTGGTCCATTTGGGACAATTTGAGTCTCAAAACAAATCTATAAGTTGATACTTTGAGAAAACTAGCAAGCAGATAAACAGAAAAATGTCTCCTCATAGAAAAATACTAGCTAATTAATGTATGTAAAAGGAATGATAGACTTTGAAAGATCATTATTTTGCAGCAACCAATGCAGTAATAGATTTAGTCAAAACTCATCAATATATGTTGAAAATAAAGAGTGAAAGATTTTTGGAGAACATATTATTCACAGTGATATCATGCCTCATTGCATCATTCCACAGATTACATATTAATTACAAAAGAAGAAAAGAGTCTTAACAATGGCGAAATCTGGTGGAGATCACTTAACCAAGTGACCATAACCAATGAAGATGATCTGACATGTGCCTCTTGATATGATTAATAAAAAGCATACAGCATCACCTATGTCATATTCCTGTCAAAAATGTTTGCATCTGTGAGGAAGAAATCAGACAAATCCAAGTCATGTGGGATATTTTACAAGATAACTGGCCTGGAGTCTTCAGAAATCAATATCATAGCTGACTTCTCTCCTTAAAAAGTGAGGAAATGTTTCAGACTAAAGGCAACGAAAGAAAAATGACAACTAAATACAATACCTGATAGTTAACTAGATTCTAGATCCAAAAGCAAACATATAAACAAAAAAACAGTCTAAGGAAATTCCTGAAACAACTGGGGAAATTTGAATATGTACTGTGTATATATGGTAGCAGGGCCTCCCTGTTAGCTCAGATGGTAAAGAATCTGCCTACAATGCAGAATACCTGGGTTCAATCCCTAGGTTGGGAAGATCCCATGGGGAAGAGAATGGCAACCCACTCCAGTATTGTTACCTGGAGAATCCCCATGGACAGAGGAGCCTGGCAGGGTATAGTCCATGAGGTTGCAAAGAGTTGGACATGACTGAACTACTAACACACACACACACATATGGTATCAAGGTTAAATTAAGTGGATATGCTAATGACTTTGTGGTTATACAGAAGACTCTCCTAGTTCTTAGGAACTACATGCTGAAGTGTTTAGAAAAGTATTCTGATATCTACCTTATAACTTAATCTCAAGTAGATTAATGAAAATAATAAATCCATTGTTATACACAATTATATGTTGAGAGCAAGAGAGAATATAAATGAATTGTAGTGATCATTGCACTACATTTTCTGTAGGTTTTTTTTTTTCTTAAAATATAAGTTTTAGGGGGAACATGATCCTCAAGATTCAAAACTAATTTCACAGTTCAGTATAAGAGTTTTCAATAGCATGTCTTTTTGTTTCCTAAAAAAAAAAAAAAAAAAAAAAAAAAAAAACAAGAACAAAAGTAGGGGAAACAGAAAATATTGTAATCAAAAGGATTTTGTTTGAAAGAAAAAATAGAAGATCAGATTTGGTGGGGGCGGGCACTCAATCCTTTATAATCTTTCTTTTGAGCTCACCTTCAAACTTGTTTTTGAATTATAAAACTGTGATGGCTTTTGGTTGCCTAAAATGTTTAAGGTAAGCATCTTTGGTGATCTTTGCTTTTCTCCAGTAATGAAGGGTTCCAAAAGGGAGCAAGATGCAGGACATGAGTCTGGCATGCCCTGCTGAATTAGTGGCAATATTTTCATGTGAAGGTTCTTTCAAAAGTAGATGCTGTATGTGAAAGGTTTCCTTCACGAGATTACAGCAATTTAAAGGTCATTCAGTTCTACAGATTGCTTAATTGTGCACCATTAAGCATTTCTCTAAAAGAAGTGTGTGTGTGTTTAATAGCATTCAAGGACTGCCAATATCAGCATTGTCTAACTTAGATTTTTTTTTTTTCATGGCTTTTATCACTGACCCAGTGTATAATGCCCTGACTTTCCTTTTTTATTGCTCAAGGGCAGCTGGGTGAGTAGCCTTGGCTCATTTAGAAACCATCTAATACTTTTGTTCTCTGTTAATATTTTCTTTAAAGGTCACCTACCTCTGACACCTGTCAGGTTTGCACTTCTCAGAATCAGGAATAGGACCTTCTCTTGGTCCATTACAGGCTATGCAGTGTCTAAAGACTGGACAGCAGTTTTGAACAAATAGCAGATTAATAAATTACTCTTCAGGCTCTCAGGGCCAGGATCCTAGTGAGGATTTTTTGTTGTCATTGTTAGCCATGTACCAGAGAGAGGAATGGGTAAGAGTAGACAAAATAGAAGCAAGGCAGAGACCTCTGTGTTTCCGTTCCAAACTTCAGAGAGAGTAGAGTACACAAAGACACCACTTTCCTCAAAATGTCAGTCAGGAGCAAAGAAGGTCATCGAGAGAAACAAGTGGAGACAAAAAATCAGACTCCAAATAAAGGACACATAAACAAGATAAATACAAATCACTTTAAGGGGAAAAAAAAAAAACAAGCTAAACCACAGAACAAAATGTATGGGTATTATAAGTAAGATAAATTTACTGTAAAAAAATTTCTCTACTCTGAGGGTAAAGATTTTAGAGATGGATTTTGATTTTGATTCAGAAACCCCAATGTAGTCGCTATGACTGCATATAATATAGTCCATATAATTTCTCAATTAATTAGTTGTTATACTGTGGTTCTTACCCAAACTGTGGTTTCTCTGTAGACAAAAGGCACCAGATCATCTTTCAGAGATGTCATACCTCTTTTCCTTCAGTTAAGACTTTTGATTCTCTTATACAAATGCACACAGCTGTGTACTGATCCTGCCATACCCCAGACATTTTGATTAAAGATCAACACATTGGCCTACAAGTCAAAAACTTCCATAGAGCCCTGAAGGCTAAGATCATTTGCACTTAGCAGGTAAACGATGTAAAATTTCCAGGCCACAGTATAAAATATCTCAAATCGCTTTGTTTTCCTTGACTCACCAACTTGGTACAAATGTTTTCACTGTCAGACATTCAAGGTTTTGATTTTTGTTGTTTTATCTTGGGAAGAAATTATGACTCCTCTAATCATTATTAAAAGTGTGTGATGTGGGCTAGGTCACTTCAATTATGCCGATTCTTTGCCATCCTACGGACTGTGTAGCCCACCAGGCTCCTCTGTCCATGGGATTCTCCAGGCAAGAATACTGGAGTGGGTTGCCATGCCCTCCTCCAGGGGATCTTCCCAACCCAAGGATGGAACCCATGACTCTTAATGTCTTTTGCATTGGTGGGGGGTTCTTTACCACTAGCGCCTCCTGGGAAGCCCCCTATTAAAAGTGACAGTTACCATATAAGTGGATGACATTGCTTCTGCTCCTAGATCCACCAATTTGTAAAACTGTTGATGGGCTCCATTAGAAAAGTGTTTCCCTAACAGCTTCTTTTAAACAGATATTTATTGTATATGTCTTATATGCAAAGGCTTCTCTGGTGGCTCAGACAGCAAAGAACCTGCCTGCAATTCAGGAGACCTGGGTGAGTCCCTGGATGGAGAAGATTCCCCTGGAGAAGGGAATGACTACCCACTCCAGTATTCCTGCCTGGAGAATTTCATGGGCAGAGGAGCCTGGCGAGCTCTAGTCCAGGAGGTAGCAAAGAGTCAGACACAATTGAACGACTTACACCTTTACTTTCCCTATTATACACAAAGCACACGCAGAATTAAGCTTTGCAGTTTTAGAATAGAATTCAATCAGAAAGGGCTTCCCTGGTCATCCAGTGGTTTAGAATACACCTGGCAATGCAGGGACACATGTTTAATCCCTGGTCCCAGAAGATCCCACATGCCCCAGGGAACTAAATCTGAGTACCACAACTACTGAAGGCCAAGTGCTCCAGAGTCCATGCTCTGCAACAAGAGAAGCCACAGCGGTGAAAAGCCCGCACACTGCAACTGGAGAAAGCCCATGCAGCGACGAAGACCCAGTGTAACCAAAAACAAATAAATAAATAATTTTAAAACAGAATTTAATCAGGTAGGCAAGTTGGTGGAGTAATGTTGGTTAAAGGAGAGAGGGAGGAGAAAAAAGAGAAGGTACAGGAAAGAAATACTTGGAAACAAGCAAATAAATAAGAAAATCTGCTAAAAGGCAATGTTGAAAAATTTACAAGTATTTAATTTTTTAATTCTTCAAGATGATATATTTCCTGGACTAAATCAACTTGTTAAAAAAATAAGAAATAAAATTTCTTATTATTTATAAAAAGTAAAATAAAATAAGAAAAAAAATATGAATAACATACCATGGGCACAGTTAGAATTTGAAAAAAACTTGGGAATGGAGAAGCAAGGTTTCTCCAGAAGCCCTACACAGGATTCTGTCTCTATGAACAAATGCCATCAAGGCTGAGGTGCACCAAACTTCATTTTTACTATTGGGATAAATTAAAACAATCTTGGCCCTGGTTTTATTATAGCAGCAGTTTTTAACTGCACTCTTTTCCTTGCTACTCTAGTATTTGATAAAATTGGTCATATTCAAAAGCTACTTAGTGTTTCATGGGTTGACACCTTGAAAAAGCAGGTCTGAAGGTAACTGCAAAGGCTTCATTATTTCAGTTTACATGTTTGCAGTCAAGACTTCATTGAACTCATGTAAATATACGTGGAAAATTCTATAAAGCAGAATTAAATAAATCTTAGCAGATTTTTTTTTTCTTTTAAAAGTATTGACCTAAATGTTAGATGGCTAAACTGCTCCCTAATGTCAAAGATAGAGTGGTTGAATTCTTGGGTATAAGCAAGCCCACTTGGCAAAACCGGGGGCATAAGTAATTCTGAGCCAAGTACAGATCCGTTGATCATCTGTTGGATCATCAAAAAAGCAAAAGAGTTCCAGAAAAACATCTACTTCTGCTTTATTGACTACGCCAAAGCCTTTGACTGTGTGGATCACAACAAACTGTGGAAAGTTCTTCAAGAGATGGGAATACCAGACCACCTGACCTGCCTCCTGAGAAATCTGTATGCAGGTTGAGAAACAATAGTTAGAACTGGACGTGGAACAACAGACTGTTTCCAAATAGGAAAAGGAGTACATCAAGGCTGTATATTGTCACCCTGCTTATTTAACTTATATGCAGAGTACATCATGAGAAAGAAACACTGGACTAGATGAAGCACAAGCTGGAATCAAGATTGCCAGGAGAAATATCAATAATCTCAGATATGCAGATGACACCACCCTTATGGCAGAAAACGAAGAAGAACTAAAGAGCTTCTTGATGAAAATGAAAAAGGAGAGTGAAAAAGTTGGCTTAAAGCTCAACATTCAGAAAACTAGGATCATGGCATCCGGCCCCATCACTTCATGGCAAATAGATGGGGATACAATGGAAACTGACAGATTTTATTTCGGGGGGCTCCAAAATCACTGCAGATGGTGACTGCGGCCATGAAATTAAAAGACTTTTACTCCTTGGAAGAACAGCTTTGAGAAACCTAGACAGAATATCAAAAAGCAGAGACATTACTTTGCCAACAAAGTTCTGTATAGGCAAAGCTATGGTTTTTCCAGTAGTCATATATGGATGTGAGAGTTGGACCATAAAGAAAGCTGAGTGCCAAAGAATTGATGCTTTTAAACTGTGGTGTTGGAGAAGACTCTTGAGAGTCCCTTGGACTGCAAGCAGATCCAACCAGTCCATTCTAAAGGAGATCAGTCCTGAATATTCATTGGAGGGACTGATACTGAAGCTGAAACTCCAATATTTTGGCCACCTGAGCAAAGAACTGACTCATTGGAAAAGACCCTGATGGTGGGAAAGATTGAAGGCGGGAGGAGAAGGGAACGATAGAGGATGAGATGGTTGGATGGCATCACAGACTCAATGGACATGAGTTTGAGTAAACTCCAAGAGTTGGTGATGGACAGGGAGGCCTGGCATGCTGCAGTCCATGGGGTTGCAAAGAGTTGGACATGACTGAGTGACTAAACTGAACTGAACATTTCTCAAAAAGGAAGTTCTTTGACATCAAGAAGTTGCCTCCAATTGGCAGACTTTCCAAAAATAACAAACTTGAGACATCTTATTCTATTGTAGTAATAGAAAAAAAAATATCAGAATAACTTTTGATTACTAATAGTATAAAATTCGTTTAAACTAGAAATAAAGATGGCCCCCAGATAATTGTTAAACCAAGGGGAAAGCAGTATTTTTTTTAAAACCTCCAAGTCAATTTTCATGTTAAGTTTTTTTTTTCTTTCAGTGAACACACAGTTTTCTAAGTATTCATTCTGTGAAACAATCACAGTAAAACTAAAATAAAAATTAGATCTTGCTTGAATCATGATAATTATCATCTACTAGTCACTTAAAATCCATTTTTCAGGAAATAATCAGATCAGATCAGTCGCTTAGTCGTGTCCGACTGTTTGCGACCCCATGAATCGCAGCACGCCAGGCCTCCCTGTCCATCACCAACTCCTGGAGTTCACTGAGACTCACGTCCATCGAGTCAGCGATGCCATCCAGCCGTTTCATCCTCTGTCGTCCCCTTCTCCTCTTGCCCCCAATCCCTCCCAGCATCAGAGTCTTTTCCAATGAGTCAACTCTTCGCATGAGGTGGCCAAAGTACTGGAGTTTCAGCTTTAGCATCATTCTTTCCAAAGAAATCCCAGGAAAGAATATATTTTCTCAAAAAATAAAATCGTGATTGGGGAATTATATCAGAAGTGGGGAGGGGAAAAACAATTAGCCATTGGAAATTTTTACATAAAATTTTAATCCCCTGCTTCTCCTGGGGGAAAAAAGTCAGATCTGGTCACCCAAGGCTCACTTATTTGAATGGGAACTCAGTTGACATTGAATGTAGACTGCCGCATTAGACTGGGTTGTCCTCCTCTGGTTACCTAGAGTTCTGCTTTCTGCATTTCGCTCATTTATTTAACTGGCCTACTGCTTCAGACCTTTCCTGTGTCAGTGAAGATAATCTTATCCCTGCTGCTGCTAAGTCACTTCAGTCATGTCCGACTCTGTGCGACCCCAGAGACGGCAGCCCACCAGGCTCCCCCGTCCCTGGGATTCTCCAGGCAAGAACACTGGAGTGGGTTGCCATTTCCTTCTCCAATGCATGAAAGTGAAAAGTGAAAGTGAAGTCGCTCAGTCGTGTCCTACTCTTAGCGACCCCATGGACTGCAGCCCACCAGGCTCCTCCACCCATGGGATTTTCCAAGCAAGAGTACTGGAGTGGGGTGCCATTGCCTTCTCCGAGTCTTATCCCTAGCATCCCACTATTGGTTTAGAACAGACGTGGTTAATCTACGGTGGGCAAGCTATGTCCAGCAGGACCAATCAGGCTTCAAGCCTTTTAAGCCTAAAAAAAAATTATATTTTTAAATAGTCAAACAGAAGTGTTAAATAATATTTCATGACATGTGAAAACTGAGATTCAAATCTCAGTGTCCATAAGTAAAGTTTTATTTGAAACACGCCGAAGCTTTTCGTATGTTTTATCTATATCCGCTTTCATGCTACAAGGGCAGAACGGAGTGCTTGTGACAGTGACTACATGGACCACAAAGCCTTGAATCCTTTCTGTCTGGCCCTTTACCAAAATAGTTTTCTGACCTCTGTCTGAAACTATACTATCCAATAAAAATGAGATGTGGGCCCCATATGTAATTTTGAATGCTCTGCTGTTGCGCTAAGTCGCTTCAGTTGTGTCCGACTCTTTGAGACACAGTGGCGGTGGCTAAACTGATGGGCGGGGTCTGCCGATCCTGGGGTCTCTCATTTCTGGTGTTAACAGCTCCTGGCCCATGCTGTCCTTTCCTTCCCTGCTGTCAGCTGCAGTGCTGGCTCTCCCTCTGTGCTTACCCTACCCCTTGGATATCCTCTCTCCTGTGGTAATAGACTTGAACAATTCTAATACAATACAGTAATTATTATAATGGAGCTTTGTTCAAAATAGCAAGAGAGTGAAAGGAAAGAGGGTCAGGGGTTTGGAGGAGGTTCTTCACAATCAGTGGTCCTTCTTATTCACATTACATAGCACCATTTTGTCATTCAACATTATTAAGAAAATGTTTTTGAGAATGAATTGTTGTATGTGAAAATCAGACCATAAAAACTTGATTAGTCAGAATGTTTCTATGTGTGTATGTAAATACATAGAGAAATAAGAAACTCACTGTTGTGAGTCCCCAAAATAAGGGCAGAAAATACAATCCATGGGTGAACACTGAACTTTTGCCCAGAGGAAAACTATGTCTTTCTTAATTTTTTAATGTAAAAAATACTTATATATGCCTAAACCTCTTATAAGCACTTTACAAATGTTAGCTTTTTGACCTAATACTTCCATAATATTAGGATATTATTAGTACTCCCATTCTAGGCCTGAGCAATCTGAGGTCCTAAGAGGTTAAATACTTTGTTCACACAGCTAGTTGTGACCCACTAGCATCTGGTTTGCCCTGAATGTCCATTGACAAGCCTGCATCCTCATGAAACTCTTTGATCCTGGGAAAACCAGGATAAGCGGTCACTCCAAAATTCAAACCTTGGCAATGTGACTCCAGACTCCATGCTACTAATGTGCTGTGTCCCTCGCAATAATGCAGTGATAACCCTAATAAATGTGGAAACACCATGCATAGAAATGGGCCAAACAAAAGCAGACCTGAAATCTTGGCTGTTACATGATGGGTCTACTGGAAAAATTCATCTTCAGCTCACTTAATCTCCCAATAAACACTCCAGAATATGCTGAAGTTAATTTGCATCGATTGCTTGCAGCTGGAGAGCAGACCTGACCATTGCAGCATGCCTGTGTATGTGTTCAGCTGCCCAGTCATGTCTGACTCTTTGAGACCCCATGGACTGCAGCCTGCCAGGCTCCTTTGTTCATAGAATTCTCCAGGCAAGAATACTGGACTAGGTTGCCATTCCCTCCTCCATGGGATCTTCCCCTACCCAGGGATTGAACCCACATCTCCTGCATTGGCAGTGGCATTCTTTGCCACTGCACCACCTGGGAAGCTCAACTGAAGGGTGAGAGTTTTCCCAGGGATTGGCAGGTTGCAGGGGGTTTAGCGGGGAGGGGAGGTGCAGGGAATTGAAGGAAACACTGAACAGATATTCTTCCCTCAGCCTGGAGAAACACTAGGCAGCGGTGGGGTGAAGAGGCGCAGACAGGAGCCAGCATGGTGTTCTCAGCAGCCAGAGGGAAGAACAGCAGTGGGAGTTGAGGAGCCTGCTCCTGAGGAGCCTTGTGTGTCGTGCTAAGAAATTTAAATTTTTCTGTGCTGGTAGGATGCCGCTGAAATGATCTGAGCAGAGGACTAATATGATTAGATTTGCATGTTAAAAAGATTGCAGTAGGAGAATGTTTGTCAAACAGTGTCCTAAGGAATGTGCCATGCAAAAACACAGTTAATGGTAACCTGGTTATTAAATGGACCAGAAAAATGTAAAAAGAACTTTGACAATCTCCTGGAAAGGGAATATAAAAATGATAAAAAGATGTAAACATATCAAAGAAAATAAGTCAGAAAATATTTTAAGCCACTTGAACTAACAGTGTATTTAAGGATGAAGAAGGGAAAGTTTATTAAAGGAACAAGTTCTTGACCTCAATAGTGATTGAGGAAGGGTTAGGGAGGTTGCAGTTTCTAACCCATCCCTAGTGGTAGCAAATAGTGGTCAATGGTTGGGTATTCTAAATCAACTGGAAAAAACATAAACAAAAATCGTGGTGATTGACTAGAAGTTCTTATCACCTTCCTGAAGCATGCTTTATCCTTTTTTAAGAAATACTTCTTTTCCACATGCACATATTTCTAATTGAGAAGGTAACATTTTGCTTTGTGATCTATTTTAAAAGTTGGAAGGAGAAAATTTGTTTTAATCTTTAGCATATATGTTTATTTCAGTTTTTGTACGTTATAACTTTTAAAATATCAAACGTTTTATCCTTTCCTAGTGTTTGCATCACAGTTTATTTTCTAAAACAGATAATCTCTCTATATTTTTATTTGGTTTAACACTTATTCATTAACAAATATTTCCTGAATACATTTTTCCCCCTTAGGCCACAAAGAACCAATAATTGGCAAGATAGACAAACCTGGCTACTCCCTCATGGAGAATATAGGCTAGTGGCAAAAAAAAAAAAAAAAAACTATAATGTGATGTGTAAAGAACATGGTAGAAACTCACTTTGCTTACCCAATATCGATTTAGCACATATTTCCTGTTAAGAGAACCCCAGTTTGGTTGGATTGTAACAGATTGTATTTTCCCCAAATGGCCACACCAATATTTTGATCCTACATTCTCTTCCAGAACCTGCCACCCCTACATTTAGAGGTAAAATCTATTTCCCCTCCCGTTTAACCTGGGCAGTCTTTTGTATTTGCCACAATGAATAGAGTATAGCACAAGTGGCGTTGTGTGACTTCCAAGCCTAAGTCATAAAAGGCAATATGGTTTCCATCTCAGTCTCTCTTGGGACCCTTACCCTTGGGGCTCAGCCATTATGCTGTGGGAAGCCAAGCACCCACATGAAAAGGTCATATGTAGGTATGCTAACCACAGTTCCAACTGTGTGAGTCTGCTTGGCCGGAAGCCAGCAACAACTGCTGTAAGTGTTGATGCCAAATAGAAGAGAGACAGGACATTTCTGTTGAGTTTTGCTCAAATGGCATATTTGTGAGAAAAGCATGTGTTTTCTTTTTAAGCCAGTAAGTTTTGAGTTGGTTTGCATAGCAATAGACACCCAGAACACCAACTTTTAAAACTACATTTCCCAGCCTTCCTTGCAGATTGGAGTGACCATGTGACATGATTCTGACTAATGAGATGTAAGTAAGTAGTCTTCTGGGAAAGACTCAACCAATTCAGGACTTCAGGACCTAGATCCTTTATTCTTTGTTCTGCCTACAACTCAGAGTGAACTCCTGCAACCATTTTATAAGAATGAGAATGAAGATTACATCCTAAGGATTCCAGAACAGAAACATGGAAAAGGTGCTTAACATCCTTAGTCTTCAGAACGATGAAAATTAAAAGTGCAATGAGATACCATTTCATACTTCTAAAGTGGCAAACATTAAAAAAAAAAAAAAAAATCAGATTTTGGTGTGGATGTGGAGTAACTAGAACCTGAATACATTTCTAGTTAGAGTGTAAAATGGTACCAACACTCTGGAAAACTGTTTAGCAGTTTCCAACAAAGATAAAAATATACCTCTTCTATGATCCAGCTATACAACTTCTAGGTTTTCAGTTAAATTTGAAACACATATGTACAAAAAGACTTATCAGGGAATGCTTATAATGGTTCTATAACTCAAACAACAAGAGAGTTGATTAAAAATGGATAAACAAGTTGTATATACACTATATTGGCAAACTGGTAAGAAAACCAGATAAACTACTCATATATGCAGCAACATGGATTAATCTCAAAAACATAGTTTGAGCAAAAGTAGCCAAACATTTAAGAGTGTTTACTACATGATTCTATTTCTTTGACATTCAAGAAACTGTGAAACTAATGGATTGTGACAGAAATCAGAACAGCAACTGCCTCATGGAGGGATTGATTAAAAAGTCACAAAGGAACTATCTGGAATAATGGAAAAATTCTATGTCAAAATTGAGATGTTAGTTCCCCAGGTATACACAATTGTCAAAACTCATAAACTGTATACTGCTCTAAGATGTATGCACTTGACTATATATAATTTATTTTAAAATTAGATAACTAAAAATAAATATGAACTTACTTTTCAATTGGTTATTTAACCCTGAGATGCACTCAGAGGAACTAGGGCTTAAATATTACTGATTTGCTGTGATAGCTAACTTAAGGTAGAAATATTTAATGTTAGGAATGAAAATATTTTTGTGACCAGGTCTTGCTGACCAGTAAAATATTATCTCTAATTCACTTACCCAAAACAGTATATTCCAAATCAAATCATGTTCAACATGAATTTTCTTTCTCCCTTTTCCCACGCTAAGATAATCATAACAAAACTATTTAAGCAAAGCCTCATACCAGCAACTATCAATACCAGGGCTTCTTGACAAAAAGGGATGTGTAAACTTGCATCTGAAACACAGCAGGATTAGCCAGGAGGAAAGGGAGATGGGAGAATAGGGTTGAAGTGAAGTCCCAGAGGCAAAGAAAACAAAACAAAACAAACAAAAAAATATATACAGAGAGAGAGAGAGAGACAGAAAGAGACAGAGAGACAAAAAGAGAAAAAAAATTGAAAGATGATCAGTGAGTTTATTGCAATACACTCAATCCCTGAAAAGGTTAGTACAATTACCTAACTAAAAGAAATAATGTTTGACAGGGAAAGGTCACAGAGAACTTTGAAGGGCATCTTGATCTGGATGGTGGGTTGTGTGCATATGTAAAATTCATTAAGGTTTACATGTATATTAATATGCTTTACATATGTTACTACATCTATGTTATACCTCAGTTTAAAAGAGAGGAAAAAAAAGAAATAAAAGATATGAGATAAAGATAGAGGTAGAGACAGAGGGACTGAACTTGAAATACAGAGTTAAGAGGTATGGAAAAGAAGTGGCTTGAATGAACATATATTTAGGTGGTAAATTTGATTATGCCTGATGACTGAATGAGTTAGACCAAGAATGTAAGTAAGAGGTACCCTCATTTCTGACTCGGACAGCTGGTTGGATGATGGCGAAGATGACTGAGATAGCAAAGACGAGGATTTGGGTAATACGACAAGATCGATTTTGAACATGGTAGAGCTCTGGCTAACTTCTAAATTGAAGAAAACTCTATTTTCCTGTGACTGGTAACACAGCTGCTCAGTTAAATTTTTGTTGAATAAATAATGCTCAGCAAATGGTTGAATAAATAGTTCTGAATTTCAGAAGAGAAATCTGGGCTAAAGAAATATATTTAGTAAACATGAGTGTATTTAGAAAGGGTCTGCTGCTGCTGCCGCTATGTCGCTTCAGTCGTGTCCGACTCTGTGCGACCCCATAGACGGCAGCCCACCAGGCTCCCCCATCCCTGGGATTCTCCAGGCAAGAACACTGGAGTGGGTTGCCATTTCCTTCTCCAATGAATGAAAGTGAAAAGTGAAAGTGAAGTCGCTCAGTCATGTCCGACTCTTAGTGACCCCATGGACTGCAGCCTACCAGGCTCCTCTGTTCACGGGACTTTCCAGGCAAGGGTACTGGAGTGGGGTGCCATTGCCTTCTCTGATAGAAAGGGTTTATAGAGTGCTATTTCTCTATAAGACAGAGGTTTAGCTAGGTACCGGGCTCCTCAATAGAGATTTATATTTCCCAGCCTCCTATTGTAGCTAATCGTGGCCACATGCCTGGGTTCTGACCTGTGGGATTTAGCAGAAACAGTGTTCACAATTTCTAGGTCATGGCCTTTATAGGAAAGAAGCATAGTTCCCATCTTCTGTGGACTTGAATACAGATATGGTAATGAAGTAACTTCGGCCCTATGTATGAAGGCCGTACCAAACAGATGTAACTTAAACGGATCATGAGTTCTCTAAATCACTGGGCTACCCTATTATTCATGGACCATATACATAAAATATTACATGAGAATTATCTGTTTAAGCATTTTTTGTCTTTTGTTACAGCATTCTATTCTCTATTTGGACTAATCCAACTGTTATTTAAAGCCAGGGGAGAAGGTGAAAAATGAGAAGTATCAGGAGTGTATGGAATTGTAAAGGCTGAGGAAAAAGACGAGAAAAGAATGGTCCACTGTGTCAAAGACTTTGATCCATCGAGAAAGGAAAAGATTCAAGAGCATCCCCTGGGGATGTTGAATTTCACTGTTTTGTTCAGTGATATTAAATCACACTCAGCACCACATGAACTAATTTTGTCTCATTAATTACGACTAAGTACAGTCAATGTCTTCTCATTTTTGTTTCTCTTCTACTTGGTCTAGTAAACACTGCTTTGTCTTTGTTAAAAATCTCACCAATGATTCTTATCCAAGAAGGATTTTAGCAATCTAATATTGTGTTTAGGTAGATACCGTGGACGGAGAAGGCAATGGCACCCCACTCCAGTACCCTTGCCTGGAAAGTCCCATGAACGGAGGAGCCTGGTAGGCTGCAGTCCATGGGGTCACTAAGAGTCGGACATGACTGAGCGACTTCACTTTCACTTTTCACTTTCATTCATTGGAGAAGGAAATGGCAACCCACTCCAGTGTCCTTGACTGGAGAATCTCAGGGACGGGGGAGCCTGGTGAGTTGCTGTCTATGGGGTTGCACAGAGTAAGACACGACTGATGCTACTTAGCAGCAGCAGCAGCAGACACCCTGGAAGGTACCAGTATTGGATCCATTTTGATTCTAAATTAATTAAGCCTGGACTAGAACCAACTGGAGAAGGCAATGGCACCCCACTCCAGTACTCTTGCCTGGAAAATCCCATGGACAGAGGAGCCTGATGGGCTGCAGTCCATGGGGTTGATGGGAGTCGGACATGACTAAGCGACTTCACTTTCACTTTTCACCTTCATGCATTGGAGAAGGAAATGACAACCCACTCCAGTGTTCTTGCCTGGAGAATCCCAGGGATGGGGGAGCCTGGTGGGCTGCCATCTATGGGGTCGCACAGAGTCGGACACGACTGAAGCGACTTAGCAGCAGCAGCAGCAGAACCAACTAGCATGACTCCAAACGACTAGTTGTTGTTTCGTTCAGTCACTAAGTTGTGTGCCTGACAAGCCGCTTCGGTCGTGTCCAACTCTGTGCGACCCCGTGGACTGTAGCCCCCCAGGCTCCTCTGTCGGTGGGATTCTCCAGGCAAGAAGACTGGAGAGGGTTGCCATGCCCTCCTCCAGGAGATCTTTCCGACTCAGGGATTGAACCCATGTCTCATACAGCTCCTGCATTGCAGGTGGATTCTTTATGCTGAGCCACTGGGGAAGCCCCCACTAAGTTGTGTACCTCGTAACAAAAATTATATGGTATGTTAATCTAGCAGAAAGAAATGATAGGCATTTCAGGCCAGGGTGGCTGTTAGTTAATAGTCTTCTTGTGCAAGGGACAGGAACTGAGGGAAGTGAGGGAAGGACTCATTGGAAGAGTCCCAAGGAACCCGGGCTATTCTAGGAAACTCCAGGATTAGACCCAGGGACTTAATGCTATCCCCACTTCCTCCATGCCCTTTTCCTCTGGTTGTCAGTGTTACGTTTTCACACATATTTATGCTTTGAGGGCAGGAGCTACAATTTGTGCTTTTAACAATTACACTAGTTTAGGTTCCTAGAAAGAAAATTTGGGAAAAGGACCATGAACCCTTTATAAAATTATTGATATGTTGCCGATTATTTTCCTCCAAAAATACTTTATAATCAACTTAGGCTCTCAATAAAAGGGTATGACTATGCTTATTTTTGAAACAACCTCATCAGCCATAACTTTTATAAATTTTAGAGTTTTTGTTTTTCAATAAAATAAAATTATAGGTCACTGATATTTTACTGTGTAACTTCCAACAGCGAATCATTTCGCGTATATACTGGTCATTTATGTTCCTGTGTCTGAAATTTGTCTACACATTTGTTGTTGTACCTTTTTCCATTGAAGTTTCAATGTTTTCCTGATTTAAAACTGCTAATCATTTCTTGTCAGCTATTTTTACTTTGTAATTTACTTCTCAGTTTTTGATGGTTTCTTTTAAATTTTTCACATAGTCAAACCTTTGTTTTTGATTCCTTGGTGATTTAGCCCATTGATTTTATGCTTAGACAATTCCATGTTCCGCTCAAGGACAAGCAAATATTTTAAATAGTTCCCTAAACATTCTTTTAGCTTGCAAACCAGACTTTGGCACACATGGATTATATTTCAGGTACATGTTTTAATATTTCTCTATTTGTTTACTTTATATTTAACACTTTTTACATTTAACATCTGGAATTTATTTTACTTTTAAACTGACAATTTAACTTCCATAGCTAGCTAATTTATAGAATAGTTTCTCTTTTGCCCATTATAAAGTGATAACTTTATTATTTACATCATTTTTATAAGTAATAGTATTTATTGATGGCTATTTATTCTGTTCAAAAAATATGGATCATAGAAAAAGCAAAGAGCTCCAGAAAAAATATCTACTTCTGCTTTATTGACTATGCTAAAGCCTTTAACTGTGTGGTTCATGACAAACTGTGAAAAATTCTTCAAAAGATAGGAATACCAGACCCCCTGACCTGCTGCCTGAGAAATCTGTATGTAGGTCAAGAAGCAACAGTTAGAACTGGATATGGAACAACAGACTGGTTCCAAATTGGGAAAGGAGTACATCAAGGCTATATATTGTCACCCTGCTTTTACCTAAATTATGCAGAGTACCTCATGTGAAATGCTGGGCAGGAAGAAGCATAAGCTGGAATCAAGATTGCCAGGAGAAATATCAATAACCTCAGATATGCAGATGACACCACCCTTATGGCAGAAAGTGAGGAAGAACAAAAGGACCTCCTGATGAAAAGAAAGAGGAGAGTGAAAAAGTTGGCTTAAAACTCAACATTTAGAAAACTGAGATCATGGCATCTCGTCCCGTGGCAAATAGATGGGGAAATAATGGAAACAGTGACAGACTTTATTTTGGGGGGCTCCAAAATCACTGTAGATGGCGACTGCACCAATGAAATTAGGAGACATTTAAATGCACTGGTCATAACAAATACCCTCTTCCAACAACACAAGAGAAGACTCTATACATGGACATCACCAGATGGTCAACACCGAAATCAGATTGATTATATTCTTTGCAGCCAAAGATGGAGAAGCTCTATACAGTCAGCAAAAACAAGACCAGGAGCTGACTGTGGCTCAGACCATGAACTCCTTATTGCCAAATTCAGACTTAAATTGAAGATAGTAGAGAAAACCACTAGACCATTCAGGTATGACCTAAATCAAATCCCTTATGATTATACAGTGGAAGTGAGAAATAGATTTAAGGGCCTAGATCTGATAGATAGAGTGCCTGATGAACTACGGAATGAGATTCGTGACATTGTACAGGGGACAGGGATCAAGACCATTCCCATAGAAAAGAAATGCAAAAAAGCAAAATGGCTGTCTGGGAAGGCCTTACAGATAGCTGTGAAAAGAAGAGAAGCCAAAAGCAAAGGAGAAAAGGAAAGATATAAACATCTGAATGCAGAGTTCCAAAGAATAGCAAGAAGAGATAAGAAAGCCTTCTTCAGCGATCAATGCAAAGAAATAGAGGAAAACAACAGAATGGGAAAGACTAGGGATCTCTTCAAGAAGATCAGAGATACCAAAGGAACATTTCATGCAAAGATGAGCTCGATAAAGGACAGAAATGGTATGGACCTAACAGAAGCAGGAGATATTAAGAAGAGATGGCAAGAATACACAGAAGAACTGTACAAAAAAGATCTTCATGACCCAGATAATCACGATGGTGTGATCACTGACCTAGAGCCAGACATCCTGGAATGTGAAGTCAAGTGGGCCTTAGAAAGCATCACTACGAACAAAGCTAGTGGAGGTGATGGAATTCCAGCTGAGCTATTCCAAATCCTGAAAGATGATGGTGTGAAAGTGCTGCACTCAATATGCCAGCAAATTTGGAAAACTCAGCAGTGGCCACAGGACTGGAAAAGGTCAGTTTTCATTCCAATCCCAAAGAAAGGCAATGCCAAAGAATGCTCAAACTACCGCACAATCACACTCATCTCACACGCTAGTCAAGTAATGCTCAAAATTCTCCAAGCCAGGCTTCAGCAATATGTGAACCATGAACTTCCTGATGTTCAAGCTGGTTTTAGAAAAGGCAGAGGAACCAGAGATCAAATTGCTAACATCCGCTGGATCATGGAAAAAGCAAGAGAGTTCCAGAAAAACATCTATTTCTGCTTTATTGACTATGCCAAAGCCTTTGACTGTGTGGATCACAATAAATTATGGAAAATTCTGAAAGAGATGGGAATCCCAGACCACCTGATCTGCCTCTTGAGAAATCTGTATGCAGGTCAGGAAGCAACAGTTAGAACTGGACATGGAACAACAGACTGGTTCCAAATAGGAAAAGGAGTTCGTCGAGGCTGTATATTGTCACCCTGTTTATTTAACTTATATGCAGAGTACATCATGAGAA
>NW_011494948.1:14860567-14868114 GCF_000754665.1 Bison bison bison
TCAGATATGCAGATGACACCACCCTTATGGCAGAAAGTGAAGAGGAACTCAAAAGCCTCTTGATGACAGAAAGTGGAGAGTGAAAAAGTTGGCTTAAAGCTCAACATTCAGAAAACAAAGATCATGGCATCCAGTCCCATCACTTCATGGGAAATAGATGGGGAAACAGTGAAACAGTGTCAGACTTTGTTTTTTTGGGCTCCAAAATCACTACAGATGGTGACTGCAGCCATGAAATTAAAAGACGCTTACTCCTTGGAAGGAAAGTTATGACCAACCTAGATAGCATATTCAAAAGCAGAGACATTACTTTGCCAACAAAGGTCCATCTAGTCAAGGCTATGGTTTTTCCTGTGGTCATGTATGGACGTGAGAGTTGGACTGTGAAGAAGGCTGAGCACCGAAGAATTGATGCTTTTGAACTGTGGTGTTGGAGAAGACTCTTGAGAGTCCCTTGGACTGCAAGGAGATCCAACCAGTCCATCCTAAGGGTGATCCATCCTGAGTGTTCATTGGAAGGACTGATGCTAAAGCTGAAACTCCAGTACTTTGGCCACCTCATGCGAAGAGTTGACTCATTGGAAAAGACTCTGATGCTGGGAGGGATTGAAGGCAGGAGAAGAAGGGAACGACAGAGGATGAGATGGTTGGATGGCATCAATGACTCAATGGACATGAGTTTGAGTAAACTTCAGGAGTTGGTGATGGACAGGGAGGCCTGGTGTGCTGCAGTCCATGGAATCACAAAGAGTTGGACACGAATGAGCAACTGAACTGAACTGATGCTGAAGCTGAAACTCCATTACTTTGGCCTCCTGATTCAAAGAACTGACTCATTTGAAAAGACCCTAACACTGGGAAAGACTGAAGGCAGGAGGAGAAAGGGACAACAAAGGATGAGATGGTTGGATGGCATCACCAATTGGATGGACATGAGTTTGTGCAAGCTTTGGGAGTTGGTGATAGACAGGGAAGCCTGCTGTGCTGCAGTCCATGTGGCTGCAGAGTCAGGCACGATGAACGATTGAACTGAACTGATTTCTTCTGTTCAAAAAATATGCTTATAGACATTTATGCTAGTAGTACCCTGTGTTATGTACTGTTCTGGCATTGTTTGATTTTGCTTTTTGAGGGTTTTTGACTGTGCCATGTGGCATGTGGAACTTAGTTCCCCAACCAGGGATCAAACCCATGCCCCTCTGCAATGGAAGCACAGAGTCTTAACCACTGAATTGCCAGAGAAGTCCTTAAGTACTGTTTTAATACATTTTAATATATCATGGGGAAAGTCCTTGTAATAAGCCTGTTTTTTTTTTTTTTTTTTTAGTTACAAGTAACAAAAATTCATTAAAGTTTCTCTAAGGAAGAGAGAGAATATCTACAAACCAATCGACTGTGCCCAGAGAGAAAGATGACTTTTAACAGGAAAGACAATTACAGAGGCACCACTATTGAATTCTTTAAATCATGTAGGGCACCCAGTAGGTGTTCATTGTTCACTTCATCAGTTGTCTTTTTTTCAAAATTTCTTGGCTCGTCTCTATTTTTTCTAGCTAATCAACTTTAGAATCACCATTTCAAGCTCCAAAAGATATCCTATTTGGATTTTGATTAGAGTTACATTAAACCTATAAATTAATTTGAGAAGAACTGACACCTTTATAATAGTCTTTGTTACCCAGGAACATGGTAGGACTTTCCATTTATTCAAGTCTTCTTTTATGTTCTTCAGTAAAATGTTGTAGTTTTATTTATATCGTTCCTGTCCATTTCTTATTATGGTTTTTCTGAGCTGTTTTATATCATTCATTTTTAAACCAATTACAGTCTGACTTCTACCTATTAATCTTAATTCTTTTGTTACTAAAAAAAAAACAGAGGGAAGCACCTGAAATTATTGGAAGGACATTGAGGAAGCTCATAGAATTACGAGAATGAAGTTTCAGGAGGAGACAGGACTGGCATCAGGGATTGACTGGATCCATTGAATGAAACATAGATAAGTCTTTCAGTCTTTCATGTTGCCCATCTCTCATCTCTACATATCTCTGTATTTTTACTTCATTCTAATATTTTTATTATCTAGGAGAAAAAGGAGTGCCTTCCTCACTGGTACCAGATAGTAAAGTCTAAAGTGTTAGTCACATAGTCGTTTCCAACTCTTTGTGACCCCATGGATGAAAGGAGCCCACCAGGCTCCTCTGTCCCTGGAATTCTCCAGGCAAGAATGCTGGAGTGGGTTGCCATTCCCTTCTCCAGGGGATTTTCCTGACCCAGGGATGGAACCCAGGTCTCCTGCAATGCAGGCAGATTCAGTGCCAGATAGTGAGACCCCAGGCAAAGGTTCAGATTGGCCCAGTAGGTCGTATGTTTACTATTGAACTTGTGATGAGCTACTGTGATGGGGACAGTCCAAGTCATGTGCCTGTCCCTGGGTATAGGGAAGCAGATTTGTGGGCAGATGAAGGGGGGAATATCCTACTTGGCACATAATAGACCCTACATCCAATGACACCATTCTGGTCAAATCTTTACTTTCCTCTCCGGAGATTTTGATGTTAACAATCTCTTGAGATTCTTGCCTTCCTGTGTTTCAAGAGCACATTTTTCTTTTTCTTTCTTTTATTTTTTCTCTCTCTCTTTTTCTTTTGCCATACCAAGCAGCATGTGTAATCTCAGTTCCCCAACCAGGGATTGAACCCATACCCCCTACATCGGAAGTGCAGGGTCTTAACCACTGGAATGCCAGGGAAATCCCAAGGACACATTTTTCTTATGGTTTTCTTTTCACTCTTGCTATTCCTTTTCATTTTCTGTTTTAGACTTTTCTTCTTCCAACTACCCTTCTAACTGATTTTATCCAGACACTCATCCTTGGTTTATTTATATTCTCTTACTAGAGCACATGTTTCTGGATTATCTCATGTAATCCTGTGTTTTTGATTATCACATGATGATTCCCAAATCCATTCCTCCAGGCCAGATCTCACTTTACATTTCCAGACTCAGCTGCAGAGATAGGAACTCAATGCTGTAACTCTAAGGAAGAATGGTAGATTAAACTGTTGGCTGCAGGAGACTGTGAACATGAAGTGTGAATACTCTAGAAAATATCAACTGTTCCATGAGAGTTTATTCCATTCTTGACCTATTTATTGTATTTCCAAAGTAAAACATTTTCCTGCTGTTTATACTTCACCTATAAGAATAAAATAGAGGCCAGAACATGGCATAATAATTAGAAAAGTGCTAGAATCAATATCTGTAGACTTGTGTTCTGAAATATTTTTAGTCTTGAATCTTTGTGCCAATAGTTTTTAATACTTTTAGTAATTATTCAAATAGGAAAATAAACAGAAAGCAAAGTACTAAACTAAATCACTCAGATTCTCCACTTTTTTCCCCCAAAGAATGTGAAAGCAGCAACTACAGATTCCAGATTCCCCAAACTACACAGTAGCTTGGGTTATCAAAATAATCAAAAGAAAAACAGTGTTTACCCTATTATTCTCAGGATCCAATGGTTCACTGCAGATCTTCCTGGATTTACATGGGGCTCCCTCCTGACACACCCATCCCAAGTTGAAAATGTCCTAAACACACCTCACTTACCTACCGAGTCCAGCCCATCTTTGTTACCAACGAGGGTTCTTGGCCTCCTTAATCAATATAAATTGATCAGAGGCTGGAGGAATAATTCAGGCAAGGCTTGACTGGGGCCCCTGCTGCAGCAGGAGGGGAGCAAGAACAAACAACAGGTTCCCTTGCTTGCTTGCTCCCTGAGAGGGGGACAAGCTGCTCTCTAATATGGGGTGATGGTAGTGGTGTGTCCAGGGGTTGGGCCAGTAATGATTACATTACATAGTCGTTACATTTAAGTAAGTGATGACTGCATTAATTATTTAAATTTAAATGTTAGTATCTTAGTCCTGCCCAACTCTTTGCAATCCCATGGACTCTAGCCCTCCAGGCTCCTCTGTCCATGCAATTCTCCAGGCAAGAATACTAGAGTCGGTTGCCTTTCCCTTCTCCAGGGGATCTTCCTGACCCGGGGATCTTCCTGAACCTGGTCTCTGGCATTTCAGGCAGGTCTATTACTGTCTGAGCCACCAGGGAAACCCTTACACAGTGGGCAATCAGAGTACATCAGGTTTTTAAAATTATGGAGGTGTTCCAGTTATCTATGGCTACATAACATACCACTCCTAAATTTAGTGGTTTAAAATAATGACTGTTTATTACATTCTGTGGGTTTGCTAGCAGATTTTTGTTTTCTAGTTATGACTGGGCTCACCCATGCAGCAGCATTTTGAGAATCAGCAGGGAGCTCGGCGCACCTGGGAAAGCTGGGATGACGGGACCTCTCCTAAGGGATTCCCAGATGGCTCAGTGGTAAAGAACACGTCTGCCAATGCTGGAGGCAAAAGAAACATGGGTTCAATCCCTGAATCGGGAATGTTCCCTGGAGGAGGGTATGTCCACCCACTGCAATATTTTTGCCTGGAAAATTCTGTGCACAGAAGAGTCTAGTGGGCTACAGTCATGGGGCCACAAAGACTCAGACATGACTGAGTGCACGCGAGCACACACACACACACACACACTTTCTATGATGTCTTTGTTCTTTAAGAAGACTCACCAAGTTTCCTCACATGCTAGAGGCAGTATTCCAAGAGACAAGCCCCAGTGTGAAGTAGTTAACAAAACTGTGTCTCACAATCAACTCCAAATCAACCACCTAACCAAATTCATGGATACCAGAAGGCAGATTCAGTGGAGCCATTAATGTAACAATCTGCTAGGGGAATATATTTAATAATCTGGATGAAATGAATAACTTCATAGGAAAATATAATTTACTAAATCTAAGCCTATAAAAGATTTTTAAAGTCTATGCAAATTACCATGAATAGAAAAAAATACTTGCAAAAATTATCAACTGTTCCCAGCCCCTGCAAATAACAAGGCTGAGATGTTTTCACAAGGGAATTCTGCCAAATTCTTGAAAAAGAAAATCTCTATTGTTATACAAAAGCTTGTAGAACATAGGAAACAAATCTCACAAAATTTTTTTTTTTTTAATACAGATAATGTGAAATAGTCCAAATTCATCAAAGAGAAAGCTAAAGCCAGGGTCCACTTAAAATCCCGGGTACTCTAGTTAAAATGAAGGACATTTCAGTTGACCTGGTTCAATGCAAGAAATACTGAATGAGGTATGCATTCATTCTATTAAAAACAGAGCAAATTCAAAGAGATAGGATGAATACCAAATTATCACTAGACGGAAGATTGCAAAAATTTAAGTTTTCCAAAAAACCTTAGCCTTTTCACCTGAACAACCCACAAATGACTGCAGAGGTCTAATTTTTAACAAGCTGTGTGCTCTCTTCCTCTTCACAGAAAATTTGTTAGATGCTCCTTAATCTAGGCTGCAGCTTCATGGGTTTGTCAAAGGGAAGTTACCCCAACAGATATGTCTCATAATACCTTGTCAGAGATCATCACTTGATATCTGCTCCTTACCAGTCACAAAAACAACTTCGTACACTTGGAGAACTTTTTCTATTTAAATGGTTCTAAAACTTTGGCTATTGAAATCGCTATTTCCCAAATAATTATCTTGGTAACATTTTAAAAGGAAAAGAGTAGAGGAGGATTACAGATGGGGTTCTTTCCCAAAGCTTGTTAACTGAATGCAAATAAATGAAAAACTCAATACAGTGCAGGGTGCTTCTGCACAAAAATTTTTTAAGAGAGGATTATATCAATACCATAAGAAGACAAGGATAGAAAAAATGACATACTGACTATATTTAATCTCTCATTCCTCTCTCTCTCTCTCTCTATATATATATATATGTAACCCTAGAAACTCATTAGAATACTACATTATTATGAAGAGTTAATTCCAATAATGCAAGATGTTCAATATTGGAAAATTGTTAATATACTGATTATATTAATAGATCATAACATAAAGATCATAGCATCTCCATACAGTGGTATTTTATAAAGTGTAACATAAATACTTGTTTAAAAAAAAAACTCTCATTAAGATAGTAATGGATGGATAATTCCTTAACTTAATGAAATGTACCTATTTAATCCCCAAATCTGGAATCATATTAATGGGAAACAGCTGAAGACATCCCATTAAAATTAGGAGCTAGATGAGAATATGTACTGTCACTGTTATTCAACATTCCTGTAGATGGAAACCATCCAGCTAGAAAGGTGACAGAATTGAGAAATATAAAAAATGGAAAGGGAGGAGGAAAATTATAATTATTCCCCAGTGTTGCTGTTGCATTCTTAAAATCCTTGAGGCATTTGAAAAGCTACTATAGATGATAAGACAGTTCACTAAGCTGGCTGAGTACGAAATTAGCATTCTGAAATAAACAGCAAGTTTATTTACATATATCAAATAGCTACTTAAAAGATATATTGGACAAAAAGACCTTGTGTAAAAAAACAACAAAAAAGAAAAACATGTTGAAAATAACAAGAAATGTGCAAAATCTATTTGAAAAAAAAAAAAAAAAACGTTTAAACTGCAGCTGAAGCCCTCTCAAAACCCTGGACAGACGCAGAGACATACCATGTTCTTGAATAGGTTGACTCAGAATCTAGCAGAGATCAGTTCAGTAAAAATACAAAGAGGACTTTATCTTAGCTAATCTGATTCTAAAATTTATTTTTAAAAGAAACAAGCAACAGTATCTAAGAAAATGTAGGAAAAGCGTAGAATGTGGGATCAGTTCAGTTCAGTCGCTCAGTCGTGTCCGACTCTTTGTGACCCCATGAATCGCAGCACGCCAGGCCTCCCTGTCCATCACCAACTCCCGGAGTTCACTCAGACTCACGTCCATAGAGTCAGTGATGCCATCCAGCCATCTCATCCTCTGTCGTCCCCTTCTCCTCCTGCCCCCAATCCCTCCCAGCATCAGAGTCTTTTCCAATGAGTCAAATCTTCGCATGAGGTGGCCAAAGTACTGGAGTTTCAGCTTTAGCATCATTCCTTCCAAAGAAATCCCAGGGCTGATCTCCTTCAGAATGGACCGGTTGGATCTCCTTGCAGTCCAAGGGACTCTCAAGAGTCTTCTCCAACACCACAGTTCCGAAGCATCAATTCTTCAGTGCTCAGCCTTCTTCACAGTCCAACTCTCACATCCATACGTGACCACAGGAAAAACCATAGCCCTGACTAGATGAACCTTTGTTGGCAAAGTAATGTCTTTGCTTTTGAATATGCTATCCAGGTTGGTCATAACTTTCCTTCCAAGGAGTAAGCGTCTTTTAATTTCATGGCTGCAGTCACCATCTGTAGTGATTTTGGAGCCCCAAAACAAAGTCTGACACTGTTTCACTGTTTCCCCATCTATTTCCCATGAAGTGGTGGGACTGGATGCCATGATCTTCGTTTTCTGAATGTTGAGCTTTAAGCCAACTTTTTCACTCTCCACTTTCGCTTTCATCAAGAGGCTTTTGAGTTCCTCTTCACTTTCTGCCATAAGGGTGGTGTCATCTGCATATCTGAGGTT
>NW_011494948.1:14868214-14873534 GCF_000754665.1 Bison bison bison
TGCTGAAGCCTGGCTTGGAGAATTTTGAGCATTACTTGACTAGCGTGTGAGATGAGTGCAATTGTGCTGTAGTTTGAGCATTCTTTGGCATTGCCTTTCTTTGGGATTGGAATGAAAACTGACCTTTTCCAGTCCTGTGGCCACTGCTGAGTTTTCCAAATTTGCTGGCATATTGAGTGCAGCACTTTCACAGCATCATCTTTCAGGATTTGGAATAGCTCAACTGGAATTCCATCTGTATCTCATAACTTGCATTAAAACAAATCCCAGTTGGGTCAAATATTTACATGTAAAAAAATGAAACTGCAAGGGAACTAGAAGAAATCATTGAAAATTCCCTTTTTTAAAAAATACGTGGGTGGGAAAGTAATTTCTAGATATATCACAACACTCAGAAGCCATAAAATATAAGATTAATAAATAAACACATAAAAATAAGATTTTGTAAGAAAATAAGCAAAAAAAATCAAGACAAATGACAAACTGGGAAAAGTATTTGCTACTTATACCACCAGCAGGAGTAAAATTTTCTAATATAGAGAGAGCTTTTATAAATCAATAAAAAGACCAATAGATTCTTCTTATAAAAGAAAATACAAGTGACCCATTGACATATAAAAAGATGCTTAATCTTGTTTACACAAACAGAAATACAAATTAAAACAAACTGGGATGTTACTTCTGAATTATCATATTAGCAAAGATCTAAAGGTTAGACTGGATTTTTTGCTCTCATACATCATTGGTTGAATATAAATTGAATGTAAATCAAGCACTGTCTCACAGAATTAACAATTCAACCCAACAGGTCTTCTTCTGGAATTTATCTCAGACTTTCTTCACTCATGTATGTAACAATGTATGGAATAGATTACTCATTACAGCATTATTTGTAATGCCTAAAGAGTTCTTTAGGAGAGGGTTACATGAAGATACATCCCTATATTGGAATATAGCAGGGTTACATGATGATACATCCCTATGAAGACACCCTCTATGTGATATGAATGAGCTCCACCATCTAATATTGTTCAGAAAAAGCAAGCTATAGTATGTATAGTATGCTCTCTTATGTGTAAAAATGAGGAAAAAGTAAGTGTAAATTAGCTTTGCACGTGTGATTTATCTCCAGAAAGATACTAAAAAAACTTTCGTATTATATGCCTCTGAAAAAGAAAGCAGCATAGCTGGGGTCCAGAGGTAGAGAAGCATGGGAGTCGAGTCACACTGGTGGGGGTGTTCCATGAAGGTCTCCTTCTGGGTCTGCAGTCCCTGGCACTCATCCCTGCAGCAAGTGCCATCTCACTGCCTCCTCAGGGAAGGGAACAGGGCTTTAGACAGCATCACATGGAGAGGAGGAAGTCATCACTCAATGACACTGTCTGTGAGATTAGGGAAGGGAAGAGATGCCTCACAAGATGACTGTGATCGTCCCCAATGTATTTAAAGTTAGAAAAATATATCCTTTTGTACTGGAGAAATGGACTTCTTTTGAATGGACAAAGCAAAACCCAGTTTCTGCCAGGAGGCAAGGTGTGTGGGGACCAGGTCCACTTGGTCCACCAAGTGGTCCACCAGGCCCACCCTCACCCTGCCTGGAGTGCTGAGAGGGTCCTGGGCAAGAGTTTATATTTTGTGACTGCTTCTTTTATCTATAGGCTCACTAATACAGAGCAAAAAGGATATGCTCTGAGTTCTATCTTTACACTAGAAAATGTAATGAAATTCCATCAGACCAACACAGTAACATAATAAATAACTTGCTAATATATGGATTTGGGAATGTCAGAAAATTCTCAGCATAAGGTCTGAAGGAGAAAGTTTACCAGGGACAAGGATGGGAGTAGTGGCAGTCTAGTCAAAAGGAGTAGGTGACACAGAAGAACCAGACAAATGGGGTGTTTGGGGAAACTGTGTCCAATCTGGAATTCCTGGACTGTAAAGTGGCAGAGAAATAGCAAGGGATGAAATTGGAAAGTTGAAAGGGCCAGATTATAAGTGTATTTACATGCTATAAGGACTAACTCCACCCTTAACTGTATGTGATTTTTATGGGGGCTAAATTTTGTCCCTCAAAATTAATATGTTGCAGGTCTTACCCCCAGTACTTCAGAGTGTGACTGTATTTGAAGTTAGGGCCTTTAAAGAGGTGATTAATTTATAGAAAGAGGAAATTTAGACACACCCACAAAAGGATATCAGGGATGTGCATACATAGGGAAAAGATCATGCTCAAATTAAGAGAGGCCTCATGAGAAATCAGACCTGACAGCACCTTGATCCTAGACCTCTAGCCTTGAGAACTGTGAGAAAATGAATCTCTGTTGTTTAAGCCAGTGGTCCCCAACCTTTTTGGCAGGAAGGAAATGACTATGCAGGAGACATAAGAGATGCTGGTTTAATCCCTGGGTTGGGAAGATCCCCTAGAGGAAGGATGGCAACCCACTCTAGTATTCTTGTCTGGAGAATCCCATGGGCAGAGGATCCTAGCGGGCTAGAGTCCATAGGGTCTCAAGGAGTCAGACATAACTGAAGCTACTTAGCATGAATGCACATGTGCATGGCCATAGAAATATCTTCTTTATTAAAGGAGCTTCTGGGTAATATATTTCAATTAGAGCTAGTTCTCTTTCAAGACTCACAAGATTAGGCCTCAATTAATAAAAATAGCTACTCTTTTTGAGTCCATGTTTTTATTAAGCATGTGAGTGTTCCAAAGATGAGTAAGACTTCCTCTGTCTTTCTGAAGAGTTCATAATACATTCAGGAATCATAAAAGCAATAAGCAAGCAGTAAGAGACAAATCCCGTAGAGATGAGATCATCTCAACTTCAGACTCTAGGGTAACACCTTAATTCTGGTGATGGGTTCAAGAGAACATACCTACGCCAAAGCTTATTAAATTGTACACTTTAAACATACAGTTTGTTGTATGTCAAAGCTACCTCAATAAAGCTACTGTTAACAATAACAATGTAAGAAGATTTTATACAATATTATACATAATAAAAACTACAGTTTTTAAAGCAGAGAAATTATAAAATTGATGTTCTGTTTTATAAATAAACTGGTGACAATGTTAGTTGACTGAATTAGAAAAGGAAAGTCATAAGCCCCAAAAGTACCTCAGGATAAGGTATTCTGCTAGATTTGTTAAGTATTTTGATAGTTAAAGGTCCTATAGACCTAGTGTTACTGGCTTAGAGACTGTTAAATAAAAAAGAAAAACTATGCTTGAAGTTTTATTAAGACTAAGAATGATTCCCAAGAGGTCCAAGAGCCTGGGATAATTACATAGTTCTCCTCCTAGTCATTTTTTTTTTTTTTTTAGTTTGCAAATTTGATTTTTCTCTTTTTTTTTTTAAGATTTCTTTTTTGATGTGGACCATTTTTAAAGTCTTTATTGAATCTGTTATAGTATTGCTTCTGCTTTATGTTTTAGTTTTTTGGCCACAAGGCATGTGGGATCCTGGTTCCCCAGCCAGGGATCAAACCTTCACTCCCTGCACTGGAAAGCAGTCTTGACTGTTGGATCGCCAGGGAAGGCCCTTTTTTTTTTTTTTTTTTTTTTTTTTTTTTTTTAACTTTTTTCTTTGACAGCACCTCAAGGCATGTGGAACTTTCCCAACCAGAGATCAAACCTGTGTCGCCTGCAATAGAACTACAGCATCTCAACCACTGGACCACCAGAGAAGACCACTTCCTAATCTTACAAAAGAGAATGATCATGATGATAGAGTATGATAGCGAAAAATTAAAACACCTCCTAACTTACATTTTTATATGGGAGATTATGATCAATACTGGATTGATTTACATTGGCTCTAGTCAATAAAGCCCAATTCTGTATCTTTTTCAATATAGGAGCAACTCTAAGTCATCTCTTTATCTAATTAGAGGATTATGAGTAGTGGTACAGTATAGTCACTTCCTTCTATATGTGATCTGTGTTGTGTAAGGAGCAGATTAAGTGTGTTTATGCTTATGCTATGCTCACACAATTAATTGACTCCATAAATATGAAAGTAAAAGGAAGAAATGAGCGAGTTTGTTGGCAAAAAGTGTGAAAACACAAATCAAAGTAGGAGAAAAGAATACAAAGTTGTTTTTGAAGGAAAAGAATTTCTTTATTTGCTTTTCCCAGGTTTTAAGCTCTCATTATCTAGAATATAATGAAATATATTGTTTCAAAATAGAATATATTTCCCAATAAGATGAAAATTTTCACCCAAATCTCACATGGATTATAAAGGATCTCCCTGTATTCAGTTCAGTTCAGTTCAGTCACTCAGTCGTGTCCAACTCTTTGTGACCCCATGAACTTTAGCATGCCAGGCCTCCCTGTCCATCACCAACTCCCAGAGTTCACTCAAACTCATGTCTATCGAGTCAGTGATGCCATCCAACCATCTCTAAAGTTTCTCATATTACATAATTTCTCAATCATGTTATTTGAATTATAAAGTTATATTTTTGAAGATCCATTGGCTTGAAGTGACCTCAGTAAATGAGAGTTTTGGATGTTTAAGTAATGGAATAAACTTAAAGAGAAAAAAGTAGAGCAGGCCTTCCCTGGTGACTCAGTGGTAAAGAATCCTCCTGCTAATGCAGGAGACACTGGTTCGTTGGATCCTTAATGGGGGAAGCTCCTGTGTGCCATGGAGCAACGGAGTCGGCACACCCCAACTACTGAACCTGTGCTCTACAGCCTGGGAGCTGCAACAACTAAGCCCACCTACAGTAACTACTGAAGCCCAAATGCCTAGAGCCCATGCTCCAGAACAAGAGAAGTCACCACAATGAGAAACCTGTACACCGCAACTAGGGAGTAGCCCCATGCTCGCCAAAACTAGAGAAAAGCCTCTCAGCAACGAAGATAAATAAATAAATGTATGTGTGTGTGTATATATATACTTTATATTTTTATATTATATATATAATATACTTTATATATTATACATTTTAAATATATTTTATATATTTAATATATATTATATATTTAATATATATATTTTTAAAGAACAGACCAAGAAATTTAACCAGGTTTACCATAGTCATTCAGAGAAGGCAATGGCACCCCACTCCAGTACTCTTGCTTGGAAAATCCCATGGATGGAGGAGCCTGGTAGGCTGCAGTCCATGGGGTCGCGAAGAGTTGTACACGACTGCTCGACTTCACTTCCACTTTTCACTTTCATGCATTGGAGAAGGAAATGGCAACCCACTCCAGTGTTCTTGCCTGGAGAATCTCAGGGATGGGGGAGCCTGGTGGGCTGCCGTCCATGGGGTCACACAGAGTTGGACACGACTGAAGCGACTT
>NW_011494948.1:14873634-14890298 GCF_000754665.1 Bison bison bison
GTGTCTGGCCTGGAGAATCTCAGGGATGGGGGAGCCTGGTGGGCTGCCGTCCATGGGGTCACACAGAGTTGGACACGACTGAAGCGACTTAGCAGTAGCAGCAGCAACGATAGTCATTATTCCTGGTGTGAGAGGAAAGAAAAACAAAAATATCATACAATAATGGAAATGTTATTATAGCACACAAGGTGGTTCAGTTGTCACTCTTAATATAAGCATCATAATGTAAACACTGAGTATTGATTTAATTCCAAATTGTGATACTACATTAAAAAGATGGAGAGAGAGTTTGCAGAGGGAGACATATATTAATATAAGAGAGATTAAACCCTCATCTTTCAAAGTAGGAAGTCTATAGATATTATCTAAAACTTTTTTGAAAAAATCAAGAAATACTTGAATAACTCACTTAAAAATAGGAAGGTGAATACTGAGAGAAAAAACAAACAAAAAAAGCCCTAACTGCCTTGAAAGTAGTGGCCACTAGAAATCTGGAGTCAGGGGTGTGGAGGAGAGATCAGAAGACTTCTGGTTTTTGTAATTGTTGTTGTAGTTAAAAATACTCTAACACTCTCTGATTGTTTATTTACCCATACTATTAAGCATTCTATTAAATGGTTATTTGATGAATATCATGAATATTACATATAGTATGAATGAAAGTAACTGCCTTAATCTTCCTTAAATAGGTACTTATGACTTAGAATAAAATTTCCAGTTACAGCTCACATACAGATTCAATAAATGCTTAGTCTTAAGCAACTTAGATGGAAGTGAAGATGGTGTGCTAGAAAATTATGATGATTTAAAATGTGGCTCTCTTTGTAACAAAGATACTGATTATGAATATGCCCATGGAAAGTTTGAATAAAATTGTTTAATGAATATATATGAGTAGGAAAACATCTGAAAATAATACTAGGTAATTGTAAATTTGTATATGTGCATGCTCAGAGTCATGTCAGACTCTTTACAGTCCCATGGACTCCTCTGTTCATGGAATTTTCCAGGTAAGAATACTGGAGTAGCTTGCCATTTCCTACTCCAGGGGAACTTCCCAACCCAAAGATTGAATCCATGTTTCTTGGGTGGGTGCGTGGGTGCTAAGTCACGTTAGTCGAGTCCCACTCTTTGCAACCCTATGGACTGTAGCCCGCCAGGCTCCTCTGCCCATGGGAGTCTCCAGGCAAGAACACTGGAGTGGATTGTCATGTTCTCCTCTGGGGGAATCTTCCCTGACCCAGGGATGCAATCAGTGTCTCCTGCGGCTCCTGCATTGCAGATGGATTCTTTACTGCTGCGTCACCAGGGAAGCCCAAGTTAAGTATACGTGGATGTGTAAATTATTAAATGATTTTTTACTATGTCTTCAAAGGTTCTAAAATATTATATATTCTCGTAGGGCAAAACAAACCCAATACTTCACTATTTTTGCGTCTTCTTAATAGGAAAATAAGGGACTGATTTAAATTTGAGGTCACTTTATATTTAGAAAAATTTGGTAGTTGCTTCCAGCATTGTTTTCTGAAGCTACTAATGATTACATGTGAATCAATTTAATCTACCACTAACTAGCTTTGGTTTCTTTGTTTATCCTATATAGTTATTGAAAACATGCTTGTGTGAAATGCATATGTTGTGTTATGTCTCATATTGTCATCTTAATTAAAAATTTATTCTTTCATACCACTCAAAATATTCCAATAAGTCATCTTAGGCTATACACTTTAGGAAAAGTTAAAAATCATTCACTCATTCGAGATTGAAATTGTCTGGTATAACTCTGGTTGACAAGCTCTTAAAGGAAAGTCTACAGATTTATTAATCCAGAAGGAAGAGACGATATATGTGCTATATAATTTATAATTGAGAATTTAAACTGTAAAGGAAAAAATATTCAATAAATGTCTCATTTTCTGTGTTTTAACCTTATCCAAAATCAATCCCATCCTTTTGGCTACATCTCTGACAATGGAATCTTTCATTCTAATTCTATAATGTTAGCCTGGGGTCCAGGAACATCCCTGAGGAGGCAAAAAAGAATCACCAAGGAAACCACTACAGAAATTTCAATTACATTTTAGGTGCTTTACAACTGATAGCTGAAGATCTTTTGTACATGGTCACTCTTTTGATGAGGGAAGCTTCAGGGTTGGGCTATGGCAAGATTATGTGTGGAAAACCTTGGGTTTACGCAGAATAAAGAAATCAGAAACCCCCTTCAAAACAAAAACAAAACATCAAACCAAAATAAAAACCAGACTATTCATTTTCTTAATAGAGAAGGGGTTCTTTCTCCATTGTATTTACAAAGATCATTCTGATATCATGTAGATAACAGCAATGGAGCCAAATTATTCATTATTTTTTTCAGTTGTTTATAAATGCCACTAGAAAAAGTTTAACTGCATTTAGACAGGGAAGAAGGCATGCACTTTTTTCACCTGTTACTCTTCCCTGGAAAGCCAAGTATTTCTAATAATTTCTTAGTGAAATGTGATTTAATTGCATAGTTTTCTGTATATAAATGCATTTTCTTGTTTAATATAATAAAGAAATCCATTTTTATTTGCATCTCTTTTTAGTATTTTTAGACTGAGGTATTACATTGTAATAACAAAGTTCTCTTTGTTTTCTTTTCTTTGAGAGCTCATTACTGAATACTTATTTCATCATAAAGGGGAAAAATGACCCAAGAATTATCTGATTTTTAATGACTTCATTTTGACAACTAGATACAAAAAGAGAAGCAAGTTGAAGGACATCCTATTAACCTATTCAGATGGAAATGTAAATCAAGAGGAAACATTCTATAAATGTGTATTGATATGAGCAAAGTTACATTATCTTCCAGTGTTATTATGCTGTACAAGAAAATACAGTGATAAGCAATTACAAACAGCTAACTATTGTTCTCATATTTTTATTTTTTATGTTCTGATATAGAGCAACATCTATATTAAATATATATATATATGGGGGGAGGAAAAAGGAGAGAAATCATTATTACATTCTGGGCTATAAAGGTCGTAAAAATCTTAACTGGTGTGGATGCAGGGCATGATGGTCACTGAATAGTTCCATTAGTCATAATTGTAGCTGTCAGGAGCTAGTTAAATGACTGTCTCTGAGGAGGTCACCTTCCACATATGAGTTGCCCTATACCAAGTGTTAGGCTTGTTAGGAGGCTGAATCCTGACGCATCTGGACAAACCTTAAAAACCCTTTCTTTTTTCAACTTAATAGAAATGAAGTAGCAAAGCTCAAAAGTAATTTAGTGTTTCTGGACTGAACTAACACACATAGCATACATACTGGTGATAACACTAGAAAAGCTTTATTGTTGTCTGTCTGTCTGTCCTGTTACCAACGTGTGCTGGGTAGTTTACCTTTTCAGAGCCACGCAGCTGGCCTGACCTCTGAGGTCTTCATTAAAAGAAATTCCGTGCCCTCTGACTTCCACTTGGATTCAGCCCATGGCAAGTCCTAGTGGGGACTGGAGGAAGGAAGAGAGACTTTTCATTTCCCTGCTCTTGGATATTTTGTTCCTTGGCGTTTTCTTCTTGGGCCATGTGCTCCCCCAAGGACCACAGCAGGGACAGATGAGGATGAGGCAAGTGAGATCTAGGGTATGAAATTCAAGGGGACACTCAGTCTCAGGACTATGCAAGGGTGGGGCTGGCACCAGAAAGTAAAGTGTTAGTCGCTCAGCCATGTCCCACTCTTTGCCACTTTATGGACTGTAGCCTGCCAGGCTCCTTTGTCCG
The DNA here is from genome assembly GCF_000754665.1 of Bison bison bison. Classification (NCBI taxonomy): domain Eukaryota; kingdom Metazoa; phylum Chordata; class Mammalia; order Artiodactyla; family Bovidae; genus Bison; species Bison bison. The sequence goes on from NW_011494948.1 coordinate 14,877,402, forward strand.
TGGGATTCAAATTTGATGACTAATTCCTTACATTTATCTTTCCTTTTATTGAGGGGATTCTGTTCCTTATAATCAAAGCAGCACAGAGCAAAATAGTGAGGGAACAGAAGCCTGAGAAGTAGCTGGAGAATACCTGGTTGTTCTAAATGAAATCTGGATTCTAGGACCCAGAAGCATTATATTCTGGGCAGGACAGGCTACATAACTTGCAACAGCTAATGAAAGAAAGGAAAAAAATAAAATGTAGGGCCTTCGTTGAAAAGTTATCCATAACTTCTAGAAAGCAATAGCAGAACACTAAACCAATACCTGGGGACTTTCTGAGTGTGAGCCCTGTGTGATTACATAGGTCACACACCCAGGAAGTCAGCTCTTCTGGGATATTTGCAAATGAAATGGTTGATCTTTGAGGAATTGTGTAGAATTGGAGAAGCATGAAAAAATTAAACTATAAGTCATTTAAAAATCTTGAAAGACCTGTGACAGTAGCATGAGTTTCTTATGTATCTTTTTGGTACAGGGTATTTATTAAACACAAAGTGAGAGCTAATATTCACTGAGATCTTATTATGATCTCAAGGCCTGCTACATGGTACGTACTCTTACTCATTGAAGGAATGGATGGATAAGAGAAATCCAGAAACTGGCTAAGGGTTTTATATAAACGAGCTCATTTAATACTTAAGCAACCTCAGGAGGCAAATATTATTATTATCCCCACTTTATAGATAAGGAAAATGATGCTTGAAGAGTTAAAAGTAATTTGCCCAAGGTCACCTAGTTGGTTAACCTCTGGGATTGGCACCCAATTCCTCTGATTCCAAAATTTAAACACTTCAACATTCTGCCTGTCCTAAGCACTTTGAATGATTGCTTGGTTTTTTAATTCCTTTTGGTATTATCTTTTGGCATTAACTGGGTCATATCTCTTAACAGTTAATGAACTTGACACCAGAGAAATATAATAATTATTCAAAACTTTAGAAATTCCAACTAGTAAATACTAACTGCACAAGAGACTCTGATCATGTATAGGAGTGCTCTCCTTAGACAGATATATTCTCAGACATTTTTAAATTACCTTCCTGATCTTCTGTCATAGGGCAATGAAATCACTATATCATGGATATAATATATTATGTATTGTATCATGGATACCTATAATCTTACAAATGTACCATACTAATTAGAACTCAATAGTCATCAAGAAATATTCATGTGAATAAAATTACATAGATACAGAAAAGCTACACGTCTGCACTCTTAGTGACAAATTTCAAGGAGTAAAAGCCTTAAAGAAGAAAAAGTCCTTAAGAATGGAATGTATATGTTGATATTGGTGAAAGCAAATCTACACTTTTTTTGTATGCAAGACCCTCTTATCTAGTACCAGTTTTCTGAAATCCACAGGCTGTAGGACAGTCTCCAAACCTGGAGGCAGCCCGGGACATCTTTTCTCCTAGGTGGACGCAACTTTTTCTGAGCACCTCAATGTACACAGAGGAGAGCGAGCCCCTGAACTTCAGTGTATGGCGACTGGCTCACCAGCTATTGCCCATTCTTGCCTAGAAGGCACCATTCTCTCACGAAAGTAGATCAGTGCAGTAGCAGGTAATAAAAATTAAAAATAGGAGAGATTAAAAGAAAAAAAAAGCAGAGGAAATGTGGTATCAAACAGATGCTGGAGAGAACAGCTGTGTTTCCTACAAGGGTAAAAAGAGGCAAAGAACTGCTTGCATTGCTCCCCATTACAGTAACTCTTCAAGGTGTGATGAGCCTCAATTGTCATCCCTTCCCCTCAAAACTGATTCCACATAACAGGCATCTGAACCATAGTGGTCACTACGAATCCAACACCCAGCTTGTATGGGTTCCTGTGCGCACAATTCTTCCTAACTACATGTTCACTACTGTTACTTTCACTGTTTGAAATGAAAATAGAGTATTTACACTAAAGAAATCAACAAGCACTGCATTTTTTTCCCCTTTCAGTTTTAGTCTGTTTGGGCTGTTATAACAAGATATCCCAGACTAGGTGACTTTTATTTATTTTTTATTAATTTTTATTGGAGCATAGTTCCTTTACAATGTTGTGTTAGTTTCTGCTGTCCCGCAAAGTTAATCAGCTCTGTGTCGACATATATCCCCTCTATTTTGGATTTCCTTCCCACTTAGTTCACCACAGAGCACTGAATAGAGGTCCTTGGGCTATACAGTAGGTTCTTATTAGTTACCCATCTTACCCATAGTATCAACAATGTATATATGTCAATCCAAATCTCCTGCAAGTTAAATAACAGAAATTTAATTTTTCACAGTTCTGGAAGCTGAAATGCAAGAAATCAGCCTCATTAGGAGAGGGTAAGGCCATTTCCAGGCTTCAGACTTATCTTCTTATCCTCACGTGGCCCAAGGAGGCTAGGGAGTTCTCTGGAGTTAAATAAGCACTTAGGTGAGGAGTTATGTCAGAATCCAGGGTGGGGTGAGGTGGGATGGGAACTACCATAGCTAAAAAAGCAGAAACAGAACCAATTGCTACTTTTGCATGCATTCTCCACAAAAATCAATTCAAAAGCCAGGAACGAAGGCAAATGACTTCTTCCTTATAATGCCCTCTTTTTCTGGTTAAAGACAATCCTCTAGAAATCTTATAGTTCTGTATGTCTCATAGGATAGAACTGAATCACATGACCACACCTTGCTATAGTGGAGTCTGGACAAGTTTCTGGCAAAGGGGAACACAATAGCCATAATGGGCTTGAGATATGCTAAGTATCAGCATACAGTGTGGGAGTCAAATCTAGACCATCACATGTTTTTGTAGAGCCTGCAAGCTAAGGATAATTTTTACATTAAAAAATACCAGTACAGATCCATCATGTCAAAGCAAGAAAAGTAAGGGACTTACCTGTGGTCTAATGGTTAAGAATCCTCCTTCCAATGCAGGGGACACGGGTTTGATCCCTGGTCAGGGAACTAAGATCCCTGACATACTTTGGGGCAACTAAGCCTATGCTCTGCAACAAGAGAAGCCCCTACATAGCAACAAAGACACAGCGAAGCCAAAATAAAGGGAAAAAAAGCTACCCTCACCCAAGAGGTATCCGTTTGTGTGTATGTGTGTGTTAGTTGCTCAGTTGTGTCCAACTCTTTGGAACCCCATGGACTGTAGCCCGCCAGTCTCCTCTGTCCATAGAATTTTCCAGGCAAGAATACCATAGTGGGTTGCCATCCCCTTCTCCAGGGAATCTTTCCAACCCAGGGATTGAAGCCAGGTCTCCTGCATTGCAGGCGGATTCTTGATCACTGAGCCACCAGAGAAGCCCCAGGTACCAGTTTAATAAAAGGCTAAAAGAGAGGGTATGATTCAATCATACTGCATTTAACCTGAAGATAAATATAAAATAATGTACTTCTCTTTTTCTCCTTCCAACTTAAAAAAAATTAAGAAAATTAAGCTTTCTGTGTCATGCTTTTTTCCCCCAACTTTAGTGATTGACATATATGATTGACATATAACACTGTGTAAGTTTAAGGTTTGCAATGCATTTATGTGATACATTTATATATTATAAAATGATTATATCAGAGATAGCTAATATCTGTCACATTAAATATGAATAATTACTATTTATTTTTGGTGAGACTATTTAAGACTTACTCTCTTAGCAACTTTCAGTTATATAACATTATTAGCTAGAATAACCATCTTGTATATTAGCTTCCTAGAACCAATTCATTTTATAACTGGAAATTTGTACCCTCTAATCAGTATCTCCCATTCCCCCCTCCTCCCCCAACCCAGTTCCCAGTAACTGTCTAAATTGGTGGTTACTTTCTGTTTAGAGCCCACATATAAGTGAGATCATATAGTATTGGTCTTTCTCTGATTTCTTTCACTTAGCATAATTCCCTCAAAATTCATGCATGTTCTCAGGATTTCCTTCTTTCTCATGGTTAAATAATATTCCATTGTGTTTACATATACCACAACTTCTTTATCCATTCATTTTTGACAGAAACTTAGATTGTTTCCATATCTTGGCTATTGAAAATAGTGTTGCAATGAACTTGGGAATGCAGGTATCTCTTCAAGACTCTGTTTTCAATTTCTGTGTATACATACCCAGAAGCATGATTGCTGGATCATTCAGTGGCTCTATTTTAAATTTTTTGAGCATCATCCATTTTATTTTCCAAGTGGCTATACCATTTGCATTCCTAGCCACAGTTGCACAACTGTTCCCCTTTTTTCCACACCCTCACTAATATTTATCACTTGTCTTTCTGATAATAGCCATTTGTTTTGCTATTGAGTTATGTGAGTTCTTTACATAATTTGAATCTAACCCCTTATCAGATTTTCAAACGTATTTTCCCATTCCATATGTTGCCTTTTCATTTTGTTGAGTGTTTCTTCTGCTCTGCAGAAGATTTTCAGTTTGATGTAATCCTACTTGTTAATTTTTGCTTTTGTTGCTGTGTTTCTGGTATCATATCTAAAAAATCATTGCCAAGACCAATGTTGAGTAGATTTTCTTGTATGGTTTCTTCTTGAAGTTTTACAATTTCATTTCTTATCTTTAAGTTTTTAATCCATTTTGAGTAAATTCTTTTAGGTGATATAAGATAGGGGTCCAATTTTATTCTTATGCATGTAGTTATCCAGTTTCCCTAGCATTATTTATTGAAGCTTGATGAAAGTGAAAGAGGAGAGTGAAAAAGTTGGTTTAAAGCTCAACATTCAGAAAACTAAGATCATAGCATCTGGCCCCATCACTTCATGGCAAACAGATGGGGAAACAGTGGCAGACTTTATTTTGGGGGCTCCAAAATCATTGCAGATGGTGACTGCAGCCATGAAATTAAAAGACTCCTTGGAAGGAAAGTTATGACCAATGTAGACAGGATATTAAAAAGCAGAGACATTACTTTGCCAACAAAGGGTCTATCTAGTTAAGGCTATGGTTTTTCCAGTAGTCAGGTATGGATGTGAGAGTTGGACTATAAAGAAAGCTGAGTGCCGAAGAACTGATGCTTTTGAACTGTGGTGTTGGAGGAGACTCTTGAGAGTCCCTTGGACTGCAAGGAGATCCAACCAGTCCATCCTAAAGGTGATCAGTCCTGAATATTCATTGGAAGGACTGATGTTGAAGCTGAAACTCTAATACCTTGGCCACTTGATGTGAAGAACTGACTCACTGAAAAAGACCCTGATGCTGGGAAAGATTGAAGGTGGGAGAAGGGGATGACAGAGGATGAGATGGTTGGATGGCATCACCAACTCAATAGACATGAATTTGGGTAAACTCTGGGAGTTGGTGATGGACAGGGAGGCCTGGCATGCTGCAGTCCATGGGTTGCAAAGAGTCAGACACAACTGAGCAGCTGAACTGAACTGAACTGAGTTATTGAAGAAATATCCTTTCCCCACTAAATTTTTTTGGTCCCCTTGTCAGATATTAGTTGACTATATATTCAAATGTTTATGCCTGGGCTCTTCATTTTGTTGCATTGGTCTATGTGTCCATTTTTTCCCCCAGTATGTTTCTCTTTTGATTACTGTAGCTTTGCCAAACAGTTTGACCTCAGAAACTGATGTCTCCAGCTTTGTTCTCTTTTCTCAGGATTGCTTTGGATATATGGGATCTTTGGTGGTTCCATACAAACAGTAAAATTTTTTTCTACTTCCTTGAAAAAGGCAATTGAAATTTTGATAGGGATTTCATTGAATAAAGATGGCTTTGAGTAGTATGGACATTTCAACAATATTAATTCTTCTGATCCATGAGTATGGCATATCTTTCCATTTGTTTGGGTCTTTTTCAAATTCTTTCACCGGAGTCTTATAGTTTTCAGTACAGATCTTTCACTTTTTTGGTTAAATTTATTCCTAAATACTTTATTGTTTTTGATGTTATTGTGAATGGGATTATTTTCTTTGTTTCTCTTTTGACTGTTGTTTTTAGTGTATAGAAGCACAGCTGATTCTGTATATTGATTTTGTATTGTGCAATTTTACTGAGTTCATTGATTAGTTCTAACTATTTTTTTGGTGGAGTCATTAGGATTTTCTACATATCACATTATTTGCAAAAAGCCCAGAATTTTGCCTCTTCCTTTTTGAGTTGGATGCCTTTTATCTCCTTTAATTGCCTGATTGCTCTGGCTAGGACTTCCAGTACGATGCTGAATACAAGTGAGAGTGAGCATCCCTGACTTAGTCCTGATTATAGAGGGAAAGCTTTTAATGTTTTGCCATAATGTTATCTGCGGATTTGCCGTGTGCTGTGCTCCGCTCAGTCACTCAGTCGTGTCTGACTCTTTGTGGCCCCAGGGACTGTAGTCCACCCGGTTCCTCTGTTCACAATGTTGAGGTATGTTTCTTGCATACCTGATTTGCTGAACATTTTTTTAAAAATTATTTATTTTTAACTGAAGGATAATTGCTTTACAATATTGTGTTGGTTTCTGCCATACATCAACATGAAGCAGCCATAGGTGTGCATGTGTCCCCTCCCTCTTGAACCTCCCTCCCACTTCCTCTGCATCCCACCTTTCTAGGTTGTTCTAGTGTTGAGCATTTATTATCATGAGAGTTTTTTGTATTTTGTCACTTTTTTTTCCTACATCTATTGGGCTGATCATATGATTTTTATCTTCTTTCTATTAAAATGGTATTTCACATTTATTGATTTGTATAAGTTGAACTATCCTTACATCTCAAGGATAAATCCTGAGAGATTGTGGTATAAAATCTTTTTATGTGGTTTGCTAATATTTTGTTGAGAATTTTTACATCTATAATCATTAAGGATATTGGCCTGTAGTTTTCTGGTATTAATAGTACTCTTACTTACCTGGTTTTGCTATCAGGATAATGCTGGACTCATAGAGTGTGCTTATTAGTGTTCCTTCTTTTTTAATTTTTTGGAAGAGTTTGAGAAAATTGGCATTCATTTTTCTTTAAATGTTTGGGAGAATTTACTAGTAAAGTCATCTGGTCCCAGGCTTTTTTTGTTGGGAGGTTTTTGATTACTGATTCAGTCTCTTTACTCTCTGGTCTATTCAGATTATCTTCATGATTCAGCAGATAGTCAGTTTCTTTCTAGGGTTTTTTCTATTTCTTAGAATTATCCAATTTGTTGGTGTATAGTTGTTCACAGCAGTCTCTTATGATCTTTGTATTTCTGTGGTATCAGTTACAGTGTCTCTTCTTTGAGTTCTTGTTTTATTTATTTAACTCTTTTCTTAATTTTTCTTGTCTAGCTAAAGATTTTTCAACTTTGTTTATCTTAAAAATTTTTTTTTGGTTTTATTAACTTTTTATACTGTTTTTTCTGGTCTCTACTTCACTTTTTCCTTCTGCTAAAGTTTAGTTTGTTCTTCGTTTTCTATTTTATTACTACAAACATCCCTCTTAGAAATGCTTTTGCTCCATCCCATTAGTTTTAATATATTTATTTCTGCCCACTAGGGCAGGCAGTGATTGTGACCAGAGTCAGTGCTGACTACAGAGGGCCAGCTGTAGGTATTTACATAGTGGCGAGGGTCAGTTGCAGGTAAAAATGTAGTGATGGGGGTCAGGGCAGTCAGCAAGGGCTGGGGTCAATTACGGACTCATTGGCAGCTCTGGGACCTTGGCTTTGTTGTGTAATACCGTGGCTGCTGGGTCTTCCATGGGGGCATGGCAGTAAAGAACAGTCACAGTGGCTGAGCCAGGGGCATGCAGATACCTAGTTGGAGGGGCTTAGCTGCAGGTGAGAGCAATGGTACAGGCCAATAACAGAAGACAAGGCCCCGTCTGGTCCCAAAAGCAGCTGCATGGGCCCTGGTCATTGATGTGCTCTTCTGTGGCTGTACTCCTCCTGGGTGGAGTCCAGTGACAGGCATCAGGCCAATGGCATACAAGTGCACACTTAGAAGGGCTAACCCTAAGTGTATGTATAGTAGTGATGGTTTAATGGACTAAGTGGTTAAATGGACTGAATTGTGTCTGATTTTTGTGACTCCATGGACTGTAGCCCGCCAGGCTCCTCTGTCCATGGGATTTCCTAGGCAAGAATACTGGAGTGGGTTGCCATTTCCTGCTCCAGGGGCTCTTCCTGTCCTAGGAATTGAACCCAGGTCTCCTGCATTGAAGGCAGTTTCTTTACCAACTGAGCCACCAGAGAAGCATAATGTATGTATAGTGATGAGGTTCAACTCATGGGTCTAGGCTGGTGTGTTGCATTTGCACAGCTGCAAAGGCCTGGGCTGGTTGCTAGTGAAACCCCCCGGCTCTGTTAGGGTGAAGGGTGGGAGATGGAGCAGGGAGGGACTCAGGTGGCTGGTGTCAGTCAGTGAACATGAGTATCTGTGGGGTGAAAGCCGATGACATCTTCAGGGCTCCTTAGTGACTATTTGGGCCATTGGTTCGTTCAGTGGCAAAATCCAAAGCCGGTCACTTGGAACTGTAATTGTTCTAGGTGCACGGCTGCTACTGGGAGCCCTTGCTTCTCTTCCTTGTTTCTAGCCATCTCTATACGTCTTATCTTTTCAGGTCTGAGTTGGGTGACTCAGAAGTGGGTTTGTGCAATGTCCCAAAAGGCTGGCAGAGCTAGTTACTCACCTTGCTCTTCCTTTCTTGGGAAGGAAATTCTTTCTAGTTGAGAAGGTTCCTTTTGGCGCTGAGCCATGCTGGCTTAGGGGTTGGGATAATCATGCAGAGTTAAGCTCTCTTCCTTCTTTTCCTGTAGCTGTTCTCAGGTTTTTGTTCTACTGCGTTATTGAAGTTTGTCTCTTTTTTTTGGCTGTACTGTGCCGCTTGTGGGATCTTAGTTCCCCCTCCAGGGATTAAACCTGGGCCCACAGCAGTGAAAGCACAGAGTCCTAATCACTGGTGCAGGCAGGCGTGTTAAGTCACTTCAGTCGTGTCCGGCTCTTTGCAACCCCACGGACTGTAGCCCGCCAGGTTTCTCCGTCCATGGGATTCTCCAGGCAAGAATTCTGCTGTGGATTGCATGCCCTCCTCCAAGGGATCTTCCTGACCCAGAGATGGAACCCGTGTCTCCTGCGGATCCTACATTGCAGGCAGATTCTTCACTGTTGAGCCACTGGAGAAATCCGCTAATCACTGGACCACCAGGGGATTCCCTGTTGCTGGAGTTTCTTAAGTGGACCCCAGAGCTGTCCCAGAGCTGCCTTTCCTGGGATAGCTGTCTAACTGTTAAGGCTGAGGTCTCCTAATGCACCATTTTGGTGACATCACTCACCTTTTATGTCATACTTTTCAAGGCACAATAGATATGGATTGTTTTACTTTCAAAATAAATGACAAAGTACGTGTTAATTGTGCAGTGACATTATACCTGTGTGAAAAGATTACAATATATACTGACATTCCAGATTCATCACAACAGTCCCAACTCACAAGAAAACAGTGATCAGAAAAATACAAAAATTTGAAACGCAACATCTCATCACAGCAAGATTTTTTCACAAAAATAAAAATGAAAAAGTTTCAATGAAAGTACATTTTTGAGTGGCTCATTTTGTTAGCTGAGCCAGGAAAGCTCTTTACTGATAGTGAGTTAATTAAGTCATGTTTAATGGCAGCAGCTAAAGAAATATTTCTGGAGAAAATAAACTTAAGACCAGGAGCCTTTCATTGAGAACAGTTACTTGAAGAGTTGAGGACACTGGGAGCAGCATCAATAGTTAATTAAAAATCAAAGTCAATGATATCCACAGGTTTTCCTCAGCTCTTGATGAGCCGACAGATATTAATAATACTGTTCAATACATTGTTTATTCAAGGAGTCAATGCTGAGTTTGAAGCAACTGAAGAATCAGCCTCTATAAATTGTCTGCATCGGAACAACTAAAGATGAAAATATTTTCAAAGAAAACTTTAACTCAGTACAACCTGAAGTGGAACCTGCTGAGATAAGTTCCAGCTGATGGTGATAAAAATATGTGTGGAGAAGACTTATTTGAACAAATTTATAAAGCTTGTAGTTAATCACTGTATTATTCATCCGTAGGTCATTGGCACAAAGTTTTTCAATTTCTTGTGCTTTTGAACCAGTAGCCTCCATGTTAAATTTCATTTACTCTGGTGGATTTAACAACTATCAGTTCTGTGGACTTTTGTCAAAAATAGAGACTCAATATTTTTGCCTTGCTCTACCATATAGCAGTTGATGGCTTAGCCATAGTTTAGTTTTATTGCAATTTTGGAGCTCAAGCCTGAGACTGAATTTTTTTGAAATGAGAACTTCCCTCAATCAGTTTTATTGAACATTGGTTTTGAAAATTCTCTTTTGCTGCAGACTTGGTCATATTTCTCAATATAAAATTACAAAGTAAACAGTGCTTATATGTAAATGTAACACTGTGAGAAAGTCATTTTAAGAACAACTGATGTTCTTTGAATCACAAGTAATGTCAAGCTGTTTGATACACTTCCTGTGCTGTCAAAGTTCTAAAAAGAAGCAAGATCTTCATTCCCACAAAATTTTGCAGGAGATATATTTTCTAAGCTCAAACTACAGTTCCAACAGCATTTTTGGATCTCAATGCATGTGGAAAGGAAATTTCCATATTTCAAAATCCATTTAACTTTCCAACTGAATATCTTCTACCTAACCTTTAATTGGAAGTGATTAATCTGCAATATCATGGCATGGTAATTGGCAAATATCAAGAGAAGAACCTAATAGAATTCTGTAAATTACTTCCAAGTGATAAATATGCTCAATTAAAATTATATGCTCATAGGCTGATATCAATATTTTGCCATATCGATCTGTGTAAAGGATACTTTCAAAGATGAAATGGATAAAATATCATTATAGATCAACATTAACAGATGAATATTTGGAATTGACTTTGATTAACATGGAATACTAACTTTGAATTCCTATTAAATGAACTATTATCTTCTAACAAAGAATTCCATTCTTCTTATTAGTAGACCTGAATTATAAATGATTGTTATTGCACTTTGAATTTCATCAATAAAAATTTTATGGAAATTTGCCTTTTCTTTCTCTCTTTTTAGTTAACTTTTTCTATAATGCACTCAATTTTGCCTTGGTTCATAAACCTAGAATATTTACTTTCTGGTTCATTATAGAAAAAGTTTGTTGATCTCTGGTTTTGAAGGAAATGGCAACCCACTCCAGTATTCTTGCCTGGAAAATCCCATGGACAGAGGAGCCTGGAGGGCTACAGTCAATGGGGTTGCAAAAGAGTTGGACACGACTGAGAGACTAACATTGGTTTTGATCAATTCTGTTCTGTCCCCTTTTTAAAAAAATAATTTTATCTCTTTATTTATTTTTGGCTGTGCTGGGTCTTTGTTGCTGCGAGGGCTTTTCTCTGGTTGCAGCGAGCGAGGACTACTCTCTAGTACTGCATACGCTTCTCATTGCGGTAGCTTCTTTTGTTGCAGAGCAAGGATTCTAGGGTGCTTGGGCTTCAGTAGTTGTGGCCCCCGGGACTCTAGAGCACAAACTCAATAGTTGTGGCACACAGGCTTAGTTGCTCTGAGGCATGTCGGATCTTCCTGCTTCAGGGATCAAACCTGTGTCTTCTTCATTGGCAGGCAGATTCTTTATCACAGAGCCATTAGAGAAGCTCTGGTATTGTTTTAACATGGGAATTCCATCAAAATAATGTGTCTTGATATTATTAGTAGCAAGGATATGATGGTGTCACACAAATAAGGAAAGAGATTGGTTACAGTTAATACAGATACATGGCCACCTCATCCCTATTGCTCCAGCTGACATTGAGCAAGCCACCAGACATGTGAATGGGGCTATTCTAGACCAGCCAAGCTGTCAGTTGACTTGAAGTGACTGCAGATACATAAGCAGACTCAGGCGGAACCAGCAAGAGCCAGCCTTTATCAGAAGAATTGTCTAGGTAACCCGAAAATGAATACGTGTTTCTGGGTGTGTGTGTGTGTGTTTGTGTGTGTGTGTGTTTTGTAGACAGTCTTTTTGTCAGCACCATTTGCTTGTGCTCATTTATTGTACCCCTTTTTTAAAGGCCTACTTCTTTTCCTTTGTTAAAAACAAAAAATTCCCAGCACCTTACTGTGATAAAATGCTCCAGGATTAAGTTATGCAATTGCTTTGCAAAATAATAATGCATGTACCTTTCAGCAGCCTTATGCAAACTGCTGTTTGATATTACCTACTCAGATTTCACAATTCTGCGGGGCATAACAGCCCTTTAGGTGACTTCCTGGGAGGGCCTGGAAAGGGCCCATTTTTTCAGTGTTGAGGTATGGCAGATCTTATATTCTTGGTCACCAAATCCTGGAGTACATCCCTGGGGTTTGAGCTTGCAGATCACCATGGTTGTGCCTGTTTCAGGCTTGGCATACTCTGTGTAGGTGACTTCAGAATGACTGATCACCCTACTGGTCTCCCCATGGAAGGGGCTAGAGATGAGCTTAAAGCCCCCAGTACTAGACCAGGCACTGAATGGCCAGCTTCCTGACCATGGTTGTTGCGCAACAGCTTTCCATGGTGCTTGGCCCCTTCCTTCTTGGACCTTTTCCACTCTTACCATGACTAGATATGATTGCTTTTGCAATCTAAACACTCCTGATTTCAAGCTGCTGAGTTCTAACTTAGTTTGCTAACACAGCAAATGCTAAGTGTTGTAGGTGATCAAATAGGAAAAAGAGGACATCAAGGCTGTATATTGTCACCCTGCTTATTTAACTTATATGCAGAGTACATCATGAGAAACGCTGGGCTGGAAGAAGCACAAGCTGGAATCAAGATTGCCAGGAGAAATATCAATAACCTCAGATATGCAGATAACACCACCCTTATGGCAGAAAGTGAAGAACTAAAGAGCCTCTTGGTGAAAGTGAATGAGGAGAGTGAAAAAGTT
>NW_011494948.1:14890398-14895214 GCF_000754665.1 Bison bison bison
CTTCAAGCTCAACATTCAGAAAACTAAGATCATGGCATCTGGTCCCATCATTTCATGGCAAATAGATGGGGAAACAGGGGAAACAGTGTCAGACTTTATTTTTCTGGGCTCCAAAATCACTGCAGTGGTGATTGCAGCCATGAAATTAAGAGACAATTGCTCCTTGGAAGGAAAGTTATGACCAACCTAGACAGTATATTGAAAAGCAGAGACATTACTTTGTCAACAAAGGTCTGTCTAAGCAAGGCTATGGTTTTTCCAGTGGTCATGTATGGATTTGAGAGTTGGACTATAAAGAAAGCTGAGCACTGTTGGAGAAGACTCTTGAGAGTCCCTTGGACTGCAAGGAGATCCAACCAGTCCATCCTAAAGGAAATCAGTCCTGAATATTCATTGGAAGGACTGATGCTGAAGCTGAAACTCCAATACTTTGGCCACCTGATGCAAAGAGCTGTCTCATTTGAAAAGACCCTGATGGTGGGAGGGATTGAGGGCAGGAGGAGAAGGCGATGACAGAGGATGAGATGGTTGGATGGCATCACCAACTCAATGGACATGGATTTGGGTGGACTCTGGGAGTTGGTGATGGACAGGGAGGCCTGGTGTACTACAGTTCATGGGGTTGCAGAGTCGTACACGACTGAGCGACTATACTGAACTGAACTGTAGGTGATCAAGGTAAATGTGCAAGATATCTTCTTTTTGTTTTGCATGCAGCATGTGGGATCTTAGTTCCCTGACCAGGGATTGACCCCTTGCCCCCTGCAGAGGAAGCATGGATCACCAGGGAAGTCCTGAGATACCTTCTTTTTGCCTCTTTCCTGTACCACAGGAGATGGTCTCATATGAACTGCAACTTTCGCTTCCTTGGCTTCAGAGAACAGAAAGAGGGGAATGATGGCAGTCAAGGTGATAACTCCTGAGCCCTCTCCCTGTCAGGTCACTGTGGACTGGCTGTGTTCTGTGATCAAAGGTCCCAGTTCCTGTCAAGTAGTCTCCTATGTACATAGCCTTCTCCATGTTTCATAACTACTCCTTCTTCTTGCCCTAATTTAGGCTCAGAGGTGATTTTGGGGGACTGAATGTTCCTGAGTCTTCCTTGTGATCTCTTTATTCCATGCCCACACCTCTGTTTATGGCCCCTTTATTAACTGCTACTCCATTTTCCTAATTTGATTGTGCCATCTGTTTCCTGCTGAGACCTTGACTAAGAGAGTAGTCCTTATCCAAAAGGTAACCGACCTCTCAGCAAAGGCTTGAATGATTCACTGGAATGAGTCATGAAAATATGAGAGGGTATGCGCCAAGATCCTGTAGCAGCAAGGGGGCAGGATGACTGGAGTGGAGTGGGTTGGGGTGAGTGTAGAAGACAAAGATTAACAGGGTGTGTGTGTGTGTGTGTGTGTGTGTGTGTGTGTTGGGGATGGAGATGCATTATATTCAGGGAAGCAAACCATGTATATAGTTCATTGACCTTTGTGGGACTTTGGCTTCTACTCTAAAAGAAATGGGGAACCATTGAAGCCATCTACTCACATCTAATTAAATCTAATAAGACTACTTTCTGTTATGTGTCAACAGTGGAGCCCTGTGACTCAGTTCTGAATTTCTCCTCCCAGTTCCCTGCCTGCTGATGAATGCGTGGGCGTGTTGCACTAGCCCAGCATGCTGGGGCCTGAGTTCAAGGCTATGTGCCTCTCCTGATGCTGTGGGGGACATGACCTTCTCTTACAGTACAGGATTCAGACTACAGTGTCTTTTTTGTTAGCATATTCTTTTCAGTTCAGTTAATGATTTGGGAGTGGACAGATTTTTCTTACTCTCTTTCTTTTTTTGTTGTTGCTAAAGTCAATAGGCCCTTCTATACTGACTTCAAAAAGGGTACTTATCTAAAGGGTCTGGTACAATAGAGAACTAACTGCTTAACTATCAGCACTCCAGGGGTCATAATACAAGGAGTTTAACAGAGAAACGCTGTCTGCTTGCTTACTTCTGCAAGATGGTGGTTTGCCTTGAATATTTAAAAAGCAGAGAGTTCATTTGTATATATAATCTAAGCCTATCCAGAAAATAATATACAGATTTGTAGTCTGTTTTAATCCTTCAATTGAAATTTCCATCCGTGCTGGGGCTTCTGGTATTAGGTCTAGATCACCCTCTGCAAGTTACATGAACGAAATTGATTCTCCTCCCATGGTTCTCAAAGGGGTCCACTCTCCCCCTGTTGATTCTCAAAAATTCTCCCCAGGCTGACTCGTGGGGAATATAGACTCCACATATCTATATCAGACATGCGTGTTCCCTCTCAGTCAAGCTGATCTTTCCTAGGTCTTACCCCAATCAAAATGTCACTTCATAGAGTAGCTGTATTCCCTTAGGCCCCATTCTTTGCTTTCAGCTCAGAAGGAAACCAAGATAATCTGATTAATTAAGCAGACTGAAGACTGCTCTTCCTGGCAAACAACCAGCTGGCCTATCAGAATCAGTTCTAATCTTTGTAGTCTAACCTTGACCTTAATTTCTTCTTAAATTTGTTATCGACATGACTATTTTTAAACATTTCTAACCCAGCTCATGAAATGGGCTATTTCAATGGGAATGCAGTAGAAAGAGAACTGCATTTTGTCCCTTTGCAATCTTATTCAATTTCCTTCACCATCAGCTGATAGTCAAACTAAATCAGTAAAACGTCAAAAATTTTTGAGAATCAAGATAGGACTTCAAGGTCATTAAAGTAAACAAAATTCCCAAAAACTTAACCTACTAATTATTATGAGAGAACATTTTTATGAGAAAAAAAAATCAAAACACAATCTCAAAAAGAACAGTCCTTTACACTGAATAAATTTATTTTTATGAAAACTTGATACACTGTCATTTATTTACTTATTCATTTCCGCGCTTGTCAGTGAAAACTTGTCATAGGCAACTTCTAACATCCTTTCTGGTTCTAAAAGTCTACACCTCTCATCTTGTCCAAATGAATCTCCAGGATGAGCTGGCTCCTTGTGTCTCTCACTGTGTATTTCATCTTGGTATCTCTCATGTCTAGCACAGTGCCAGGTATAGCAATAAATTAAATAAATTAAAAGACAGAACAATCCTTGCTGAACTACAGTCATGTATGGAAGGAGTCAAACCCAGAGGCAGGGTGAGTATATCCCAGAAGAGGGTGAGCCCTCGGGCTTCCAGCCTACCCCAAGATCTGTCACAAGAATTGTCAAGTCAATTCTGGGTTCTTGGTTTAACAGCCAAAGTCCTTCAGTCCTGCCCAGAATCCAGGGGAAGTGTCAAAAGTGAAAAATCACAGACTCATTACCATTCTTCTAATGGGCATTTCCTCTCACACACCTAAAGCAAGTCTTTATGTAACAGAGGTAGTATATTTACTTATTGAGAGCCAGAGTACCTGGATTCAAATTTTGCCTCTTGATTAAGATGTTTACTCCTTGTGCCTAAGTTTCCTTATTTATAAAATGTAGGTCATAACAGTACCTGCTTCATACAGTTGGATTAAATGAGTTGATATACATTTAAAGGTGCTATTTACATAATTAAATGCTCAACTGTAATATTGACTAATGTATCTCAAGAAATAAGGGAACAGAGGAAGAATTTTTATAAAGAATTAAACTAGTCCTAAAAGAAGAGCTGTTGTATTGCTATTTGGAGTTATTAAGATTGAAGGGGAACATCATCAAAGTCTATAAAATAAAAAAAGCAATTATAAACCTTATAATGCTCCTTTCTCTCAAAGGGTTACATACAGAGATTGAATATGTAAGTAGTTTCAAAATTAATTTAGATACATTCTTACAGAATGAATGCATAATAGGTTAGTGAGAGAATGGAAGATGGTTGGTGGTATATAATTACTTTTCTGAAGTGGAGTATAGGAAACCAAGTCCTTCTTATAAATGAGTAGAGCTTCTTGTCAGCACATTACAAAAACTTTGGAAACTTAGAAAAATACCAATGCCAAGGCTCCTCAGCAGAGTTATTAAAGCAGACTTTCTAGAAAAGGGGCCCAGGCACTGGTATTTAAAAATACAGGCTCTCCAAATTCTTGTAAAGGTAATCCAGGGTTTAGAAACTGTTGGATAAGGCAGGTTCTGTAGAGCAACTTGTCTTAACTATTTTATCTTGTATATAATTCCCACTTTTGTCATCCACAATCAGAATTCCATTTTGTCATAACCTTTTCATTTTTTCCTGCTCCTTCTTTTAGTTTCTGTTCCATTGTGCCAGGTGCCTTATAGTCTTCTTATGAAAATGCGTGTTCATGCACCAGTGGACAATCAGTAGGTATTAGGCAAAAATAAAAACAATAAAAGTAACAATTCCTGGTGCCAGTTCTCGCCAGATTAAATCAACAGGATGACGTGTAGGACTACTCAACAGGTGGATGTATCAGACTAGCACCAAGAAGCTCAATGTTCTGTGTTGGCCAAGTGAAGTAAAGATAACCAAGCAGCGACTACCAGAAACGAAACCGCAAGTCTGCTGTCTGCATTAAAATTTTTGAATCCTATAATTATCAGTACTGTTTTTCCCCCCGGGAAACAAAATCTCCCAATACCAAGAAGCTGCTTTTGCACCTCCAAAAGCTGCATAGGGGCATGCTGCCAGTAGGACCATCCGGACACGCTGCAGTGGTATCTCCAGGCGGGTTCCTTTAATCCGCCTCTCCCTAGGCTAACTCCCCACTGCGGCGCAGTCCCACAGCCAGCCCTCGCGCGCACCACCCTTCCAGCTCAGGGACTGCTGCTGAGCGCTTGGCCGCCCACGCCGCCTTCCAGCCGCAGTGCGCGGCCTT
>NW_011494948.1:14895381-14927291 GCF_000754665.1 Bison bison bison
GGGCTGCGGGCCTCTGCCTCCTGCACAGAGGTCGCCCGATGGCACTCGCCTATGGCCTGACTCAGCTTGCTGGGAGGGAGGCTGAGGCCCGGTGGGCCTGGAGCTTTAATGGGAGATGGGGTAATAGAGCATGTGGTGGCAGGGCCGCGTCGTGGTTTGGGCGGCCGGGAAGGGGACAGGTCTTGTCGATTGCCCTCGTCCTGTCCTGCTGGGGTTCTGAATTCCCAAAGGAGTAGGCCTTCGGCGTTAGAGAGCTCCCGGATGCCTGGGTGGGGCCGGCTCTGGTGACTGCGGTGGGGCTCAGCGGGATCCTGATTCGGAAACAGGTCGGCGCGGTCCTTGCATACCTTCCTGCAGCAGGTTGCAGTCATCCCACTTTTCCCTAGTCTGAAGGCAGCACAGGGACTCTAGCCTTCCCCTCCTTGTCCTGGAGTGACTGTCTCCTCCTAATTCCCGGTGACTCACTCAGATCCTGTCTACTTTAATGCAAGGGCTTGTGGGTGAGCAGGGCCTGTTTTCAGGTCTCCTGGCTCTGTCCTCACTTGCAGGAATTACTTGAAGAAGTAGTATGTTTCTGTTATCTCTGTATATATATCACATACACGTATGAATGTATGTTTCGAAATGTCAGCAACAGCTATGCAGAGATTTACGGAGACTTGCCCGTTGTGTTGCCCCTTACTCTCTATCAGTTTTAGTTTCAGCATGATATCCTTAATTTGGTTTCTGAATTTGGAGCTTCTGAAATCAATGAAGTCATGCTATCAAGTATCATTGCAATCAGTCATTCATCTGTTCAGCACTTTTTCGGTGGGTTCCTTGGTGGTCAGGGTCTTATGCCATAAAGTAAAACGGTCATTCCCTGTCTTTTTCTTCCAGTTTATTAGCCAGTTTTATTGTCTAGATTTGATGATTCAATTTCAGGTTCTAGATTTAGGCACAGAAGCTTATGATCCTGTATCATAAGCTATATAGCTCTTCTGGGACCTCATTCAGTTTTCCTTACTTTTACCTCCTGTAAGCCTCAGACCGTTATAGCTCTGAGGCATAGTCCTGCTAAGTATCACTAAAGACCTAGGTCTCAGGCACCTGTCTGTAAAGTGAAGGGATGGGATTAGAAATATTTAGTAATAGTGAGACATTCAAGGACAGGATGGGCAGATTGCACGTTTACTGAACTGTGTTAATATTTGGGAAGTGACCGTTTACAAAACCCTGGATATATTTTAAGATTATATGTTTTACTCTTCCTGAATCTGTACACATTGACTTTTTGACTAGCAAGCAAGTGCCTGTTTACAATTTTGATTCACATATAATTCCCGCACTCAGAGCACTATGACTCATCTAAATTTTGAAATGTAATAATCAGGAGATTTTAAATGTTACATTTAAAGGTATGATATAAAAACATTGGATAAGAATGCAATTTACAAAGCATTTTTACTTGCTTTAGTAGGTTAGTGGTAACTAACACTGCCTTGGTTATTTGCTTACTTGGTTAATATTTGGTAGTTGTCATCACCTGGTTAATGTCTTTCACTATCATGTCTATGTTAACATTTATTTTACCAACCTAAAATTTACTGGATTTTAATTGATTGCTGCTTTACAGTTGAGAATTAATAACCAAAAGGTAAGCACATCATCAGTTTGAGAGTAAAGATGCTAATAGAGATGTAACAATAGATTTTCATTTGTTGATTTATTGATGGTACTTATTAAGTAATCCATTTGGTCTTCCTGCTTTTGAGGCATAATATTCATAGCCTTGGAGAAGGGCATGGCAACCCACTCCAGTGTTCTTGCCTGGAGAATCCCATGGACAGACGAGGCTGGCAGGCTACCGTCCTGTCACAGAGTTGTGACACACCGTAGTGTCACAGAGAGTTGGACATGGACTAAAATGACTTAACACACACATTCATAGCCTTGTGATACTTTTTGATTGTTATTCACAAACCATTTAGTGAATTAAATTAAACCCCTATATCACTACTGGGGGTTGGGAAAATTTAAGAAAACAGAACTTTAAAAATTTTTTCTAGTTCTAGAAATGGAGCAGATCAAGATGGGAAGACTGGGGAGAAATGCAGGAGCTGAGGAAGAAAATCCAAGTGGAGTCTTCTGGCTTAAAATTTGGGGAGACTCAGGGATTCAGATTATATATTAAAATATCTGTGTGAAGGAAAAAAAATTAAAATTTGGGGAGAAAAACAGTGAAAAATGAAATTATATTTGGAAGAAGTGTAAGGAAATAGTAGTGTCAGGATTATTTTTGGATCTGTAGCAAAACCTGGTCATAATATTTCTTGGTTTATAACAATGAGCTCAGTTATCTCAAAAAAGAAACCTAGGGTGATAATTTAAATCAAGTTGGCAATAGATATTTCTTTAGGAAATGTGAAATCTGTAAGTATTATATTTCTTAAAAGTCTGAAGATGAGTAATATAATAAAATATGGTATAGTTTTATAAGTATAATATATATCTTTGATTCACAATTAGTGATAAATTGGATGGAAGTTGTGTGTACTGTTTCCACAGGATAGGATACAAATTTGCTAAGCTAATAGAACAAGGGATACTTGTCAATTTTCTCCCATTTCAATTATTTGAAACAGAGTTTTCAAGCAATGCAGAAGACCTCATCCACTTTTCAAACAATAGATTGAATGTTGTTCTTATAAGTTGGGTCTGCCAAGTAGTTCTGGCCTCATAATTTTTTTAACCTATTCTAAGCCCCATTGGAAGTAATAATACTGCATTTAGGATTTAAAATTTTTGTTGATTTATATTGGAATATTGGATTACATTCAGTTAGCCTGAGTTACTTTAGTTTTATGTATTTTGAAAATATATCAAAAGCTGTGACATTAAATACTGTAAAATTTTCCGTTGTTCATGAAGGGAAAATATTTCTTCAGACCCAAGGAAGCTGAGAATTCAAATTGCATAGATAGTTTGTTATTATTTATTTTAAAATCCATAATTTCACTTACTGTGAACCAGTGTTTCATTCAACCTTCTAAACTGAAGAATTCAGTTCTTTCCAGTGTATTAGAGTATATCCTCTAATCTTTTGGGTCAGATGAGTAACTGCTAATTTGGTTGGTAAGTGTGTTCAACAAATGTTGTAATTGTGAATGTTGAACTATAGTTCTGTCAGAAGGTTTTCTGGTTGGTTGGATCCATGGATGCAGAACTGTAGCTACGGAGGGCCCACTGTAGAGTCATGTGTGAGTTTTTTACTGCAGGGAGGGTCAGCACCCCTAACCCCCAGGTTGTTAAGGGTCAGCTGCACTTTTCATTACATGTGACGACTCTCATTTTATTGGAATGCCTGGAAGGTTATGTTGAGCATTTTTAGGTTGATTCTCACCTGGGAGGTATGAAAAATGCCTTGATACTAATGACAGTTGCCATGGGTGTGAGAGGTGGGCGTACCTACATTTACCTCTGATTTCCCTCCAGTTATTTTGGGACTGAGAGTCTTGGGAAATAAGGTTGTGTTTCTAAGGAGAACTCTGCACCCCTGCATGAAGATTTCTTTCACCTACTCCAAGATTTGGCTCCAGCATCTCTCTCCTGCAAGATCACATTTTCCCTCATTACTGGATTGTTCCCTTCAGTATCTAAATATGCTGTTCCTTCTCCTACCTTAAAATAATTACTCTTTCCTGACCCCATTTCCTCCTTATGCCACCACACTATTTTCCTTTATGGCAAGACTTACACTCATGTGTCCAATTACTTCCCTCCATTCTTTATTAAACTCACTTTCATCAGACTTTCTCCCTCAGTTCAGTCCAGTTCAGTCACTCAGTCGTGTCCAACTCTTTGTGACCCCATGGACTGCAGCACTAAGTCCAAAGGTCTGTTTTTAACTCACATCTTTTACATGACTGATCGTCATTTTGCCCCCAACTTTATTGACATATGATTGACATATAACATTGTGTGAGTTTAAGGTACAGCAGGTTGATTTGATACATGTCGAAACTGTAAAATGATTTGCACCATAGCATGAGCCACCCCCTGTATCCTGTCACATGGTTACCATTTCCTGTCACGTAGTTCCCTAGTTGATCACTTTCTGCTGCTTGAAACATTCTCTTCCTTTATTATCAAAGATGCTACAATTCCTGGTTTTCCTCCTGCCCCTCTGAACCTTTTCAACACCTTTATTGGTTCTTTCTTATTGCCCTCACCTCTCAAATAGGAGAGCTCCTCGGCTCAGTCCTCACAGTCCTTTAATCATATTATTGTCTTTTTCTTTTCATTTTTTTTCTTTTGAAAAATGTGCCCTGCCCCCCATTCAGTCTTTACATACTAATAATACCCTATTAGGCTTCTCCCCATGGCCTAGTGGTAAAGAATCCACCTGCAATGCAGGAGATGCTGAAGACTCAGGTTTGATCCCTGGGTCGGGGAGATCCCCTGGAGGAGGGCATGGTAACCCATTTCAGTATTCTTGCCTGGAGAATCCTATGGATAGAGGAGCTTGGTGGGCTACAGTTCATAGGGTCGGACATGACTGAAGTGACTGAGCATGCATGCTCACGTGCAATACCCTATTAACTCCCAGTTTATATATATATACGTCTCTGTGTGTGTGTGTGTGTGTGTATACACATATATATGTAGCCTGGACCTATTAATCTTTTTAAATGATTTACATAGATGGGATTTTACAAATTGACACTATATTTTTAAAATTTTATTTTTGAATGTTCTGGGTCTTGTGTGCAGGCTTTCTCTAGTTGCAGCGAGTAGGGGCTACTCTGTAATTGCAGTGTGCAGGCTTTTCATTGCAGTGGCTTCTTGTGTTGCGGAGCACAGGCTCTAGGCATATGGGCTTCAGTAGTTGTGGTTCTCGGGCTTAATTGCTACACAGTATGTGGAATCTTCCCAGACCAGGGATTGAACCTGTGTCTCCTACATTGGCAGGTGGATTTTTAACCACTAGATCACAGGGAAGTCCTGTACACCTCTTCTTTTGAACTCTAGACTCCGTGTATCTAGATGGCTACTTAGCATTTCTACTTGGATGACTAAATAGAAATCTCAAATACAGCTCCTGATTTTCTTCCTACACCTACATCACCTGTGGTCTTCCTCATCTCAGATCATGGAAATTTATCTTTTCCATTACTTGGGCCAGAAACTTGGGTGTCAGCCCTGATTCTTCTCTTTTGCTCACAATCCACTTGTAAACTACTAGGAAAGCCTATTGTCTGTCCCTTCAAAATATGGCTAGAATCTGAGTACTTTTCACCATCCACTGCTCCCACCCTAGTGTAAGCCTCCATTGTGTATGTTCTTGATGTTGTGATAGTCTCTGTATCAGTTATTTGTTACCACTCACTGTTGGAATTTGGTGGCTTAAAGCCACAATCTTTTATTAGTTTATGATTCTGGGGTTGGCCATTTGGATTAGGCTTGGGGCGGCTAGGTGTGGGGGGAGCTTTTTTTGCTGGTGGGTTAATGGCAACCGTAGGTTTGGAGGCATCAGCTGGAATGGCTTATCTCTGCTACATCTGGTCCAGTAACCTGTCCCATGCTTGGTCTAATAGAGCCAAGAGAGCAAGAGGAAGCTACATGGCCTTCTGAGAGGTAGACTAAGAATTCCCACTTTACTTCTCCCACTGTTGCTCAAAGTAGTCACAAAGACAGCCCAAAGCCAAGGGGATGGAGAAGTAGCCTACTTATGAGAGGAGCAGCTAAGTCACTTTGTAAAGAAATGTGCATACCAAATTGGGAAGAATTTGGGGCCATTTTTTGCGAGCTACCATAGCTTTTTAAGGACTTCCCCAGTGGCTCAGTGGTCAAGAATCTACTGGCAGTGTAGGAGACAGAGGAGACGTGGGTTTGATACCTGTGTCAGGAAGATCCCCTGGAGGAGGGCATGGCAAGCCACTCCAGTATTCTTGCCTGGAGAATGCCATTGACAGAGAAGCCTGGCAGACTACAGTCCATGGGGTCATAAAGTTGGATTACCAACTTTGTCCACTTTAGTTGGACATGACTGAAGTGACAGCATGATAGCCTTCTAACTGGTCTGTTTTCCCTTGATCTCCTACCATATTGTCAGCAACAGCAGTGACAGTGGTGCTTTCACAAGTCAACTGAATATTAACAAAGTGACTTCATATCTTTAAAGGTTTTATTTTTTTTTTTTAATAAATAAATACCTTGGAATTTTCTTCACACTTCTGTTTACAGTATCACTTCGCAACCAGTTGACCTCTTTCTCCCTCCCTGAATCCCAAATCTGCTCCTGTTCACAGTGCCTGTGGAATGTATTAAACATTTAACAGAAAGCCTGGAAAGTGAAGTTGCTCAGTCGTGTCCGACTCTGGAAGGAGATATGAAATGGAATGGACAAGGAAGGCTGGGGGAACAGGATAGTAAGGATTATCTACCGACCCACCTACTAATTTACCTGTTTCCCCTCCTTCCTTTCTATCTCTCTCTTTTCAGTTTATGAGATTTTAAGCTGTGTAGAATAGTTAGGGTTTAACAGGCCACTGAGTCCTTTTGGAGCTTGGAAAGGGGGGCAAGTGCTGACAGCAGCGTTGGAATTGGGTATGAATCAAATGCAAATCCAGTCTAGAGCTGTGCTGTGTGCTTAGTCACTCAGTCGTGTCCAACTCTTTGTGACCCTACGGACTGTAGCCTGCTAGGCTCCTCTGTCCGTGGGGATTCTCCAGGCAAGAACACTGAAGTGGGTTGCCATTTCCTTCTCCAGGGGATCTTCCCAACCCAGGGATCCAACCCAGGTCTCCTGCATTGCAGGCGGATTCTTTACCTTCAGAGCCACCAGGGAAGCTAGAACTAAGCATACAAAATTTAACATTAATTGTGTTATAGTGAAGATTGGCTTCAAATAAAGTTGAGAAAAAGATGAAGCTTGTACTCTCTGCACCCTTTTGTCCTGTAGACTCGCCTTCCAGAGATTTGTTGTTCAGTTGGCTAAGTCATGTCCAGCTCTTTGCGACCCCATGGACTGCAGCACATTAGTGCTGTCCCTGTCCATCACCAACTCCCAGAGCTTGCTCAGACTCATGTCCGTTAAGTCGATGATGCCATCACACCATCTCATCCTCTGTTGCCCCCTTCTCTTTTTTGTACCCCATTGATTGAGGATACTTGTGCATTGTTGCCCTGTTTCAAAAACGAATGAAATGTCCCAGGCAGTCCAACAGTTGGGGCTCCATGCTTCCAATGCAGGGGGCATGGATTTGATCCCAGGTAGGGGAACTAGATCTTACATGCTGTGTGGCCAAAAACAAACAAATGACTCTTCCAGTCTTTGGCATCTCACTGTGTGACTGCATTTTTCTTCCACTTGTCTGAACCAGAAACCTTGGAGTCATCCTTCACTGTTCTTGCATTCCACATCCAATCCCTTAGCAAATTCTGTCAAAATAAGTGTGAAGTCTGACTTCTTACCATCTCCACTACTCTTCTCTTTGTCCATGGCCATATGGTTTCTTTCCTGGATTATTGCCATAACCTCCTAACTGGTCTCCCTTTTTTTTTATCCTTGCCCACTTGTGGTCTGTTCTCTAGAGGAGTTAGATGACCTTTTAAAAATGACAGTCAATTGTGCCATCTCCCTGCCCCAAAGCCTCTAGGGCTATCTATCCCACTCAGAAACATCCAGAGCCCACAGTGTCTGTAGGGGCTTCTGTCACTGGCTCCCGCTCCTCTCTGTCATTTCTCACTTCCCAGCTTGCACATCTGTATCAACCATACTGGTGTCCTTGGTCTTCCCTGAATTTGCCACACATGCTTCTATCTCAGGGTTGTTGCCCTTAGCATTCCTTCTGTCTGGAATGCTCATTGTTTCCTCTAGGTCTTTTTCCAAATGTTACTATGTCAGAAAGACATTTCTTGATTCTTTGGCAGATGCCAAAACATGTAAAGACCTCCTAAAAATATATCTATTGATGACAACAATTTTTTTAGGTATTACATGCTATCTGCATTTTGGGAAAATTAAAGGAAAAATCAAACTGGGTCTTTGTACTGTAATTTAAGAAATTCTAAATAGCTATCCTTTATAAAGTTTCAGTTATGCTAGATAAATAAGTTTTAAAGATCTGCTGTACAGCCTGATGCCAGTTGTTAAAGTACAATATTGTGTACACCAAAAAGTGGAAAAAAAAAAAAGGACACAAGGGAACTTTGGAAGGTGTTGCATATGTCTGTTACGTTGATTGTGGTGATGCATCACGGGTGTTTGCACATGTCCAGAGTCATCAAACTGTACACATTAAATATGTGATTTCTTTGTATATCCATTATACTTCAGTAAATCTATTAAAAAATACCTCTGTCAACAGAGGCCGACATCCTTGATTAAAATGAGATTGGAGGAAGTTGAACACACTGGAAGAACACTTAATTTTTTTCAGGGACCAGATGGATTAATCTCCTGGCAAACGATTTAGAATCAAAGGTAATTCTGTTAGCTTAGTTGTTTGGAACACTGCAGGACCATTATAGCATCTAATAACTCCAAGGTGTGACTTTCTCATTAAATAGCTCTTAATAAGTGGTGTAATTGGATCAAGTAAGGCTTTTTATCTTGGTGTGTGCTGTGGTGAAACTGCCTCTTTAGACAGTGATAAAAGACCATGGTGCCAAGTGAATAAGTAAGATTACTACTTTTTTTTTAATTGAGACTAAAAAAATTGATTTTTTATTTGAAGAGAAGTGATAATTTTTATTTAATATACAAAAGTAATGTATGCCCATTGTAGGAGGGGAAAGTTAAATGCAGCAAATATCAGAAGAGGAATAGTATGTAATCAGTCATCAACTTGTTAACTAGAAATGAACTTAACATTTTTGCATATTCACTTTTCCCCCTTAGTCTTTTTTTTTTTTTCCCCTTAGTCTTGTCTTTATATCTGTAGTTTAAACTTGGTTGTGTTCATGATTGTGTATAAAAATTTCTCTCAGTATTTTTACTTTGCCATAAGCATATCTATATATTCACATTATATATATATATTATATATTTCACATTACTAATCAATACTTTATCTACATATTATTTAGCTTACCTTTTAGAGCAATTAATGAATGACTTTGCACAAAAGATGCTGGCTTTACAATGGGAATTTGCTGTATGTCTCAGGAAACTCAAACAGGGGCTCTGTATCAACACAGAGGGGTGGGCTGGGGAGGGAGATGGGAGGAAAGTTCAAAAGAGAGTGAACATATGTATACCTATGGCTGATTCATGTTGAGGTTTGACGGAAAACAACAAAATTCTGTAAAGCAATTATCCTTTAATTAAAAAATAAATAAAAAGATGCCAATTTAAAGCCTTTTGTAGTTTTACACTTTTGAATTGGGAGGTGGCTAGAATTTGAAGCACATGTGCCATGCTTTGGGATATTGCCAAGAAGTGCCAAACGCTAAGGCCAAATGCTCAGTGAGTACCCTGACAGCCCACTTTTATAGACTGGGTTTAGTTGTTGACCTGCCCCAGACTTTCAACTTTACTGTGCTAAGTTCCCTATGGAATTGAGAACAGTGGGCTGGAGAGTGGGGAGAGGCTTGTGGTCCTGGGAACGATGCTGATCCTCCCTTACTGCTGTGGCTTTGCTTCCCAGCTGGTCTGGCCTTTGAGGACCCATGGATGTCGGTTTGGAGGTAAGACAGGTTGGGAGCACTTTCATAAATAGGGTTTGCATTTGGACTGAGAGGCAGAAGTAGATTTTGAAGTTGAAATGAAGCTCTGAGTGTTGACTTTATTGTGAGTTGCCAATTCACTATCATTTTTCTAGTCAGTCATTTATTTCCAACACAGCATTGAGAAGTTCCACTGAACCCTGTACATGTGAAAATTGTATGTATTGGTTTTAAAATTGGTGAAGTTAAAAATTATTCTCATGAGGAGCTAATGTTCCTTCTCTTCCCCCCTCCTCTACCTCCTCTTCATCCTTCTTCTTTCTTTACATAAAGTCCTTGACTTTATCTGAAAGACATTCTACACACTATACTGTGCCAACTGGATATTAGCATTACTTTGCTGAATCCTCTTCTGATTCTTGAATATACTGCTTGATGTCTCTTACTAATGTGAAAGGATTTACTAATGATCATCTGCCCAGGATGCTTGTGAAGGTTAACTAATATCAGATTATTAAGAACCCCACAAGTAAAACAGCCATGAATACTAAGCTGTGTAATGGAAAATTGGTAAATGTTACTTCATTGGGTAATTATGTGTTTAAAATGCCTTTTACCCCAGTGGGAAATACACAGAGGTGATACCATGAGCTTTTAAAGGGTTGTAATACATAGAAGATTAAGAATATAGCTATGATAAATAATAGCTGTCAGCTGAAGCATTCATGTAAAACTTATGATGTATTCAAGTAACAAAGACCCATTTCCCATCACTATTAGATTTAGCTGGAAACAGTAAAGAACCAGTCTTATGTTGACATATGTTCTTTGACCTTTTATTTGATTTTTGTAAAAAAAAAAAATGTACCAAAATAAATAACAGCATGATAAGATCTCACTAATTTGGATTCTGCTGATTTGGGATTTGGGCTTGGCTGAAGTTCATCTTTATCCTATCTATATAAAAGTTATTTTCTCAGCTTAAAAAAGCTGGTAAAAAGGAGTCCATCTTAAAAAGAACTACTTATTTTCAAACCCTAAATGTGTTGATAACTGGATCTGGTTACTGTATTAATTTGAAAATAAAGTTGTTTACAATTTTTCTTTTTACTTTTCAGTTTAGTTCAGTTCAGTCACTCAGTCATGTCTGACTCTTTGCAACCCCATGGACTGCAGCACGTGAGGCTTCCTTCTTTTAAATTTATTTTGGTCTGTTTCATGAATCTTCATGGGTGAGAAAGATGTGGATATAGATTCTTCTCTGTTTCTCACTTTCTGTTTTAGAAAGTTGATCTGAAAACAAAATAAACAGTAGAATTCTGATTTGAACATATTTTTGAGTCTATTGTGTATTAGATGCTATACTAAAGACAATAACTCAAAAACGTATATTAACTGCTTAGTACCTGCCAGACTTGGCAGGCGGTGAACAGGGCTCAGCTGTTTCTCCCAAGAAACTTGGAGGTGCAGGAGAAGAACACAGCAGGCTTGGTCAGTGAGGAGTCCTTCCTGCTTGAGATTCTTCTTCGCTTGCGTCTGAGCAGGTGCCGCTGCTACAGAGATGGAGCTAGCCCCTTCAGAACTAGACGACATCTACAGCCTGAGGATTGGTGACAGTCCTCTCAGAGCGGAAAGGGTCATGAGAAACAGGCCTAGCTCTAGCATGGCCTCTGTGCACCGTATCATTGTGCTCTCCTTGCATCAAGTGCACTGCCAGTTGGAGGTCAAGCTCTGTTTTCTGAGGCAGCTGCAGGAACTGAGAACATATCAGTGCCTTCCTCTTGATCTTCCTGGTTCTGAACACTACTTCCAGAACATTCCACTGTTATTTCAAGCTCCTGTCTGTTTTTACACGTGAACACATCCACATGGAAATTGCCCTGCTTTGTTGAGCTGCATCTTGAACTGTCACCTGGTGGAGCTGCCTGCCAGGCAAGCATTCATCTGCAGCAGTGTAGCCATCTGTGTTTGGGTGGTAATGTTTGAGTAACCATTTGGGCAAATAATTGCTTTCATCTATTGCAGTGAATATTTACTGTTTAAAAAGATGGAAAATGTAAATGTGAAAGCGTTACTAGCAATGACAAGAAGGCTAGACTTACTAAAGATTGATACCAGTTGCCATGACCAAAGTGGCAATCTTTAGCTTTTGATAGATGCTCATTGAACTTGGAATGAATGGTCAATGATAAAATACAAGTATAAAATCTCAGAACATACACAAATGTGGTAGATAGATGTGTTGCTGGTAATGGTGCCACAGGATAAAGGTTAAGTTTAGATTGATAATTTTTGTGTTTTGTGCATGGCATGGAGCACCCCTTTCATATGTAACTTTCATGCATCAGGCTTTCTATATTTTTAGGGTTGCAATATACACTAAGAGACAGAGCTATTTGTGGATACTGATGAGCTGCTTTGGGAATCTGATCTAACACTATGTCCAAACCTAGGTTGTTCTTTTTAAGATTTGCTTGATTCCTTGGGATGCAGCAAGATATAATAGAAAAAAAAAAAAGAAACAAAGTATTGGATTTAGACTAAGATTCATCATAGTTAACATTTAGAAAGTGTTGGTTATGTACCTGGTTCTGAGTGAATTGCCTTAATGGATTATTTTAACTTTTTAAAAACTCTGTGTCAACTCTACTTTATAGAGGAGTGGTTAAGAATGTAAACTTTGCTTAGATTCATAGGCTGCACAGTTCATATCCATGCTCTGCTTCTTACTTAATTAGGCAATTAATTTTGACCTCTCTTTGCCTCACATGGTTTTTCATATGAAAATGAGGATAATAATAGTAGTCATGTCATGGAGTTGTTTTGAATATTGGGTGAGAGAACACACATAAAGAGCTTCAACTGTGCCTGCCTGGCACGTGGTAAAATTCTCAATAAATCCTGGCTATTAATATCACTGTATAACCTCAGGCAAGTTACTTCCTCTCTGAGCTCTTATTTTCTCATACAGGAAATGGAGTTAATAATACCTAACTCAGAGTGGTTGTGACGATCCAATGGGATTAGTTACTTAGAGTGTTTGGTGGATGTGTGGCACGTAGGAGCTGTTTCATCCAACATGGTGTTCCAAAACCCGTGTCGTGCTTTGTGTTTGTTCAGTGGATCTGTATTGAGCAGATAACTTGTTATATGCTGGGGTATCCTGGTCAAAAAGAGACCAGGTCCCTGCCCTCAAGAGTTTGCATTTTACTGGTGGGGGAGGGGGAGAGAGAGTCAGCAGAAATAAGTATATGATGATCCTTTGAGATTGTGATGAAAGCAATGAAGGATATGGTAGTGGGTTCCTGGGGGTAGGGGCTGGGTGGGCTGTGGAGTCTCAAGAGAAGATGTGAAAGGTGAGAGGAGTCAGCTGTTTGAACAGCAAGGGCACGAACACTTGATGAGGGACCTAAGGGCTCTAGACCTGCACACAGAAAGAACTTAGGGGGTCCACAGAGCAAACTGGAGGTTGTTGTGGCTGAAGCCCCTTGATTGAGGGAGAGTTGTGAGACCAGATCATGTAGGACCTTTTGGCCATGGTTTGGAGTTTGAATTTTATTACAAAGTGCAGTGGGATGCTGTTGAAAGGCTTTCAGCAGGTGAGTTAGAAGTCAACTATATTTTGAATGGAATCTCATGCATTTCCTAACCTGAGGGCTGGTGTCTTATTTCTCTAGCTTTTGACTTACATATAAGATCCCACCCTAGTCTTTGATTAGAGATGCCTAACTTATCACTGCAGATGGTGACTGCAGCCATGAAATTAAAAGACACTTACTCCTTGGAAGAAAAGTTATGACCAACCTAGATAACATATTGAAAAGCAGAGACATTACTTTGCCAACAAAGGTCCGTCTAGTCAAGGCTATGGTTTTCCCATTGGTCATGTATGGATGCGAGAGTTGGACTGTGAAGAAAGCTGAGCACCGAAGAACTGATGCTT
Source organism: Bison bison bison (assembly GCF_000754665.1). Lineage (NCBI taxonomy): Eukaryota > Metazoa > Chordata > Mammalia > Artiodactyla > Bovidae > Bison > Bison bison. The sequence goes on from NW_011494948.1 coordinate 14,908,976, forward strand.
TTGAACTGTGGTGTTGGAGAAGACTCTTGAGAGTCCCTTGGACTGCAAGGAGATCCAACCAGTCCATTCTGAAGATCAGCCCTGGGATTTCTTTGGAAGGAATGATGCTAAAGCTGAAGCTCCAGTACTTTGGCCACCTCATGCGAAGAGTTGACTCATTGGAAAAGACTCTGATGCTGGGAGGGATTGGGGGCAGGAGGAGAAGGGGACGACAGAGGATGAGATGGCTGGATAGCATCACTGATTCAATGGACGTGAGTCTGAGTGAACTCCGGGAGTTGGTGATGGACAGGGAGGCCTGGCGTGCTGCGATTCATGGGGTTGCAAAGAGTTGGACACAACTGAGTGACTGAACTGAACTGAACTTATACCTAAAACTTAAATTCTTCTCCATCCTTTACCTCCCTTGACTGTCCCACATTGTATCAAGGGAGGGAAGAAACACATTTTTAGAATACATACCTACTGTGTCAACATCCTCTTGGCTTTCAGACTCACTTCTTATTGTTCTTTGTATCATCTTGTGAGGCAGGTGTCCTCAGATTTACTCAATGAGGTATCAGGCTCCAGGTAGTAAGTGGTTAACCTAATTTTTTTAAAACCTAGTGGTGGAGTTAGGTTTTACATCCAGTCTGTTTTTCCTGCTTCCCAACTCCTAACTCCGTGCATTTTTCTCTCTGTGTCATGTTACTCTTCATGGAGACAGAGGTATGTAAGACTAAGTATAATCAAACTAAAGATGTTTTCTCATCTTCACTATGGATTGTCTTAGGGTTTGCAAAAGAATATATGACATTACTTCACAGTGCCCCATTCATCTTATTCACTGGAAATTTTCAAAGTGGTTCTTCGAACAGTGTGGTGATGATGTTGTTTTTGTGATTTTGTCTATTCAGGTCTGGAATATAGAGGTGTTCTCCAGCTTGGGCTACACTGAGTTAGTTAACAGCAGGAAGATTTACTATCTTCCTGTAAAACTCCTCGGCTCATTTGATCTTCAACTTTCTTCAGTACTAAGAGTGCAAGTTAAAATAACTCTATTCCATTTTACATGAATTTGATAATTTGCTTCTCATGAAAAATAAATGAGTTTGGCCAGTTTGCAGTAATCAGGAAAAATGTTTCCATTTAACTCGTCATCAGTCTACATAATTCTTTTCTAGAGTGAGAGTTCTTATTTTGGTGTAAAATTTCCCAGGAGTCTAAAATAGGAAGATAATAATGGTTGTATTTTTCTTTGAAGATGAAGGAAGATTTTTAAATGGTCTAAAGTTAATTGAAATCTAGTTAAATTATATTGATCCCTTTTCAACATTACTCTTTCCATAGGACATTGGTAAATGGCTAACAAAGTAATCTTTTATCATGTCTAAAAGTTTCCTAATTTAGTCCTGTTCATTTAATCACATCTGTTAATGATAGATTTCTACGCTTGTAATGATGTAGGTTTTAGAAAGTCACATCCTCTGTTTCTAAAGAATGTATAAGTATTTGAATAAAAGTTTTCATAATTTTTGAACTTTATTCAAATTACGAAAGACATATTCTTGTGTAAAAATTAGAAAATAGGAATAAGCAAAATTAAAAAGCACTGTAATTTATATTTTCCAAGTTTTTCTATGCACATACATAACCAGGCTACCTGGATTTGAATTTCAGCTTATTGTATGACCTTGGGAAAGTTATCTGTCTTCTGTGCTTCAGTTTCTTCCTCTGTACAATGAGTGCCTATTTCATAGGGTTATTTTGAGGATTAAATGAGGTAATAAATGTGAAGTGCTGAGAATATTGCCTGGTCCCTAGTGAGAGCCACACACATGGGTTTTTTTTTTTTTTAAAGCTTATTCAGAAAATTTCAAACATATATAAACATAGAATAGTATTATGAATTCTAATGTACCCATTTAGTATCAGCATTTAGGTATTCTTGTTTTACTTATGATTTCCTCCTTTTTTTTCCCCTGGAGGGACATTGGTGTACTTCAGTTTGTGCCAAATTAATATTTGCTAAGAAGTAAATTATTTTAGAAGACCAGTGTGCAAAATTTGAGTAATTTTATTAGAGGAAGAATACAAATCAAATATGTATAAAATACATTCTTTGGTGTTTGATTAAATTTTAGTTAACTGGTATTTGAAGTAATGTGATGAATTTGGAGATTTTACCTATGAAGATTAGACATTTATTGGTCAGTAAGGTCTCCAGTACTCTTGCCTGGAAAATCCCATGGATGGAGGAGCCTGGTAGGCTGCAGTCCATGGGGTTGCGAAGAGTCGGACATGACTGAGCGACTTCACTTTCACTTTTCACTTTCATGCATTGGAGAAGGCAATGGCAACCCACTCCAGTGTTCCCGCCTGGAGAATCCCAGGGACGGGGGAGCCTGGTGGGCTGCCGTCTCTGGGGTCGCACAGAATCGGACACGACTGAAGTGACTTAGCAGCAGTAGCAGTAGCAAGGTCTTTAAAATGGGCATCAATTTTATAAAAAATATACAGTAAAGGTTATTTTGTATCAACATAAAATATTTATTTAAAAACATAGTGAACAATTTGAGTAATTGTTCTTTTGATGAAACAAAAGTATTTTAAAATTGTAATATTAGAGAAAATAATCGTCATAAAGGACGTAATTTGAAGACTTCTTTGAAGACTTAGATTGGATACTGTAAAAAATTCTAGATTTAAATCAGTCTTTCAATTTTAAAAATTACTAATACTGTTTTTTAATTTATGTTTCATTATGTATTTGTCATATATATGCACATAAAAGACACTTTAGAAAAAATAATCCAAGAATAATTGAAGAAAATGTAACAAATCAGACATTATTCAAGTCGGTGGTTTTGTTTCTTACTTTCATGCTTGGTTCTCCTGGACAGTAATCAGTTCTAACTTGGAATTTCCTGCCTTTGATCTTATTTTAGACTCATTTCAAAATCTATGAGTAAGTAACATGTGATGGGACTGAGAAGAAACTAAATTGTAAAGGCAGGAATCTGATTGCAATTTGATGTATTTTAGTAAATTGCAGCCGGTGAGATCATCAGAACCCATAGTCACCTAACTTTGCTCAGCACTTGAATTACAGATCTTAAAATTCCTGGGACTTGAAGCAAGAATGTGGAGTGCGCTGGCTGTGCCTCATGTTACCGATGGTCCAGGGAAACACTGGGTTGGAAGTCACGAAACCTTTCTTCTTACATGAACTGCTAGGATGAGTACCTTTTTACTGAGTTGCTCAATCATTGTTTCTCTAGTGACAGAAGGCAGATGCTCCCAGGTCCACTATATTAGGGGTCCCCAACACCTGGGCTTCGGGCCAGTACCAGTCCATGGTCTGTTAGGAACTGGGCCATACAGCAGGAGTTGAGTTCTGTAGCTTAAAGTGTGAAAGGAAGAAGCTAAGTAAATGGATAACTAATAATTGAAATAGCTTGATAAAGAAAAAAAGGCCTAGATTTTGTATCTCTGAAATAGGATCCCATTAATGTGAATGCAATTTGCTTTCTCTCAATCTGATGATGACTTTGTTTCTATAGACCAGTTTCCAGAAGGTACTGTCTGCAGCCCTGACTACCACCTACATTGCTGCTCTGAATCTTTGCTATATAGAAATTTGATAGTCAAGAGAGTTCAAAGTCATGGACTTCCCTGGTGATTCAGTGATTAAGACTCCTTGTTTCTCCTGCAGGGGACATGTGTTCCATCGCTGGTTAGGAAACTAAGATCCCACATGCAGCATGGTATGGCCAAAAAAACCACCAAAAAACAGTTCAAAATCAAGTCTTTCTCTGTGACCATTGAATAATGCCCCCTGCAAACTACCTTGCATAGTCCTTCTGCTGGGCTCCCATAGCTATCATGAATATAAATACAGTTGACCCGTGAACAACACGGGTCCACTTGTAAACAGATTTTTTTCAGTAAATGCATTACTGCAGGACTACATGATCCAAGGTAAGTTGAATTGGTGGATGAGGAACCACTGCTTTGAAGGACAGATTATGATGTTGTATAGATTTTCAGTTGTGCAGGGGTTGGCATCCCTAACCCCTGCATTGTTCAAGGGTCAACTACAGATACATTTTTCTCGTGTTTTTCAGATTGTACCTTTTATTTGAAGTTTGACACTAAAGACTTTTGTGTGGTGTATGGTTTTGTGTTTTGTATGCTAGAGAAAGTAATGAGAAAGTTGAAAACCTAAGGTGTTTTATCTATCTTCTGCTTCTTTATTACTGCTAGAGTGCAACTGATTTATTGTTTTGAAAGTGTTCTTACATGGCTAAAATACTCTGGCAGCTAACTCAATAATTGGTTAAGTCAGACAAATGCTTTGATTCACCTGGAACTTAAAGCCCTCATTAAAAATTCTCTTTCTGGTTTAGATTCAGGCAGACAAAAAAAGCACAATGACAGGTTGGAGAGAAATCTTTTCAAATCAAACGTTCTTTTTTGTCACATATGGTTTATGGAGCAAAATGTGACTAGTTCCCTCTGAGTAAAGAATGTCATGGTAAGAAGTAATATATAATTGTTTTCTTTAATGTATAAAATGCCCAAGGGACATTGAGATTAAAAATAAAGTAGGACACAGGCTACGCTGCCAATGCTAAGCAAACATTTGTACTCTTTCTTGAAATTCCCTGAGAGAATATGATGTTTTGATACCTTGAAAGGCCAAGTGGTTGTGATTAACCTTGAAATAAAAATCTCTAGCAGATGAAAGACACTTGCAATTTGTAGCCCAAAGATAGCAAATAAGGATGGTATCAAATCTATATTGCAGCTTGGGTAGTGGCTTTGAAACTGCCTTCTGGCCATTTTTAGGAAAGATAAAGTTACTGTAGATTTAAAAAACTTACTTGTTCTCTAAACCATTGTACCAAAAATTAGGACTGTCTTTTATAAGCTTAGATATTTGTCACTGATACTTAGACAATTTTGATAAAAGCAGTTCTCTTTTTACTCCGTTGGCCCACCTCCTCCTGAAGACAAAAGTCCTCTTTCTGGATGGCTCAACTTCTTCATTGCCATGATGTTATTAGCCTAACCAGCTGTTGGTCTGGTCCTTAGAGCATTTTGAAATTCTATCATTCAGGTCTGGATCAGAGAGTGTAATCCCACGTTTCCTTCAGTTTAGCTCTGTCACTCTTGACATTTGGGTAAGTATATTCTGTGATAAGCTAATAACCTCTGCTTCTCTCAATATTCTAGACTTGGCTTTCTTGAGTTAGATCAGATCATCAGAAAGCTCTGTTGAGCTTTGACTCCATTAGCTGAGGGTTTTTTTTTTTTTCTTCCTGAGTTACATATTATGATACAACCTTGACTTTCGTTTTTTTGTTTAAAAAAGAGGTAACAAAATTCTGTTTTGCTTATGTTATTGAGATTATTGTTTATTATATCACCCTGTATCCCATGGTGGTGGTGGTGGTGGTTTAGTCGCTAAGTCATGTCCGAATATTGTGACCCCATGGACGGCCACCTGCCAGGCTCCTCTGTCCATGGGATTCTTGTCCAGTATTCTGGACAAGAATACTGGAATGGATTGCCATTTCCTTCTCCAGGGGATCTTCTTGACCCAGGAATTGAACCCAGGTCTTCTGCATTGCAGGCAGATCCTTTACCAACTGAGCTACAAGGGAAGCCCCAGTAGAAAGCCTAATGTGAGAAATATCCTTCAGAGTTTAGGGGCATGAAAATTGTTTTCTATGATAGAACTTTTCCATTTTTAGATAATAAGACATGTTCAATTTATCTTATTTATGAATTATCTGTGCTTGGATGCACAGGGGCAAATTTGAATGTCAGTTTAGCAGTTTTTATCAATAAATTTTACAAATTAATTAAATAAATAGTATGTAAATCAGGAGTCAGTAACTACAGCCCACCTGCCTCCTATTTTTGTAAATAAAGTTTTATTGGAACACAACCCTGGTCATTTATTTATGTATTGTCTGTAGCTGCTTTTCCTGCTACAGTGGCAAATCTGAGTAGTTTCTATTTGCCTTTACAGAAAAATATTAACAATCCTAATGTAATTAGTCACATGGTAGTATGGGTCAGGCCAAATGCAGTAGCACTGAAGAAATATAAAGTAAGGTGAATGCTCTTAAGATGTGGCTCCTTGAGAAAGGTTAAACAGAGAAGATGCAGTATAAAAGGAATTTCACCTATAATTGTAGGAACATATCAGTTCAGTTCAGTTCAGTTGCTCAGTTGTGTCTGACTGTGACCCAGTGGACTGCAGCACGCCAGGCCTCCCTGTCCATCATCAACTCCTGGAATTTACTCAAACTCATGTCCATTGAGTCGGTGATGCCATCCAACCATCTCATCCTCTGTCATCCCCTTCTCCTCCTGCCTTCAATCTTTCCCAGTGTCAGGGTTTTTCAGATGAGTCAGCTCTTTGCATCAGATGGCCAAAGTATTGGAGTTTCAGGTTCAACATCAGTCCTTCCAGTGAATATTCAGGACTGATTTCCTTTAGGATTGACTGATTGGATCTTTTTTCTGTCCAAGGGACTCTCAAGAGTCTTTCTCCAACACCACAGTTCAAAATCATCAATTCTTCGGCTCTCACCTTTGTTTGTAGTCCAACTCTGACATTCATACATGACTACTGGAAAAACCATAGCTTTGATTAGATGGAACTCTGCTGTCAAAGTAATGTCTCTGCTTTTTAATATGCTGTCTAGGTTGGTCATAACTTTTCTTCCAAGGAACAAGCGTCTTTTAATTTAATGGCTGCAGTCACCATCTGCAGTGATCATATAGAGGAGGACATTTTATGTGGGAGAGAACAGCATAAATAAAATCCCTTAGGGACTTCCCTGTTCCCTGACAGTCCAGTGGTTAAGACTTTGTGCTTCCACTGCAGAGGGCATGGGTTCCATTACTGGTTGGGGAACTGAGATTCCACATGAGGGGTGGTGGGGGTGGTGGGGTAGGCGGGAATCCCTTAGGAATGAACCGATTTTTGAGCACATGGGTCTATTCTGAAAATGGTTTTCAGTTCAGTTCAGTCTCTCAGTCATGTCTGACTCTTTGCGACCCCATGAATCGCAGCACGCCAGGACTCCCTGTCCGTCACCAACTCCCGGAGTTCACCCAAACTCATGTCCATTGAGTTGGTGATGCCATCCCGCCATCTCATCCTCTGTCGTCCCCTTCTCCTCCTGCCCCCAATCCCTCCCAGCATCAGAGTCTTTTCCAATGAGTCAACTCTTCTCATGAGGTGGCCAAAGTATTGGAATTTCAGCTTTAGCATCAGTCCTTCCAAAGAACACCCAGGACTGATTTCCTTTAGGGTGGACTGGTTGGATCTCTTTGCAGTCCAAGGGACTCTCAAGAGTCTTCTCCAACACCACAGTTCAAAAGCATCAATTCATCGGCATTCAGCTTTCTTCACAGTCCAACTCTCGCATCCATACATGACCACTGGAAAAACCATAGCATTGACTAGACGAACCTTTGTTGGCAAAGTAATGTCTCTGCTTTTGAACATGCTATCTAGGTTGGTCATAACTTTCCTTCCAAGGAGTAAGCATCTTTTAATTTCATGGCTGCCGTCACCATCTGCAGTGATTTTGGAGCCCCAGAAAATAAAGTCTGACACTGTTTCCACTGTTTCCCCATCTATTTCTCATGAAGTGATGGGACCAGATGCCATGATCTTCCTTTTCTGAATGCTGAGCTTTAAGCCAACTTTTTCACTCTCCTCTTTCACTTTCATCAAGAGGCTTTTGAGTTCCTCTTCACTTTCTGCCATAAGGGTGGTGTCATCTGCATATCTGAGGTTACTGATGTTTTTCCTGGCAATCTTGATTTCGGCTTGTGCTTCTTCCAGCCCAGTGTTTCTCATGATGTACTCTGCATACAAGTTAAATAAGCAGGGTGACAATATACAGCCTTGACGTACTCCTTTTCCTATTTGGAACCAGTCTGTTGTTCCATTTCCAGTTCTAACTGTTGCTTCCTGACCGCATATAGGTTTCTCAAGAGGCAGGCAGCTTAAAATTAGACAACTTCCCTCATAGCTCAGTCGGTAAAGAATCTGCCTGCAATGCAGGAGACCCGAGTTCAATTCCTGGGTCAGGAAGATCCTCTGGAGAAGGAAATGGCAACTCACTCCAGTATTCTCACCTGTAGAATCCCCTGGACAAAGGAGCCTGGCAGGGCTCCTGTCCATGGGCTCATAAGAGTCAGATATGACTTAGTGACTAAACCACCAGAATTAGACAACAGTGAAAATGAAGTTGAATGTGTGAGATTGTTGTTGGAGACAACTTAAAAGCTGGAAATAAGTATTTGTATTTAGTCTGCCAGGCTATTAAAAACCTGCTGTGTATTCTTTACAGAGAATTGATATGATGGAAATAGCATTTTAGGACAGTTAGTCCGACAGCAGTGTATGGGGTAGAGAACCCCAAGTTTAACCAGTTACTGAAGGAAGTCTCATGTGAGCATTGACAATGATGAGTAGAGAAATGGAGGCATAAACTCTGAGATGCTGGAAGGAATGAAGCTGACTTTGTAACTGACTGGACTTTGAGAATGTTGGTGAAGAAAATTGTGAGAGGATAACTGGGAAAAGATGCACTAAAATGGGAACAATTTTTATGAGAAAATATGTGTTTTGTTTTTAACATCTCCAATCTGATGCTTTAGAGCCTCCTGAGAGAGGGTAGGGAAGTGTTTGGAGATAGGGACTAGATGAAGACTCTGGGAGAGTTTTCATGAAAGCAGAACAAGACAAGAGGCTTGGGAGCACCTTCAGGAAGGAAGATGGCGCACGAGAAGCAGAGTGGAGAGAGGAATAGGAGGAACCAGTAGAGCAGTGTTTACCAGGGTGTATCCCAAGGAAGGTTGGTTGTATAGACTGTTAACAGCTAGTTTCAGAAAAAAGGGGCCATGACCAGATAAGTTTGGTAAACTCTGGATTAAGCAAAGTTTATCAAATTTCTTGCATTAGAACCTCTCAGATTCTTTAGTAGTGCACACCATTATTTGTATCACCAACTAATATCTGTCTCTTCAATTATAGACTCATGTATCCAACTTTCTCCCTGATGTCTCCGCTTGGATATCCATTAGGCATCTAAAACTTACTTGTGCAAAATGGAATTCCTAGTCTTCCCTCAAAGAACTCATTTCTCTATCTCAGTTGATGGCAATTCTGTCTTTGCCTTTTAGTAAAAAATGCCATGGTAATTAATTTATTCATGGTTTTTTTTTTTTATGTGTAAAATGCCCAAAGGGATTGAAATTAAGAATGAAGCTGCTCAGATCAGAAACACTGGAGTCATCATTGACCCTTTCCTTCTGCTATACTCTCATCCAGTCCGTTAGTAACCACATTGACTCTACCTTTGAAGATACCCAGAGTCTGACCACATCTCACCTCAAGTGATTCTATTAAAATCTTACCACTTTTTTTTTCCCCTGTAGTGGTTAACCATTTCACTCTGTATAAATACATCAGTCCTTTCAGTGGCCTCAAGGCCCTCTGTGGTCTAGCTTCTCATTGGCTCTCATTTGCCATTTCCGTCCTCCTTTGCTCTGTTCCTAACTCATCCTTTTGCTCTTTCTGGGATGTATCTTAAGCAGATCATTAGTTTAGAGCTTTTGAATTCACTGTTTCCTGTGCCTGTGATACTGTTTCCCTAGGTTATCTGCGTGGCTAACTTCCAGCATCTCAGGCATAAAGTCTGAGATGCTGGAAGGAATGAAGCTGACTTTGTGACTGACTGGACTTTGAGAATGTTGGTGAAGAGAACTGTGAGAGGAGAACTAGGGAAAGATGCACTGAAATGGAAACAATTTTTATGAGAAAATATGTGTTTTGTTTTTAACATCTCCAATCTGACTCCCAAATGGCACCCTCTAAAGTGACCACCATATTTAAATAGAAAGTGTATCCATCCCCCATTTCTCATCTCCTCCCCTTTGTTCTATTCGCTTTACTTAAAAAAATTTTTTTCTTCTTGTTTTATTGAGCTACAGCTGACATTTAGCACTCTAATGCATAATGATTTGACATATACATCATCAAATGATTACCACAATAAGCTTAGTGAACATCCACTATTTCATACTGAAACAAAATGAAAGAAATAGAAATGAAATATTTTTTCCTTTTGATGAGAACTCTTAAGATTTACTCCCTTAACAACTTTTCTATGTAACATTCAGCACTGGGTTGTACATTACATCCCTGGTACCTATTTATCTTATAACTACAAATTTGTATGTTTTGACTGCCTTCATTCACTTCTGCCTTCCCCTCTCCTGTCTCTGGTTCCAGCTGCAAAATAAACCAGTCACAGGTATGAATTGTATAGTGTGGGGAATATGTCAATAATTATTTAATAACTTTTGTGTTAGTGATGGTAAATAGACTTACCATAGCGATCATTTTGAAACGCTTAGAAATATCGAATCATTATGTGTGTAACAGGAACTAACATAGTCTTGTAGGCCAGTTGTACTTCAAAAACAAACTCAGAGAAAAAGAGATCAGATTTATTTTTTTCCGGGCTTCCCTGGTAGCTCAGAGGTTAAAGCGTCTGCCTGCAAGGCGGGAGACCCAGGTTCAATCCCTGGGTCGGGAAGATCCCCTGGAGAAGGAAATGGCAACCCACTCCAGTATTCTTGCCTGGAGAATCCTATGGACAGAGGAGCCTGGTAGGTTACAGTCCACGGTGTCGCAAAGAGTTGGACACGACTGAGCGACTTCACTTTCACTTTCACTTGTTTTTCTCCATTGTAACACCTTCTAACATATTTCATGTTTTATTTGGCTTTTTATTTACTTTTTGAATTTTCAAAATGGCAATATATGTCCCTACAAAATTCTTTTTTCCTCTCGAAGAGGTCTCTATCTTGGCTTTCCCCAAGACACACTTTGGGTATTTCTGTTATGATGTCTTATGGAACAACAGAGAAGAACATTTCAAGAAAGGTGAGATTAATACAACTGGGAGGTTGAATTTTTGACCTGCTTAAAAGCTAATGAGTGGATTAGATAAGGGACATGGTTTGCAGTCAGAACATGTTGTTTCAGTGCTGTGAAATGGCTAGTTCAAGGGAGTTAAGTTGGACCCATATGTTGAAGAAGAAAGGTAGCATAAATTATCCAGGGAGTTTGGGTTTAGAAGAAAAGCAAGACAGTAGTAAGAAAAAGCTACAGGTTCAACACAAAATGCCTTCATTTTTAAGATGAGGAGAGCTTGGTTTTGTTGCCTGTTATTTTTATAAGGTAACTTAGAGTACAGTACTAATGTAAACACTTTTTTAAAGTTATACTGCAATAAATTGGTACAGCATCCTGCTTTTTACAGTGGGGTGTAATTCAGTGGGTTCAGTGCTGTGTGGTAACTGGATCAAGTGAGATCCTTGGGAAACCCCCTTACGAGTTCTGTGCCTCCACTTTACTACTCTGTCCTCCTCTATAATTTTGTTGTGATTGTTGTACTTGAGAACCCGATAGGCATGAGAGGCATGATGTAAATGTTAAAAGTTGGTGCCGATTGCTTGCTGTTCCTCTTTTAGAAGACAAAGGATCTGTTTGGATGTGTGAATTTCTAGGTCATTTTTATACTTCCAGGAAAAAACTCACCAGTGCTTCACACTTGTCACAAACGGGTGGGTTCATGCTTCAGTGGAAGCTTGTACCAAAGTGAGGCACAGCTTAAACAATTTTGTGAAAGTTGGTTCTTTCTTCCTCAGAAGTTTTGATCCACAGAAGGATGAATTTCTATTTCAAATATGTGGTTGAACTTTTCAAATTCTGCTATTTAGACATGAGCTTTTGGATTTTTATTTGTTTGTTTCTGTGGCGTGAATTCATCTGTTTTGGGATTTGCTCTCATGGGAAAACTAAGAACGGTTGGGCATTTTTAGTTCACTGTGCCATCAGTCGTGGCATTTGAGAGCTGAAATGCTTAACAGTGAAGGGTGTGCCAGGGGATTGTTCTCCAGGGCTCTGTGCTTTATTGCCATTGTTGTCTTTGTACAGAATTACTTTCATGTTATTTGACAAATAGTTACTTAAACTCCTTTTCCAGAGTAACAAATATTCTTTTGTTTTGGTTACAGAATCTGCTTATATGTAAGAGAAGTAAAAATGTCGGATGACATAAGGAAAAGGTTTGAATTTCCAAATTCTCTTATCCAGTCACAGGTAATTTTATTTATTTGTTCATTTATTTATCTATTTATGCTTTATGGTAACAAATGAACATTTTTTGTGGATTGTTAATTGAAATTTATATTTTTAACATTATTTATATTTTTAACATTTTAAAATTTTTATTCATCTATATACAGGAGTATATATTAATAACTAACTTTTATATCAGTTAATTTGAAAATTTATATTGGACATAAGAAAGTAAATAGTGAAACTGACCAATCTGTGCTTTTATTTATGTCATCCTTTTCTTCTTAGAGATAAAAAACTTTGACTAACCTCTGAATATATATTTGTTGGTCTGTAGTTAATTATTGGGAACAGAAGTAAATGGTTATACATCTTGAGAATGTCAGAGATTCCTATTTAAAAAGGTATATTCTACTCTTAGTACAACTATTAAGAATAATAAATTTTTATAATAATGATATTAAATCAGTAAAATATCCTGGATTGAAAAATTAGATCTATATGCTAACTCAGGTAGAAGATTGTGATAATTAGTTTTAGAAGAGCTTTTTGGTTATCATGGGTAAAACAGAACTGGTTTTCTGGTTAACTTTCAGCTAACTAGAAGCATTTTGGTTAATCAAGGTACATAATAGCTACTGTCTTCTCTCATGAGAGTAAAGCAAAGGGACCAGCAGAAGCCTGCCTGAAGACTTACCAACCTGCAGCGTCTTGGATACTCTCAGCAGTTACCTTCGGAGATGCCTGCTGTGGGAATTGACTTAGCTGGGTAGTGGGGAACCCTTCCATGAGGAGTAGAACACTCCTTATGCAAGATTCCCTTCTACCTGACTGGGTTGGAGTCATATCCTGTGCAACACAGGTGGTTACCATGAAGAAGAAGATGAAGGCTTGGAGGACGCTGTCCACAGTTTCTATTTTTCTGTGCGTGGAGTCCCTTCATTAGCATAGGTCAATCAAGAAATGCCTATGTGTGTTGCTGTTAAATTAAGAGAAAAGTGTATTTGTATTGTTTAGTGTGCAGTATCCATTTAAGCTACTCTTTGTTATGGAAAACTTATGTAGCAGCATAGGCTGATTTATACTTGGATTTTGTATTTGAAAATCAATTTAGGCTATACTCTCTCATTTGTTAGAGGGATAAATTGGAAGGTAAATTAGGGAAATTGAATTTGGTGGGCAGTGGGGGATATTTATCATGAAGCTTATTTTCTGTTAGTCCTTTTTCTAAATATGAATGGTAACTTTTTTTGTCCATGTTGTGTTTCATATTGGTTTTATTAGATTCTTGCAATTGTTCCCTGTCCTCTATGAATACTTCCTATTGTTCTTTTGTAACCACTGCTCAGTGTTAGCACCATATTTCATTGATTCACACATTTTTTTTCATATTTTAACATCTGCATTTAGTAATTGATGGCAGCAGTCATTATACAGTTGATATTGCCTGCACATTTATGCATTTGGCCATGATTTTCTGAGTCTGAAAGAGCTCTTTCATTAACGTAAAATCAAAAAATTATAAGAAGCGTTGTATAACATTAATTGGCAGCCTTTTTTCTTTCTTAGCGGTTCATAAAGTAATGGTGCATCTTGCATTTGATGGCCATTTACATTCAATGAAATATGGTTATTTTGTAAACAGGAACTGAAGCTGTTCATTGGTCCTCAATTTTGTTACTATCTCTTTAACAAGGAGGTAAGAGTTCGTTGATCTAAACTTAAATTTCATGTAAATGAGTGACTTACAAAGACCATTGATCATTGAGGTCTGAATTCAATTCTAGTGTGTGAAATGCAAACGGAAATGAAGGAGCAGGTGATGTGCTTTTGTTTGAGCTTTTCTGGAGACTTTGCAAGGCTGATGGGTGTTTATACATCCATATCAGACATTGGTCGCATGGGCAGACTGAATAGTTCTTGCCATAGCAAAATTTTTCCCAACCCATACCTAGAATGGCTGTCGTTGTTGCTAGTCTGTGGTTCTACCACAGCAATGCTGGGTGGTGCTGAAGATCTAGGAGAATGGAGTTGAGATGATAGGAAGTAACAACGTTTATATATTTATGGAATCAATCAGCACTCCTATGAGAATCTTAGTTTTAACTCTGGGTTTTTTGACCAAAGACGATATGGAAAATTTTTAGAGATTTATGAAACTGAAAGCTTATTAAGGAGCTGAAACCTATGAGAAACCAACAGGGATATTACATCCTAGATCCTAGAGGAGAGAGAATGTTTGAGGTTGGGGGGAGGACCTGTTGGTTCAAATCTGTGTGGGCCATAGTCATGAAGATGGTGATGAGTTTTCTCTATCTTCATTAAGGGCATGATGAAGCATGATGCATTTCATTTAGTTGCAAAGATGATTTTAAAAGCTATGGAGTTTCTCATTTGTCTCATGGTTTAATGGATTAAGCAATCTCAAATTATCTTGTAATACCAAGTGACAACAATTTAAACAGAAAATCCAGCAATTTTCTCAACATCTGTGAACTGTAGTTTGCTTACTGGGATAAAATGTAGGATAAAAATGCTTACCTTGAGGGTTGTTGTGAAGATGAGAGATTCCATTTGTGGAGTGCCAAATACAGTGCCTTCTTCAGAGCACACACCCTCTGAATTTGAGTGTTGTTACTGATTGACTGGTATACTCATATCCACTACTACTGCTGTTAGTTAACCTTCAAATTCACTATTGAGAGAGAACTTCTGAGGGAATGTATTCATTAATCTTGTCTGTTTTAGGCTGTGGGTCATCTTATTGCTGCAGTTCTAAAGGAAAACAGCTTTTCAGAAAAGATCCACCAGTGCACAAACCAGGTCTGTCTTTAATTTTGTGCTTAGTTCTATTCAGATATTGCTGGTAACTGGACCACCTTTGCGCTTCTTCTGTTATCCTCACAGTTCAGGTCACTATAGAAATGATTTTATCTATTTTTGTTTCTTTGTTTGCTTTTTAAACTTTAAAAAGTGTTACAACAGACTCCAGGAACTAGACAGGGAAGGGGTGGAGGGGAGTATTCTTATGACTATTAATGAAAAAGAACATGGGTGGAATGAGCGTAGGCAGCCTTTAGAAGAAGGCCAGTAGAGTTACTGCTGAGGGAATCTGTTTAACAGACAAAGTGAACACAATGGCTCTGTTGGGGTGTAGGAGATTTCTCAGGCTTTAGGTAGCCCCACACACGAGTTCTAAGTTAGAAAGGTCATGCTTTGACAGGTAGAACTGGAGGAAAAAATTCTGTATCCTTCATAGGGTTGGTCATATTTACTGACCTATTTACCACTTGGGTTTTGGTTGACCAGTGCTAAGTAGCTTGATATGCTGATTGGAAACTCTGCTTAAGTTGGGCCTCTAAGGTAAACTCTATGGAGAATATAGCTGATGGAAATAAGATTTTTTTTTCATAACAAATAAATTGATTTCCTTTCTCTCATATTCCTTTATATTAGCTTCTCCAAGTTGCATTTCTTTATCACTTCTGCTGACACATTGAAGGCAATGTAGAGGCATACTTCACTAATTGGCATTTATCTGGTGTTTGTATGTAGTCATATAAATTAGGTTTTCTGAGAACTCTGATCTTAATCCTGCCTATAATCACATTATGTACACTGAGACGATCTAGTGGTTTTACTTAAACTGCCAGAATTTATTGAATGTCAAATCCCTGTAACTAAATGTTTCCTCTTCTGCTAATAAATGAGTGCTTCCTTCCATGAAGGTGCAATGTTACCTGAGGCAACAGTGTTTTATTCATTTATTTTGTTATTCTGGCTTAGGAGTGGAGTGATGACATTTAGAACCCTTTGGTATGGTCCACACAGGTGAATAAAATTTCCTTTGGAATAAAAGAAATAGAATATAAATATTTCTTCAGTGACTGTTAACTGTCTTGTTCTGTACAGTTAGTGGGATCCTGAGATTGAAAAGGCTCTCAGAGTCAGCTACCATGGGAAAGTGGGCACAATTTATGTTGATTTTCATTAGTTTAGTTATTCCATGGGAGCTGGGGATTGTAATTTTTTTTCTCTCTAGATTTTATGTTTCCCTAGTAAATTATGTCAGAAGAAAGGAAAAATAGCTTCATTGTGTTCTTTAAAAAAAAGCAAAAATAAATAACCCAAACCCCATGTAAAATCTAAATGGACTTAGCCCAGAATACATTCAAATGTAGGTTCATCATTAGTAATGAACTTTTTTTTTGAGGAGAATCATAAGTTCCTGAGCAAGTTATGAGAGCTAGAACCTCTGCTTTAGTAGGAATTTTCAAAATGAAGACCTATTTACTTTTGTGTCTTTCTGATGCTTTCCTATCAAAGATGACAGGTTCACAGTGTGAAGGGAGAAGTCAAACTCTCTTCCTTGGGAGAAAAAGTTTTTCTAGGTGTTTTTGGTAGTCCTGGAACCAGCAGCTTGCTTGTAGCCTGAGCTGCTTCTGTCTCCTTCCTCTGGGTCCACATTCAGCTTCAATCACTTGGAGCAGGGGTGCCGGAAGGGACAGTGGGGTGGCATCAATCAGGTGTGTTTTCCTCCATGTTTGACCAGTTGACGGTTTAAATAGAGGTTGGTGGGAGAAGAGTAGGAATATTTCCTGAAAATGTTCAGGGCTTGAAGCGTAGGTATGATTTGAAGTCCAACTTAGACTAACTGATATGCTGGTATGGTTGGTGTCTGGTTAAATGGCTTGGTTAGAACATAGTGCTAGAACCAAACCGTAGTTTTGATCTCCTAGTAGCTGCATTCCTTAGACTCAGATAGAACCTCTGCAGCCAGCCTCAGTTTGCTGCAAAGACACCAGAGGGGAGAGAGTTACTATATCAGAATACATCCACTACCTCTCTTGGAAAACCAGCTTCAGTGTGTCCTACACATGGTGTGACACAGCGTCATTTTTGTAGAGGAAAGCCAGCCTACGGTGAACGAATTACACTTTGATGAACTGCTTGGGCCGTGTATGCATTTGCTAGTCATCAGACGTGTGTTTTAATCACTGGTTTGATTTCAGACTCCTGCCTTGAACTTGCTGTGGGAGAAGTGCTGCAGCGATAATGTCGTAGTTCGAACAGCTTGCTGCGAGGGTCTGGTGGCCCTTGTCGCTCAGGATCACGCGGAGTTCAGCTATGTTCTCAATGGGATTCTCAACCTGATTCCATCAACCAGGTGCTCCTTTCCTTCATAGTTGATCAGTTAACAGTTTAAATTTTTAGACAAAAATTCGCTGATTTGCCATTAAGGGTCACCGTTCATCCTACTTGCTAGTTATTGTTCTTTCCCTAAAAATGTCATACAGTTGATATTTCATATGTGGTGAAAACATGCTAAATTAAGCTCTGAAAATTTGGGCATTTGTGGTCATTTTGCTGTACTTAAGTTTTGGGACTCTGCTTGAAAGTGTTATTGCTCTTTTTAATGAATAGCTAAGTTTATAACTCACAGTTTGCAGTGTAATTTCCTGTCTTATTTTAAGAAAGGAGGTTGCCCATAAGCAATACTCATTCCACAATGGTTAAGTTGATACCCTACTGGCCTTGGTCAGCCTTTAACATCAGTGCATGCATTAGAAAATAATGGCATCAATTTCTTTAAAAGCATTTTGTGATTTAGACATACTTTCCCCTGATTATTCGAAGTAAATAATGTTTGGTTTTTTGAATTTGTTTGGTTTGACCATATTTATTCCATTCACTGCTGCTGCTGTTTGGTTGCTGTTGTGTCCAACTCTTTGCAACCTCCTGGTGGACTGGGGGGTCCTCTTCTCTGGG
Source organism: Bison bison bison (assembly GCF_000754665.1). Classification (NCBI taxonomy): domain Eukaryota; kingdom Metazoa; phylum Chordata; class Mammalia; order Artiodactyla; family Bovidae; genus Bison; species Bison bison. The sequence goes on from NW_011494948.1 coordinate 14,926,911, forward strand.
ATTTCCCAGGCAAGAATACTGGGGTGGGTTGCCATTCCCTTCTCCAGGGGATCTTCCTGACCTAGGGATTGAACCTGTGTCTCCAGCTTGGCAGGGAGATTCTCTGCTGATTCAGCCACCAAGGAAACCCAGAACTGAATACTTAATCTTTTTTCCTGCCTTCGGTGGAGATGGAATATAGCTGTCACCATCAATCTTTGGTTAGTGCCTTCCTGGACTTGAGGTCTATTTAATTAAATAACCTCTGGCCTTTTTTAGTATATATTTTATTTTTTTAAATTAGAGGATAATTACTTTACAGTATTGTGATGGTTTTTACCATACATCAACATAAATCATCATTAGGTATACAAATGTCCTCTCCCTCTTGAACCTCCCTTC
>NW_011494948.1:14927391-14941906 GCF_000754665.1 Bison bison bison
ACATATGTATAGGTTTCAATGCTATTCGCTCATATAATCCAACCCTCTCCTTTCCCCTCTGTGTCCAAAATGTCTGTGTCTCTTTTGCTGACCTGCAAGTAGGATTGTCAGTACTATTTTTCTAAATTCCACATATATGTGTTAACGTATGACATTTGTCTTTCTCTTTCTGACTTACTTCACTCTGTGTAATAGGCTCCAGGTTCATCCACCTCATTAACTGACTCAAATGTGTTCCTTTATATAGCTGACTAATATTCCATTGTGTATATGTACCATAACTTTCTTATCCATTCATCTGTTGATGGACATCTAGATTGCTTCCAGGTCATAGCTATTGTAGATAGTGTTGCAGTGAACATTGGGGTACATATATCTTTTTCAGTTCTGGTCTCCTCAGGGTATATGCCCAGTAGTGGGATTGCTGGGTTGTATGCTAGCTTTATTTGGAGTTTATAAAGGAATCTCCATACTGTTCTCCATAGTGGCTGTAGCAATTTGCATGCCCACCAACAGTGCAAGAGGGTTCTCTTTTTTCCACACCCCCTCTAGCATTTATAATTTGTAGACTTTTTGATAATGACCATTCTGACTGGTACTGGTGTGAGATGATACCTCATTATAGTTTTTGTTTGCATTTCTCTAATAATGAGTGAATACCTTCCCAGGTGGCACTGGTGGTAAAGAACCTGCCTGAAAATGCAGGAGACAAAGAGATGTGGGTTTGATCCCTGGGTCAGGAAGATCCCCTGGAATAGGAACTGGCAACCCACTCCAGTATTCCTGCCTGGAAAATTCCATGGACAGAGGAGCCTGGTGGGTTGCAGTCCATGGGGTCTCAAAGAGTCAGATACAACTGAGCAAGTGAGCAGACAAATAATGAGCAGTGTTGAACATCTTTTCATGTGTTTAATAGCCATTAACCTCTGGCCTTTTAACCTTTCTTCACAAATCTTATTTTGTTCCCTTAGATCATCTTTTTGGAACTTTTTGGAACCTTGATTTTTCTGTATAGTCTGTGTATAGTCTTTTTAGTCTACATTTATAAGTCCAAGCCCTTTAATATGGTATACATGCCCTTCCCAAGCTAGTTCCCACTTTCTATTCAGCCTGCGTTTTCTGCCATGAACACTCCTGTTAGCTATACACAGCTGATCCCTGTTCTGAAACCTGTGCACACTGCATTTCTGATGTAATGTTCCTTCCTCTTCTTTTTCTGAAATCTCTTCTTCATATTTCAAAGCTCAGTTCAGATGTCAGCTCTTCTACCTAGATACTTCCCCCCTCTCAGCTGGGCTACTTGCTCTTTCACAATATGTTTATGTTTTTAACCTGTATTTTTGTCTCTGGCACACTCTTTGACAGTTAGTAGATAACCAGATCATTCTGAATAAAGATTTGATCAAATTGATGCAAAATTTAAATTGATTAGTTTCAGAATTACTCTGTCTATATCTCCTGTGGCTACCAATTTAGACAATATGAATACTCTAAGAAACTTAAAAAAAACATTTTTTTTTCAGGATCCTTCAATTGTTAAAGTTCCTATATTTGCGTACAATAAAATTCAAAGCTTTCTTCTATATCTTGGCTGTATTTCCAAAGACTCTTGAAAACTAATGGTGACCTTATGTTTAAAATTACTCACTGAAGCACTGCCTGTGATTGAAAATAATAGGAAACCCGTAAATTATGGCATATTGATACAGTGGAATATTATACAGCTGGAAAAATAAGGAATGATGGCCAAGATATATTTTTTCACTAAAAAATGAAAAATAAAGAATACTATGTCTAGTAGGCTACTTTTTTTATTTTTTAAAGAAAACACATGTACCTATACATTTTCAGTGACATGTGCATACAACATCTTTAAAAGGATAAATGAGACCTGGTAAGACTTTTACCTCTGGGAAGAAAAACTGAGATACAGAGGAAAAACAGAATATTTGCCTCATATGCCTTTTTGAATTTTTAACTCTGTGAGTGAATCTGCTCAATCGTGTCTGACTCTTTGCAACCCCATGGACTGTAGCCTGCCAGGCTCCTCCATCCATGGGATTTTCCAGGCAACAGTGCTGGAGTGGGTTGCCATTTCCTTCTCCAGGGGATCTTCCCGACCCAGGGATCGAACCCGGGTCTCCCACATTGCAGGCAGATGCTTTACCGTCTGAGCCACCAGGGAAGCCTATTTAACTATGTGAATATGTTGCTAATTCAAAAGTATATTTTTTAATAAAAAAAATCTAATATTACTGACAAATTTTAATGTATACAGATGGCATGCTGATCCACTATCAGCAAAACTTCTGCTTTCCAGTTTACAGCGGTGATGACGGACTTAGACGGATGTGCAAAGGATGGCCATGCCATTTTCTAATGAGACATTAGGGACATCTTATTTTCTAATAAGACATTTTTGAATGAAAGGTGTAATCTAACTTGCTCTAATTATGTCTTAGAGATGTCCCCCTGGCCCCTTTGAGATGCTGATAGTCTTACTTTTGGATATAAACAATACAACTACACAGTGCAAGGAGGTTCCAATGTTGTGAATTTAGGGTGAAAGCTATTTAGGGAGGAACTAATACTGCTACCCACATTTGAAAAAATGACTGAGGCAAAATCTCGGTGGCTTGTGTAAGGACAACCAATAAATTACATAAAGAGAGACGCATTAAAACTTAACCTTTTAAAAGCCCCCTCAAAACTGATATTTTTGTGGTTATACAATAGGATCCTTCTAAAAAATATTTAGATATGAGAGTTGGACCATAAAGAAGGATAAGTGCCAAAGAATTGTTGCTTTCTAACTGTGGTGCTGGAGAAGACTCTTGAGAGTCCTTGAACAGCAAGGAGAGCAAATCATTCAATCCTAAAGGAAATCAACCCTGAATCTTCATTGGAAGGACTGATGCTGAAGCTTTGATGCTCCAGTCCTTTGGCTACCTGATGTGAACAGCTGACTCACTGGAAAAGACTCTGATGCTGGGAAAGATTGAGGGCAAGAGGAAAAGGGGATGACAGAGGACTGGATGGTTGGATGACATCACCAACTCAATGGACATGAGTCTGAACAAGCTCCAGGAGGTGGTGAAGGACAGGGAAGCCTGGCGTGCTGCAGTCCATGGGGTTCCCAATGAGTCAGACGTGACTGGGCGACTGAACAACGACAGCAGAAAAAAACATTTGTTCAAGTGTGCATGCATGTGTGCATGTGGGCATACACACAAAGAAAAAGACAGAAAATAAGTTTTTAGCTGTTTTAAAGGTTTTTTTTTGTTTATTAGAGTATTTATGTTCTCTACATTGGTAGCCACAGGAGATGTAGACAGAGTAGATTCTGAAGCTGACCAATTTAACTTTTGCATCAATTTGATCATGAAATGTGTTATAAAACTGCTTGGTTTTCTTTATTCTTGCCAGTAGACATAATGATTATTTGTGAAGAATTTTCTTTCTTTGTTTTATTTCAAGTAGCATAGCTTTGTGGTTTGCAGTGATTACAAAGACTATACTCTGCGTTGTTTACAGCTTAAAAAAACCAAAATGAGAATTAAATTTAAGAAATTAGGTTAAATTTAATTACAAACAAGGAACCCACACAGCCTGCTCTTCCAAATGCTCCTCAGGGAATCTTCTGAGACAGAAAACTGTTTTTATCTTTGGGATCTAAAAGCAGAAATGACTTTGTCATTTCCCTGTGGTTCTTGGCTGAGACATTTTGGATCTTCGGTTTCCAGTGTTTAAATTTCTGCTTGTCTCTGGCTTTCTCTTTTTGAAATAGAGATTTATTGCAACGTAGAGGTATCTTGGGCACAGAATCACACAAAGATTGCTCAGCTTTGATGTAGAAGAATGAGTGTAAAACTGTTATTTTTTCATTTTGTCTGCCTAGCATTCTTCAGAGGGAGAGAGAGAAGGGGAGAGAGGGAGAAGAAGGGAGGGCATTGGGCAGGGGGAGAGAGAGACAGAGGGTGGGAAGGAAGGAGGGAGAAGCAGCATCCTTCTATGGAATAGACATTTAGACAATGTAGCATCTGGAGCTTTCTCAGCATTAAATGTTGAGAGCTGTAAGGGAAGTTGGAGGGACAAGTCAGTGTGGGTCTTCCTCTCTCTTTTAACCTACTCCTTGGCTCTTTTTTTCTTTTTTGTTCATGGAATTCTCCAGGCCGGAGTATTAGAGTGGGTAGCCATTCCCTTCTCCAGGGGATCTTCCTGACCCAGGGATCCAACCTGAGTCTCGCTCATTGCGGGCAGATTCTTTGCCATCTAAGCCACCAGGGAAGCCCCTTTGCAGGTCTAGTCTGTAAAATTCCCCTGCAACATGTATGAAAAGCTTCCCTCTCTTCCACCCCTCTCCCCTCCACCCCCTCCCCCTCCAGATCCAACCCACAATTTGAGAAGCATTGGTCTGGAGCCTGCTACATTGTATAGTCTAACTTTGAAAAGAGACTTGACATTTGTAAAGCTCTGGTTGTCTAAAATTCAGGGAGTGGCTGGGAAAGTGTCTGGCTCTGTTTGAGAGACTGTTCCCTTCAAAGGAATAGTCTGATGTCCAAGAGCACTCTGGGGTTCAAAGCGGAGGCAACATGAAACAATTGTAAACTAGTTTTTATAGCTTCTGTAAACAAAGAAATGGACATAAGAGGTCTAAAATGTTCTTTTAATCAGCAAGGAAATTGAAAAAAAATTATTTCCTAGGGAGGGAGGGTGAAGGAAAGAAGGGGACTACAAAGGAAATACAGTAAGGAAATTATTATCAGCAGTTAAATGTGAATTTTGAAATTAGATGAAATTAAAATAAAGTGAATGATATGTGGTAGCATGTACTTTTCTTGTCCTTTAAGGAACTGCTTGCGTTGTTTTTGGTTTTGTTAGTTTTTGTTTTTACGTTGAGTTCATCCTAATATAAAGATTCCCATAAGCAAAGAGTTTCCCTGTTTTTCTTTCCTTAGATCGCTTAACTCTGCTAACTTCTAGAAAGCTTCATGCAGCCATTGTTACAGTTGCTTAGTAACAGGATTGTGAATAAAAACCATACTCTCCTATGGAACCAGGTATTTAGTTTTAGATATTGAGATGTCATGACAGCCTGTAATTTCAGTTCAGCTGCTTCCCCAAGTCCCCCACCCCTTCTTTCAAAAAATATGTTTTCTGCTGCTGCTAAGTCGCTTCAGTCGTGTCAGACTCTGTGTGACCCCATAGACAGCAGCCCACCAGGCTCCTCTGTCCATGGGATTCTCCAGGCAAGAACACTGGAGTGGGTTGCCATTTCCTCCTCCAATGCATGAAAGTGAAAAGTCAAAGTGAAGTTGCTCAGTCGTGTCCAACTCCTAGTGACCCCATGGACTGCAGCCCACCAGGCTCCTCTGTCCATGGGATTCTCCAGGATGTTAATGCTCTAGATAAAGTAGCACTTGATTTGTGTTCTCTTTTGTGCATTCAAACAGGAGAGGAACCTGTAATTTATGTGTTTTGGGGAAAAATAAAGTGCATTAAGGTGTGAGAGATGAAAGTCTATTTTCTGAGACTCCTTAAAGCTACTTTTTAGTAAATCTCAAATGAGATGTTTAAAATGCCCCTCGTGGGTCCTGGCTAAAGCTGCTGGATCCAGTGAGTCTTGGATCATGGACTGATGAAGGTGTAGTTTGGTTAAAAATGATTTTGAGAACTAATTGGAGTTAAGACTTAGGGCAATTTAATGAGGAAATTCTTGTCTCTCAGGGTCTTCTCCTTTGTTGATGACCCTGTTCCTTGGGAAACTTAATTGTTTTGTTATAAAGTAAGAAATGGTTCAATCCCTGGGTCGAGAAGATTCCCTGGAGGAGGAAATGGCAAGCCACTCCAGTATACATGCCTGGGAAATCCCATGGACAGAGGAGCCTGGCTGGCTAAACTCTATGGGATCATAAAAGAGCTGGACACGACTGAGTGTCTGAGTACTCATCAGTACTCAGGAAATGGTTAGCAACCGAGGAGACTACTGCATTCATACCTTGTATTATAGAAGCTTTTCTATATTATTTAGCTTTATTTTATTTGGCAGGAGAAGAACTAAAGAAGGATGCCTTTTTGAGGTTTCCCCAAGATTTGAGGAAGACAGTAGTGGTTAGCATGCTTATTTGCAGCCAGGGAGTCAGAGAATTTTTTGTGACTTTGAGATGGTTTCAGGGTTTATATCTACATTGGTGTCATTGCTCATTTAATTTTAACTCTTATCTGACAATGACATAATTCCTGGTTCAGGGCTACTTCCTCATCTTGTCTTTCAAGTATTCCTTAAGCCTTTTAACTTGTTTTCAGATGCTCTCCTTGCCTTTTTCAAATCCTTTTTTTTTCTCTAAACTTACAGAATCTCTTTCAACTTGCAGCTCATAATCAGAAAAGTAATTCCAGCCACTTTCCTCATCTAGGACATTCTGCCCTATTTCTTGTTAAGTTAGCTGACCTGGTTGAAGGCTTTGTTTGTCAAAAAATCTTCCATTATAAGAGTCACGTGTTTATGCGAAGATGTTTTTAGGTGATTTTTAAAAAGTGACTACTGAAATACACGATACTTCTTTTATAATGGAAAAATGTTTCAGAAGAAATCAGGCTGTTTTCTGGTACTTAGAAGATAAATAAATATGCAGAACTTTCCGAAGCAAAATCTCAGTAACATTATATTACTTAAAACTTTTTTGAAAGAAATAAAATTTTTTGTTATTTATTCAACCTTGGGTTTCCCAGAACTTTTAAAAATTTCTTACCTCTCTTCCTGGCTTTTTTTTCTCATATAATTTTATAACAAATACAGGAAATGACTTGATCATTAATCTAATGTTTAACACTTATTTGCTAGGACATACTGTACTTAAGGCTGACCACTTACCCTTTTGAGTTAAAAAAAGACTTGGCTACATTTGTACCATTTGTTTCCATGATACCCAGGGATGCTCTTTTTTGGAATGTTTGTATAATTCTCTTCAACACAAACTTTTGTTATTCTCATCCCTGGTCAAAAAATTAGTATGGGTACTTTCTTGCACCTTATATTTTGAATATTTTGAAAATAAAGAACCAAGCATTAATTGTAGTCTTTTCAAAAGGAGAGCGAGCATATGGTATTTATGTATGCTTACATACATAAGTACAGTGTTTAATGCTGTAATCAAGTAAACCCCAGACAAAGGAAACCTGAGACATGGTATTCATATACACAATAGTAATTATGCTATATTTACCTAGGGAAGAACAATTTTTATGGGTGGTTTTGATTAGTATAGTCTGTGCAGCTTGACCAAAAATGTTTTTTTCTTCTTTTTTTTTCTGGAATATTCAGCATCATTATTGACCTACACTCCCTTTTATGATGAGATCTGGGTTTAGCTCTTATGCCAGTGAACATTGAGCTTCCTTTTTAAAAAATTTAAAAAAAATACAGTTATTTATATTAGTTTCATCTGTACAGCAAAATGATTCAGTTATATATATATATTTTATTTATTACAAGATATTGACTATGCTTCCCTGTGCTATACAGTAGGTCCTTATGGGTCTTATAAATAGTATTTTATAAATAGTAATATGCCTATGTTAATCCCAAACTCCTCATTTATCCCTACTGCCTCCTTTGGTAACCATAAGTTTGTTTTCTATGTCTGTGAGTCTATTTCTGTTTTGTAAAGAAATTCATTTATATGATTTTTTTTTTTTAGATTGCACATATAAGCAATATCATACATATATTTGTCTTTCTCTGGTTCACTTCACTTTGTTTGATAATCTGTAGGCCTATCATGTTGTAGCAGGTGGCATTATTTCATTCTTTTAATAGTTGAATAATATTCCATTTATATATATGGATGGCATCTTTGTTATCCATTCATCTGTTCGTTGACACTTAGGTTGCTTCCATGTCTTAGCTATTGTAAATAGTGCTGCTGTGAACATGGGGGTGCATGTATCTTTTCAAATTATGTTTTTTTTTTCCCCAGATAAATGCCCAAGAGTGATTGTTGGATCATATGGTAGCTCTATTTTTAGTTTCTTAAGGAACCTCCATACTCTTCTCCATAGTGGTTGTACCAATTTACATTCCTACCAACAGGGTTCTTTTTTCAAACTGAGCTTCCTTTTGGTATTGTTTCTTGTCACTGTGCTTATAGCTCAAGCCTGAAGTTTTCTTTGCTCCCTCTTAGAGAGTTCATGGGGTTTCCCTGGTAGCTTAGCTGGTAAAGAGTCCGCCTATAATGCAGGAAACCCTGGTTCAATTCCTGGGTCAGGAAGATCCCCTGGAGAAGGGATAGGCTACCCACTCCAGTATTCTTGGGGTTCCCTGGTGGCTCAGATGGTAAAGAATCTGCCTGCTATGCGGGAGACCTGAGTTCGATCCCAGGGTTGGGAAAACCTCCTGGAGGAGGGCCTGGCCACCCACTCCAGTATTCTTGCCTGGAGAATCCCCATGGATGGAGAAGCCTGGCGGACTGCAGTCCCTGGAGTCACAAAGAATTGGACATGACTGAGCGACTAAGCACAGCAAAGCACAGAGGGTTCATGAGTCATTTCAACTTGTTTTGGTAGCTACCCAAGGAGGGACTTGTTCCAGTTGATCTTTACTAAAGGGCTTTTGGCAACAGGTTCTTGAGTGTGACAGGACTCTGTGGGCTACAAGTTACAGAAACTTGCTTGTAATCCTTCGAGCACAAAAGGGTGATTTTATCTTCCTAAAGAAGTATCCCATGGGACTTAAGAGGAATGTACCTGGGCTTCAGATGCAAATTAGAGACACAGGTTATGTATTTTTTCTCTCTTGCTGCAGACAGATTTCTCTGCTCCCTAGTTACAGGGCACCACCTGCCTCCTGGGCTGACATATCCGTAAGAGATAGCCAGACTGAGGTTGAAATTTCCTGACCACAGTTAACAGCTTTCCCAGGACCAGCATGTTTGAGATGTTTGCTCCTGGACCAGTCAGTTCTGCCAAGGGCTGTGTAGTATTAGTTCTCTAGGAGTGCTGTAACAAATGACTACAAACTTAAAGCAACAGAAACTTGCTATTCCACAGTTCTGAAGGCCAGAAACCCAAAACCAAGGTGTCATCAGGATTGGTTCCTTCTGGAGGCTGGGTGGCTCTGTTCCATGCCTCTTTCATGGCTTCTGGTGGCTGCTGGCAACCCTTCTGACTTTTCATGACCTTCTTCTCTGTGTGCTTCTGTGTTTCAAGTCTCTCTTTCCTGTCTCTGATAAGGACACCAGTCATTGGACTGAAGGCCTACCCAGGATGATTGCATCTCGAGATCCTTAGTTACATCTGCAAAGACCTTATTTCCAAGTAAAGTTACATGCACAGGAACTGAGATTAGGACTTAGATGTACGTTTGCTTGCATGCTAAGTCCCTTCAGTCGTGTCTGACTCTTTGTGACCTATGGACTATAGCCCACCAGGATCCTCTGTCCCTGGGATTCTCTAGGCAAGAATACTAGAGTGGGTTGTCATTCCCTTCTTCAGGAGATCCTCCCCGACCCAGGAGGATCTGATCCTGCATCTCTTTATGTCTCCTGCATTGGCAGTTCTTTTCCACTAGCGCCACCTGGGAAGATGACAATTTACCCTTTATTGGCTGTGTCTTTATTCTGTGAATATTTGTATGCTAGGATCCCTTCTGTAGTAACCATATGAAGGGAGAAGGAGTGGTAATTCTCAAAACAGAGAGGACACTGGTACACTTACTGAAGATTGAACTTGGGGGAAAGCCATAACTTTGGAAATAGGTTATCTGTCAGCTTCTCAGCTCTAGCTTTGAAATATTATTGTATTTAAGCATAGGTAATGATATTCGATCTGTGTTGCTCCGACTGTAATAGAGGGAATAGCAATTGAGTGGATGGAGAGCAATTGTCAAAGATAACATAATTGTTTTGTTGTGATGGCAAGATGACACCATGTTTTCCATCATCTTCATCATTATAACCATCCTCTGGAATATTGTTTTGAAAGCATGTATTATCTCTCCAAACAGAGTAATATAGAAATAGCCATTGACTTGGTTGCCAAGGGAAGGAAGGTAAAGGAAGGAATCTAGCTTGGAGCGTGCCACACACACATACACACGCACACACACAAACAAGAAAGTTTTAGAAAAAATAGGTGTTACAAAGAGGAACTCTTTGATTTTAAAAGCTTTGTATAGAAAATTTCAAAAATAAGTAGAATAGTGTTATGAACCCTCATATTCCTATTACTCAGCCTAACAACTTTTCGCTCATGGCCAGTCCTGCTCCTCCATAATTCCCTCCTGCCATATTCTTTTGTATCAAATCCCAGATATTGTGTAATTTCTTCTGTAAATATTAAGTGTATATGTTTTTTAAAATAAAAACATTAGTAATATTATACCTGGATATGTGTTTGTGTGTGTGTGTGATTTTTAAATATCTAGCCAGTATTCAGTTTTCTAATTGCCTCATAATTTTTTTAAAGCAATTTGTTGGAATAAGCATCCAAATAAGAGTTAGTTGTTATGTCTTTAATATCTCTCTTAACCTATAGGCTCTCTGCTTTGCATCTCTCCATCTCTCTCTGTCTCTTTCTTACATTTATTGAAAAAACTTGGTTGTTTGAAGTGATTCCCGCAGTGTGAATTTTGCTGACTGCTTCCGCATGGTGTACTTTAATTTATTTCTTTGTATTTCCTATAAATTTAAAAGTGTGCTCTAGAAATTTGATGAGATTTAAGTTCAAATTTTGTTGTTGAGGGGGAGTGTCAGAGGAGGGAAGACTTCTGCATAGATGGTAATCTGTTCTTCCATCCAAAGGGACATAACAGCCCATTGTTTTCTCTTTCGGTGATGTTAGCTGTCTGTGCTTAATGGCTAGATCAATTAATTCATTAGAAGTTTCAAAATAGTGAGTTTCTAATTCTTTTTTTTTTTTTTTTTGCTTATTTGAAATATTGCTATAAAGAGAACTTTCCCCATATCTACTATCTAGTTACCCAGTAGTACAGTTTGTATAGGGAAGGTAAGATATCTACCTGATTTTTTCTTTTTATTAGCTAAACTTCAGAATATCAGTTTTTAAAAACATCCATCAGTGTTGAACAATTAGATTTTATTTTATAAAAATTACAATGAGCTCATGGATTTAAACATAATTGATGTTTTCCCATCCTCTGTCCCTTTTAAAAAAATTATATTTTGAACCTTTATTATCTTTTCACTATTTTGAGTTTATTTTAGACCCACTGTTTTAGAAGCAGCTTGAGAGAGAGACAAGGTAAAGGGAGAGGGAGGAAGAAATTTTATTAGTTTCAAAAGTCCTATTGCTACTTAATGATTTTCATATATAACAAATGAATTAAGAGGGAAGGGGGTGAAAAAAATAGCATCCTCCAAAGACCCCTTTCATCTGCTCCGATCTTAAGTCACAGGAACCATCTAATACTCGTAAGATTCTCTTAGGTGTTAATTTATAGTGTGGTGAACTTGTCTGCATGGTGGGCAGTCTTCAGCATAGTAGTTAAATCTCTGTTGACTGTGCCGAATATTTCTTGCACTTTACTTATTCTGTCAGGAGTCTTACGTTGGTTTTAATGTTATAACGATGTGGCTTAAGATGTATTTTAAAACAAACATACAAAAAACTCCCAACAAAAAACCCCTGCCTCCCTTCCCCAAGGGTTACTTCATTGCTTGATAATGTAAAGGATATTATATTAATTTTATCTTCCCAGTATTTACGATTCCCTCATTTGCTAAGTGTACAATCCCAGAAAGGACTATAACCATAGCTAGTAATATTATTCATGTTAGCCTATTTAGTAATAAACTAAGAACTTTGGGCTTCCCCAGTGGCTCAGCAGTAAAGAATCCACCTTCTGTGCAGGAGACGTAGGTTTGATCCCTGGATTGGGAAAGATCCCCTGGAGGAGGAAATGGTAACCCCCTCCAATATTCTTGCCTGGGAAATCCCATGGACAGAGGAGCCTGATGGGTTACAGTCCACAGGGTCGCAAAGAGTTGGACATGACTGAGCGACTGAGCATGCACACAAATAGTGAACTTTATAATTATATAGATATAAGATACTGTAATTTCAGTGTGCATATGTAAGATCATGTAATTATAGAACTAGAAATTACCTTCAGAGGTCACTTCTGAATCCAAGCAAGACAATACCTTAGCTGTCTTCCATCCATCCACCTATCCATGTACTAATTAAACATTTATTGAATATCTCTTGTATGCCTGTAGTAGGTGCTGTGAGATCACAGTGAGGAAAGCAGATGTAGTCATTGCACTCATGATGTTTTTCATTTAGAGAGAGATGCTGTAATCACACAGTCGTACAATTATATCTTCAACTGCATTCAGACAGAGTACCCTGTGCTCGTTGTGCCTTTAACGTGAGAGTTCAACCTTGTCGTGGAGGTCGAGGAAGGCTTCCCTGATGAAGTGACTCAACAGGAGACTGAGGCATGAATAAAATTTATTTCGGGAAATAGAAGAGGATAGACTTTTCCAGTTATAAGAAGTAGCGTGTGGCAGGTCCCTGTGGTGGGAGGGAGATGACTTCTTAGGAAGGCCTGAAGAATGCCAACATTATGCAGAGAGTGGTTTGAGATGAATCTGGGGATAAGGGTAGGAGTCAGACAATGCAGACCACGATGGCTGCTCTAGAGGATTTGGGTCTTTATCCTGAGTGCAGAGGGAGTCTGTTGAAGTGTTTTTATCTGCTGAGTATCAGTGATTACAAAAAGGCCATTCTGGCTGCAGTGTGAACATAACATTGAAAGTGCTGCCTTCTGGCTAGGCAGTTAGAGTGGTATAGGGAGCTGGGCTCAGGTGGCTGTTACTACAGTTCAGGTGAGGGGTGATGGCTGCTGCCTGGAGTTGAAGGGAAATGGATGGATTTGTGAGATATTTAGGGGATGAAGCATTTGAGGTGGATTGAATATTAGAACGACTGAAAGGAATATATCAAAGGTGATTCCTTGATTTCTGGCTTCCCTGACAGGTAGAGAGGAAACATTAGAAGACCAGGTGTGTGAGAAGAGCTTGAGTCTGGTTTTGGACATGTAGGATTTAAGGCACAATTTAGTCACCAAAGTGGGAATATCTAGTAGGCAGTTGGATAAGCCCTTTTTTGGTGGTGACATCCCCTGAACACATTGTACTATGAACAGGTTAGTTGTTATATCTAATCAGATCTCTTCTGCATTGATTAAAGTCTTCTCTTGTATTTTTAAAATAACTTTCTGTGTATCTCATACACAGCCAGCCTGCTTGTCTCAGGGTTAATTTCAGATCCTGATACTATTCTCAGAGGTCTATTCCTCAAATTAGCATGTTTTTATGTCAGTGCTAAACTGTGACTGAAGGCAGGTTCTCAATAAATGATACTGAGCTATTTCATTGTTTATTTAAATTTATGCTCATACTGTCTATCTTGCAGATGAGGTTTAATCTTCTATTTGTGTTCAGCGAGTCCCACCTCACCTTGAGATTATAAATTTCACCCCCGCTTTTTTCACTATTTAGGAAAATAGAAGTAATACGTACTTTTTTGAAAACTCAAGCAATGGTACTTGCAGCTAGTGAAAGTAGTAAGTGGTAAAATTTTTCCTTTTTATCATTTTCTCTCTTTTCTTCTTTTTAAAAGTTCACTTTCTTGTTGGGCCCTGGTAGAACCAGGAAGTGACAGTACTAGAAAGGCTTAGGGCGTGTAGGGTGGCTCAGAGGTTCCTCCAAATATTGATCTTTGTTTCCCCTAGAATATAGGGAAAGTTGTTGTTCAGTCCCTCAGTCGTATCCAACTCTTTGCAACCCCATGGACTGCCGTATCGCAGGCTTCCCTGTCCTTCACCATCTCCTGGAACTTGCCCAAACTCATGTCCATTGAGTTGGCAATGCCATCCAACAATCTTGGGAAAGTTAGGGTGATCTGAAATCAGATCCAGGCACACAGGATCAGGGACCAGCTAATTCCAGCGAAACTGGAGCCCCATTTCTAGACCTATAGAAAAAGCCCATACTTTACATTCAGCCCCATACACTTCAAGTTTTTTCAAATTGGATATTCTATTCATATGTATAGTGTTCTAAAACTTGTTTTTTTCACTTAATATATGTTGGAACGTCTTTTCATAGATTTGTTTGCATATTTATTAATAGCTGCAAACTACTTTATATGATTATATCATATTTTATGATATGATTTTGTATATGATTATATCTTATTTTCGGAGAAGGCGATGGCACCCCACTCCAGTACTTTTGCCTGGAAAATCCCATGGACGGAGGAGCCTGGTAGGCTGCAGTCCATGGGGTTGCTAGAGTCGGACACGACTGAGCGACTTCACTTTCACTTTTCACTTTCATGCATTGGAGAAGGAAATGGCAACCCACTCCAGTGTTCTTGCCTGGAGAATCCCAGGGACAGGGGAGCCTGGTGGGCTGCCGTCTATGGGGTCGCACAGAGTCGGACATGACTGAAGCAACTTAGCAGCAGCAGCAGCAGCAGCATATCTTAT
>NW_011494948.1:14942006-14943788 GCF_000754665.1 Bison bison bison
ATCTTATTTTAAATATTTCTCCTTTGTCAAATGTAGTTTTCTTCTTCCATTTCTTTAAGATAACAAATGGATCTTCTTTTGGGTATATGTAAGGGTATTTCTATATGATAGGTCATTTTTTGGGGGGTGTGCCTCAAGGCATTTGGAATCTTAGTTCCCTGACTAAGGGATCAAACCCAGGGTCCCTGGCAGTAAGAGTGTGGAGCCTTAACTACTGGACCACCAGGGAATTCCCATGATAGGTTTTTAGGAATGCAATTTATGGGGAAAAGACTGCATTTAAACTTTTAAATTGCCAAATTGCCCTCCATAAAGTCTGAACAAATGTATGCTCAACCTGAAAATACTTATTCCGCATTCACTCATCCACACTGGATATTATGAATCTTACTCTTCTGTGATCTGTTTATCTATATTCTCTGCTCACTTTTCTGTTATATGATTTGTTTCATTTTGTTGCTTATTTTTGTTTTGTGGATATTTGTCATATATGTAATATTTCATCTCAGTTTATCTCTCATGTTAATTTTATGTTTTCTTCCCCCCAAAACCCTTCCCCACTAACTTTGCTAAAGTGATCTGGAGTTTTTATGACAGGTCGTCTTCCTTTTTTTGTCTTTTTTACACTTTTCCCTCCAAAACCTCTCTTAACAGTCGCTTTAATCTTTATAGTGACATTTGAAAAATGATAAAGACTGGATTGTAAATTCTTCTGGTATTCATTCTGACCAAATTTTTTTTTTTTTCTCCACACTGAGTGGCTTGTGGCATCTTAGTTTCCTAACCAGGGATTGAACCCTCAGTGAAAGCACTGTGTCCTACCCATTAGACCACCAAGGAATTCCTTGGTGACCAAAGTTCTTTATATTTTGTGTCTTTTGATCTATTCAGTTCTTTCTTGTACTTTATCTTAAAAAAAAAAAGTTTTCTTGGTGTAATTCATTTATTAAAATCATTTTTATGAAGTGTACAATTCAGTGGGTTTTGGTATATTTACAAAATTATATAATCATTATATATTATCTTTTAACTGGAGAGCCTCTTTAAGAAAAACTTTCAGAGAATTATGTCTGAAAATTATTTCTTTTGTCTTCATACATTACACTTAGTCATTCTAGGAGGGTTAGATTTATTAAGTTATATAACCTTTCCCTCATAATTCCATGTGCATTGCTTCATTTAGCATTGCAGATGAGAAATCTTATGCCAAATTAGATATGATGTCAGTCTAATAGTCTTTATTTTACAGATTTTATTTTATAACTGAAAGTTCATAGGATTTTTTTTCCTCATCTTCGGATTTGGGAAATGTTAGCAATTAATTTTTTCAAGACTCTTGCCTAGCACTTGGTAGCCCTTTCAATTGAAGACTTTGAAATTTTCTTCTCTCCTTTCTTTGATTTTAGCTTCTCTAATGACTATGTTTTTTCTTTTATTATTTTGATTTTTAGCACTACCAAATTGTTGTAACCTCTTTCTGCAGTCGTATAGAATTCAGTTACAGATTTTTAACTTATTGACTATGCCAAAGCCTTTGACTGTGTGGATCACAATAAACTGTGAAAGATTCTGAAAGAGATGGGAATACCAGACCACCTGACCTGCCTTTTGAGAAACCTGTATGCAGGTCAGGAAGCAACAGTTAGAACTGGACATGAAACAACAGACTGGTTCCAAATAGGAAAAGGAGTTCATCAAGGCTGTATATTGTCACACTGCTTATTTAACTTATATGCAGAGTACATCATGAGAAACGCTGGGCTGGAAGAAGCACAAGCTGGA
>NW_011494948.1:14943888-14950173 GCF_000754665.1 Bison bison bison
AATAACCTCACATATGCAGATGACACCACCCTTATGGTAGAAAGTGAAGAACTAAAGAGCCTCTTGATGAAAGTGAAAGAGGAGAGTGAAAAAGTTGGCTTACAGCTCAACATTCAGAAAACTAAGATCATGGCATCCTGTCCCATCACTTAATTAAAAGACACTTACTCCTTGGAAGGAAAGTTATGATCAAAAGTGAAGAACTAAAGAGCCTCTTGATGAAAGTGAAAGAGGAGAGTGAAAAAGTTGGCTTACAGCTCAACATTCAGAAAACTAAGATCATGGCATCCTGTCCCATCACTTAATTAAAAGACACTTACTCCTTGGAAGGAAAGTTATGATCAATCTAGACAGCATATTAAAAAGCAGAGACATTACTTTGCCAGCAAAGGTCCGTCTACTCAAGGCTATGGTTTTTCCAATAGTCATGTATGGATGTGAGAGTTGGACTATAAAGAAAGCTGAACGCAGAAGAATTGATGCTTTTGAACTGTGGTGTTGGAGAAGACTCTGGAGAGTCCCTTGGACTGCAAGGAGATCCAACCAGTACATCCTAAAGGAGATCAGTCCTGAATGTTCATTGGAAGGACTGATATTGAATCTGAAACTCCAGTGCTTTGGCCACCTGATGCGAAGAGCTGACTCATTTGAAAAAACCCTGATGCTGGGAAAGATTGAGGGCAGGAGGAGAAGGGGACAACAGAGGATAAGATGGTTGGATGATGTTGAGGCCAGCTCAAAAAGCAGGGTTTCCAAAAGCGCGATATGGCGAGAGAATGAGAAACGAGACACAAGAATTCAGAGAAAAGTGAGGATCAGGGGACCAACACCGCTCCAATGTGAAGGGGCCAGAACTGAATCCAAGCAGCTTTATTAGACTTCCAGCCGTGAAGGAAAGAATATGCAGGGAATTAAACTGTAACTCATGTGGCCTTCGGGGCCAAAGAACAAAATGATCATTAACCATTGAGTAATTAGGAAACTAATCAATAACAAATCAGTAACTATGACTAATATTCTTATCTATAGATTTTCCACCGGATACATAAAACATGTGACTCTGAGATGCCAGTTGAGAAACAGTCTGGGGTCGGTTTTCTGACCCCAGGATCATATCTTGTTTTCAAGATTGTGAACTAACAGTTCCCTCTGGATTTGTTCCAAGAGTCTCATGCCTTATAGCATCCAGTTTATCAATAATTATAAATTCCTCTTGTGGCCCTTGCCAGGGCCTGCTTTTCTTTTATTCATCCTGTCTCCTACAGGATGGCATCACCGACTCAATGGACATGAGTTTGGGTGAACTCCAGGAGTTGGTGATGGACAGGGAGGCCTGGCATGCTGTGGTTCATGGGGTTGCAAATAGTCAGACACAACTGAGCGACTGAACTGAACTGAATTTTGTAACAACAGATCTCAGATGCAAAGTAACAATGGCTCGAAAACAAGAGAAAGAGGTTTTTGTGAAGAAAGATGGAAAATGCTAGGATTTAGCCATTCATGACTTAACTGTAGTTAGTTTTAGGAATGTTCTAGGTTTTTGCATTCATGAACTCTGACACTTTTGTTTGCATAACCTTACAAAGGGAGAAACATTGCAATCTTAATGGTATAAGTATTAGATTGTTGATTTATTGCAAAAATAACCAGACACTTTACTGACATACATTAATTTATTCTTTAAAACAACGCAAGATTGAGTTTATTATCATGATTCTAAGTTGCTCAGATGAGGATGTTGGCATTAAGTGACTTGCCCAACATTTTCCAGTAAATTAGAATTAAAGCAGGAACTTAAATGAAAATCTGAAACCATCCATCCCTCTCAGCTCACTTGAAATATTTAAAAATTTAAGAAATTATTCAATTGAATTTAAGGCAACTATGTTACTACTTGAATGGATCTACACATGATTTATTGATGCCATCATCTTTCAATATTCATAATCTATTCATGTTACACTCTTGCTTAAAATATAGTACAGACTCAGTTATCCACATAGTAAAATCTCAGCCCACAAATAAAAGCAAGGTATAACATAAAGATTTTAAAAAGCTGAAAATTTACAGGTCACAGTGGTTCTTGGAAATGCCTTGAATTAAATGTACGTAGGATGTGTGTGCTTTCTGTGTGATTGTACTGTTTTCACAAAGAAGTAAGTGACCCCAGTTGGTTAAAAATCGTGTCTGTTATCTATCTTCTCTTAAACTATTCATATGACAAATAAATCATTAGATAAGGAAAAGCAATTTAGTTTTACATACAAAAAGGGATTATTTAATGAATTCATATTTCATGGAAGAAATTCAGCCAGAAATTCAATCAGTACTGATCATTTAATATGAGTACCCTTTAAACTCATCATTAGGCCCAGGGAGTGGTCTTATGAGGTTACTAGGTGAGGTCTAGACTTTTTCCATCTCCATTTCATCCGTATATAAATGGGGTTATTTTTAGCTGAAATCAGCTTTAAAGCTTATCGTCAGTTGCATAAACATTGAAGATGAGAAGACAAGGAAACTTCTGAACACACAGTGCTGCTCTCACCAAGGCAAAAAACCACAGTAGACCTCCGGTGATAGGTCTCAGTTAGACAGAGGGATCTGGAAGTGCTCACTGACTCAGTGATGATTAGAATTTGTCTGCTAAACATAGGTATAGACCGGAGATTTCATAGTCTTGTCGAAAATCTAGGCACTGGCTTAGGTCAGAGTTGTAGGGTTTTTGAAAGACTAACTTTCAAAAAGCAAGATTGTAGCACTGAGGCCTGATGAGTTAGCTTTAGCCAATTTGCATATTTGGAGGAATTGAATCCCCCTGAAGCTCCAAGGAGCTTCTGTGTGACTGAGGTCAGACCTTCACACCCAGAATATGTTCTTGATAAACCAGTGATAGAGTCAGTTGCAATCTCCATGCTGAAGGATCTCTAGATCTTGGTGAAGGAAAGTAAGCAGAGTTGTGAAGAGCTGGAGCATAGACTGGAAAATACCGTTTCTTAAAGTCCAGGGTCCTTAGCTGCAGAATGGGTCTCATTCTGTAAAAGTGAATGGTGTGAGGAATTGTAAAGAAGGAATTTATTCTGAATGTTTGCATGTTAAGATATCTTCTTCCTAAGCTTTAGAGTAAGAGGGCTCTAGAAACTCAAGAGTGTCAACAGAGAAGGCTCCTGGAAGAATCTGAGCACTCATGAGGGAAGAACATTAAGACAGAACCCCTGTTCCCAAGGGGGTGCCATGCCATCAGACCTTTCTAAGACAACTGTACTTCCCACTAGTTTTTTAAAAATGTACTTTTTAATTTGCACTGAGTCACAGTGGGATTCACTGGCCATATTTTTAGTGAAAGCAAAGTGGAGTTGACGTAACACCAATATAGGGTATGTGAGAAAAGTGAACCTCGGTTTGACATACAGCAAGGAACACACAGGAGAGAATCTTAGGGAACAGGCTTATGCAGTGTTGAGACATCACTCTTCACCAGAGGATCCACATAGGAGAGAAACCATGTTTGTGTGCTGCCTGTCACAAAACACTCATTCATGAATGTACACTGCATGGTCATAAGAGGAACCACGTGGGAAAGAAAACATACTGTTGTGTAGATTGTGGGAAATGCTTCAACTGCAAGAAAAGCCTCACTGCTCACCAAAGAATCTACTTAGGAAACAAACTATAAGTGTCTTTAGCAGTACTGTGAAATAGAAATATATTCTGAGCCACAAGTGTGAACCACATATATAATTCAAAATTTTCCTAGTAGCCACATTAAAAAGAAACCAGTGGTGTTAACTTTAATAATCTATTTTGTGTAACCTCATATATCAAAAATATGTATACAATCAAGATGTAATCAATATAAAAATCTACATATGATATTTTACAGTATTTTTGTGTTCTCAGTCTTTTTTTTTTAATTATATTTTATTCCTCTTATTTATTTTTATCTTTGCTGGGTCTTCTTTGATGTGTGGGCTTTCTCTAGTTGCCACGAGTGAGGGCTACTTTTCTTGCTGGGCTTGGGCTTCCCACTGCAATGGCTTCTCTTATTGTGGTGCACGGGCTTAGTTGCTCTGTGGCATATGGGATCTTCCTGGACCAGGGATCAAACTCATGACTCCCACATTGGCAGGAGGTTTTTAACCACTGGATCACCAGGCAAGTCCCTACGTCTTTAAAATGCAGCAGGTGTTTTACACTACAGCACATCCCAGTGCGGATTAGCCATGTTACACATGCTCAGTAGCCTGTGTGCCCGTTGGCTGCTGTATTGGACAGCATGGCCAAACCGTTTACCAGTTGTAAAACTTTAAATGCCATCAAAGAGTTCACTAAATAACATCTCACTTAATTGCCCGAAATGACTTTTATTAATTAAGTCCAGGTCTTGTCCTAGCCCTATGGTAAAGTTACCAGTGATTTCTAGATAATAATGACATAATGCGTGTTAAGCACTTAAGAGAGTACTTAACTTACAATAGATGCTCCATAATTATTAACAGTTGTGATTTTTAAAATATTGGGTTTTTTTTCATTTAGCAAATAATCTGTATTTCTAAGATTTCTTTCTCATTCCCAGGGAGAATCTTACTTTAAAGAGATCAGGGTAATTTGTGACAACGTGGATGAACCTGGAGGGCATTGTGCTAAGTGAAATAACCCAGACAGAGGAAGATAAATACCATATGGAACCACTTATATGTGGAATCTAAAAAAAGAAATTGAACAGATAGAAGCAGAGAGTAGAATGGTGGTTGCCAGGGGCGGGTAGGAGAAATGGGGAGATGCTGGTCGAAAGATACAAGCTTCCAGTTATGATTAAGTTCTGAGGATCTAATGTACAGCATAGTAACTAAAGTCAACAATGTTGTATTGTGTACTTGAAATTTGCTAAGAGTATTTAGCATTTTATCCAAAAAAATGAAAACTAAAAAGTAACTGTGAGGTGATATATGTGTTAATTAACTTGATTTTGGCAACCATTTTAAAATGCACACGTAAATCATTTTGTACACGTTATATTACAGTTGTTTTTGTTAGTTTTACCTCACGAAAGCTGAAATAAAATCCTATTTAATAGTTAGAAAACATTAGTAACAGGAAAAAAATTTAAAAAGCAGGCCATTTTTTCTGATTTATTATCTTGCTGCTTCTCACAGAGAATAAGAAAAAAACTTAAATTTCTCTTCCCTGCTCCCATTAGCTTTGTTTTAATGGGGGTTATTTGCTCTGATTGGTCCCCTGGCCCACTTTTTTTTTTAGTGGCCATTCCATTTCATCTGTCTCGTTATTTTTCATGGTCTGCTAATATTTATAAATGAAGGACTTGATTATTCAGTGTGGGTAATTGATGTGGTCACTGCCTGCAATTATGTGGGCTAATGTTTACTTTTCCCTGATTGATTTCCCCCCGGTATATGCAGTGAGGTGATAGATAGGTTGGTAGTTTGATTCTTTGGCTTCACTTCTCCTTCATTGTGTTGAATGGGAGCTTGTAGGCCTCTCGGCTATGCTATGGGATAAGCTAGGTGGATGTGGATGGCTACTGTTCAGTGTGGGTGGCAAGTGTTCAACTATCAAAAGTGGTAGGATTAAGTACCTGAGTAGACTGTTCACTTTATAACATTTGACATGCTATTATATTTCTTTACAGAAATACACATGGCTTGATAAAAGCCCTTATGAAACTATTACAAATGCAAGCTGTTAAGGAAGGACACAGCGGGGAGAAGAATATTCAGGATATATATAATATTAGGTAAGCCTTTTCTCCTTTCTTTTGAAACTTTTGTTTTTAGTGAATTGTTAAATGTTATGAATTAAGACATGCTAATTCATTAAGAATTAGTTATTGAAGTTCACAGAGACTGTGAGTCTTAACCTCTCAGGAAGTTAGTATTTCCAACACTCAGGATTGAGATAGAATTGACTACCGTATGCTGAGTATCATCACTGTGGCTTTCAGCTTGCTTCCTTGGAATTGGAATCTTTTGTCCAAAATTCAAGTCATTCATTTTGATCTGGGATATAGAATCATTTTCCCAATGCTGTGAAAACTGAAGAGTTCATTGAACAAATGTATTAAAAGCAGGAAAATAAACTTCCTCACTATAGAAAGTAACAGGACTATGCTATGCTATGCTAAGTCACTTCAGTCGTGTCCGACTCTGTGCGACCCCATAGATGGCAGCCCACCAGGCTCCCCCATCCCTGGGACTCTCCAGGCAAGAACACTGGAGTGGGTTGCCATTTCCTTCTCCAATGCATGAAAGTGAAAAGAGAAAGTGA
>NW_011494948.1:14950273-14957597 GCF_000754665.1 Bison bison bison
TATATATATATATATATATATTACTGCAATAGTTCCAGTGAAATGCATTGAATTTTATGGGAGAGTTTGGGCAAGGGAAGGCATACTTACTTGTGAAGGTGACCTTAACCATTGCGTTGAAGGTCCTAGAAAGTCATTTCATAAGAGAGGGGCTCCCACTTAGTAGAGGATGCCAGAAGATGTCCCATAATCAGTGTATATTGTCCTAGAAAATCTGTTCAGTGATGCATCTAGAATATACCTTTTATAAAGAATGAACCCATGGCACCCTAAACAAGGGCACTGGTTCTGGGGGAAAATGACTTCCATAGGCTGTGGTGATCCAGTAGGGAGAGTAGACCATACTTGGGAATTGTCATTGGCTTGAGCATATAAAACCTGCAGTTTCAAGCATTTGACACCACTGCTATCAGAAGCCGTGAGTGCCTCTCCTGATATATAGTGCCTGTTACTTACATACATGTATAGTACTTTCCTTTTGATAGTAAGTAAACAGTGTCTCATATATTACAGTGATCTTTCCTGTTAGTTTAGTGCTACTTACCATCTCCTTTATTTTTATGAGCATATTATCTAGTTTCTTAAGTCGCTTTTTAAAAACAAGGTCAGATTTGCATTTTATATATTTTTTGTTAACATTTGTTTTTTAAATCATTTGTTTGTCTGCATTGGATCTTAATTGTGGCACGTGGGATCTGCCTTGCATCATGTGGGATATTTCACTGTGGTGCTTGGACTCTGTATTTGTGGCGCTGGGGCTCTGTAGTTGCGTCACTGGACTCTCTAGTTGTGGCGTGGGCTTAGTTACCCCACAGCATGTGGGATCTTGGTTCCTCAATGAGGGATTGAACCCATGTTCCCTGCATTGCAGGGCAGACTGTTAACTACGAACCACCAGGGAAGTCCCCTTAACATGTTTTTTGAATGTTTTCAAAAATATAGAACAATTGGAAGAATGTAGTACAATGAATTAGTTAATTCATTGTTAACTTAGTAGTTAACTCATTAATTTTAAGTTGGGGAAGCAAAAGGAAAATTATTTATTTGAAAATACTCTGAAAACTGGGTGTGAAGGGTAAACTTTTCCAAATTGATAAATACGCTTTTCTTTTAAAAATATACATTACCTTAACCAGGATTGAACCTAAGGAGTAAATGAGCAGGACTTAATGTTTCTAGATGGGTCATACAAGCATTTGTGTTCTCTCTTTTTTTTTAATGCTCTTTTTTTTTAATTTAAATTTATTTATTTTAATAGGAGGTTAATTACTTTACAATATTGTATTGGTTTTGCCATACATCAACATGAATCCACCACGGGTGTACACGTGCTCCCCATCCTGAACCCCTCTCCCACCTCCCTCCCCGTACCATCCCTCTGGGTCATCCCAGTGCACCAGCCCTAAGGGGATGATTTGGGAGAATGGCACTGAAACATGTATAATATCATATAAGAACTGAATCGCCAGTCCAGGTTCGATGCAGGATACAGGATGTCTGGGGCTGTGTTCTCTTTTTTTGAAAGAGGTTCACACTCTTGGGGCAGAGTTCCAGGATAGGAAATAATTCCACTTCATCGTTATTCAGGAGGAGTTATTTACTTATTTTAAAATAGGAAAGCTACTGGAGTTCTAAAATTTTATTTAACAGTTTTATTGAAATACAATTCACATACTGTACTGTACAACTGACCTGTTTAAAGTATACAATTCAATGATTTTTAGTATATTCATGTAGTCATACAATCATTGCCATAATCAATTTTAGGACATTTTCATCATTTCCTCAAATTCCTCACCCGTTAACCATAGCTCTATCAACCTAGAGCTACCCAATTAAGTATTTTTAATTTCATTGTTTCTCAACACTGGCTATTCATGAGAACCACCTTTTGCTGTTGTTGTTCAGTCACTAAGTCTGGGTATGCCTAAAACCAGATGAACATAGGACAATGAAATACCCTAGACCAACTGAATCAGAGTCAGAAAAGTCCCAGGTGATTCTGATCAACAGTGAGTATAAGATGGTGTGTTAGCAGCTCTCTACCATTCATCACCTGAGACGTTGTTGAATGGCAGATTCTGTTTCCTTAGACCTAACATGGGCTCAGTATTCTGGTCTAACAAGCTCCCAGGTGATGCTGATACTGCTGTTTCCCTACCATACTTGAAGTAGCAGAGCTTTGAGCAGCATTAGCAGTTCCTGGGAGCTTGTTAGGAATGTGGAATCTCGGACCCCGTCTCAGACTACCTGAATCAGAGCTTGCATTCTGGTGAGATTTTCCAGATGGATCATAGCCATCTTAGTTTTTTTGATGATGATTTAAGGACATTTTTAGTCATGCAGAATAATTATATTTTCACACTGATTGTGCTCCCTGTGAGTGAGTGCTAAACTTTGTTACCTGTAATGTTTCACCTGCTTTCTATTCATAGTTTATTTTCTCCAGTAGTTGGCTCTTTTAGCCGTAGGCTTGTTCTTAGAAGACAATAGATGCAAGGTGTGGATCGGGAGCCTTGTTTGAAGAACTGAAATCATACTGGATATATAAGGATTGTGTGTAGAGTGGTGGCACATTAAGAGGTCCAGAATCAATCACTTGAGTTGGCATAATCCAGTAATGTTTATGGAGGGCCCTCGTGTGAATGGCTGTTTGGCACTATAAATCAGTAGAGTGTAATTGAGTGTGTAAGAACCTGAGGTTCCTCTACGGGGGATTCTGGATGGCAGAAACACAGGAGAGGTGAGCCTGAAGAGCAGATTTCCCTCAGGAGAGCTATGATTACCTGAGTCAATCATAAAATTGTCATGCTGTTTTAGAATCTTGTATGCCACATGTTGGTGAGCAATATCGTCCAGCCTTGGAGAGAAAACTGATGAGCTGTGTGTGAAAACATAAAAAGGGTATGAGGAGCTTAGAACTCCACTGAAAGGTTTTCCTTGGTTATGTTGTAGGTTTGATCTAAAATGGAAGTAGTATGACAAGTAATTGTAAGCTTTCTAGGCAGGAAACTCAACTCTAATTTTATGGTATTAAGGACTCTGCTAGTATACTGTTGGATTTTCTTTTTGTCCTAATAGCTAATTAACTTGCAGTATAGTAAAACAGAATATTGGTCATCTTATTTTTTATTAAAACTTTTAAAAAATTGAGAAAATATTAGTTTGTATTACTGTTTCATGTGTACAACCTTATATTTTGACCTCCATATACGCTACAGCACGCTGCTGCTGCTAAGTCACTTCAGTCATGTCTGACTCTGTGTGACCCCATAGACGGCAGCCCACCAGGCTCCCCCGTCCCTGGGATTCTCCAGGTAAGAACACTGGAGTGGGTTGCCATTTCCTTCTCCAATGCATGAAAGTGAAAAGTGAAAGGGGAGTCGCTCAGTCATGTCCGACTCTTTACGACCCCATGGACTGCAGCCCACCAGGCTCCTCCGTCCATGGGATTTTCCAGGCAAGAGTACTGGAGTGGGCTGCCATCGCCTTCTCTGACGCTACAGCACCCTTACCACCAAATGCTTAGTTTCCATCTGTTACCATAGAGTTGACCTCATTTACCTGTTTTGCCTTACCCCTACTCTCTTTTTGCTCTTCCCCTCTGGTAATCACTTAACCTGTTCTCTGTATCTATGTGTTTGTTTTTGGTTGGTTTGTTTGTTTATTTTTAATATTCCAAATGTGAGCGAAATCATATTGTATTTGTCTTTCTCTGTTGGACTTATTTCACTTAGCATATTACCCTCAGTGTCCATCCATGTGTTGTAAATGGGAGGATTTCATCTTTTTTATGGCTCAGTCGTATTCCATTGTGCATATATACCACATCTTCTTTGTCCATACATCTATCAATGACACTTAGGGTGTTTCCATATCTTGGATGTTGTAAATAATGCTGTGATAAACATTTGGGTGCAGAAGTAATGAAACACAACCCTTTGGGTGTTTGGTATTTCTCCTGGGCCAGTTCAGTTTAGTAACTCAGTTGTGTCCAGCTCTTTGCGACCCCATGGACTGCAGCACTCCAGGCTTCCCTGTCTTCTCCAACATGACAGTTCAAAAGCATCAATTCTTCAGTGCTCAGCTTTCTTTATAGTCCAACTGTCACATCCATACATGACTACTGGAAAAACCATAGCTTTGTTGGCAATGTCTCTGCTTTTTAATATGCTGCCTAGGTTTGTCATACCTTTTCTTCCAAGGAGTAAGCGTCTTTTAATATCATGGCTGAAGTGATTTTCAGTTCAGTTCAGTCGCTAAGTCGTGTCCGACTCTTCGCGACCCCATGAATCGCAGCACGCCAGGCCTCCCTGTCCATCACCAACTCCTGGAGTTTACCCAAACTCATGTCCATCGAGTCGGTGATGCCATCCAGCCATCTCATCCTTTGTCGTCCCCTTCTTTTCCTGTCCCCAATCCCTCCCAGCATCAGGGTCTTTTCCAATGAGTCAACTCTTTGCATGAGGTGGCCATAGTATTGGAGTTTCAGCTTTAGCATCATTCCTTCCAATGAACACTCAGGACTGATCTCCGTTAGGATGGACTGGTTGAATCTCCTTGCAGTCCAAGGGACTCTCAAGAGTCTTCTCCAACACCACAGTTCAAAAGCATCAATTCTTCAGCCCTCAGCCTTCTTCACAGTCCAACTCTCACATCCATACATGACCACTGGAAAAACCATAGCCTGATTTTAGAGCCCCCCAAAATAAAGTCTGTCACTGTTTCCATTGTTTCCCTAATCTGTTTGCCATGGCTTTTTAGTTCTTCGCTTTCTGCCATAAGGGTGGTGTCATCTGTGTATCTGAGGTTATTGATATTTTCCCCGGCAGTCTTGATTCCAGCTTGTGCTTTATCCATCGTGATATTTCACATGATGTACTCTGCATATAAGTTAAATAAGCAGAGTGACAATATATAGCCTTGACGTACTCCTTTCCCAATTTGGAACTGGTCTGTTGTTCCATGTCCGGTTCTAAGTGTTGCTTCCTCACCTCCATACAGATTTCTCAAGAGTAAGGTCAGGTCTGGTAGTCCCATCTCTTGAAGAATTTTCCACAATTTGTTGTGATACACACAGTCAAAGGCTTTAGCGTAGTCAATGAAGCAGCAGTAGATATTTTTCTGGAACTCTCTTGCTTTTCCTATGATTCAACAGATGTCAATTTGGTCTCTGGTTCCTCTGCCTTTTCTATGTCCAGCTTGAACATCTGGAAGTTCTCGGTTAACGTACTGTTGAAGCCTCACTTGGAGACTTTTGAGCATTACTTTGCTAGCGTGTGAGATGAGTGCAATTGTACAGTAGTTTGAACATTCTTTGACAGTGCCTTTCTTTGGGCTTGGAATGAAAACTGACCTTTTCCAGTCCTGTGGCCACTGCTGAGTTTTCCAAATTTGCTGGCATATTAAATGCAGCACTTTCACAGCATCATCTTTTAGGATTTGAAATAGCACAGCTGGAATTGCATCACCTCCATAAGCTTGTTTTGTAGTGGTGCTTCCTAAGGCCCACTTGACTTCACATTTCAGAATGTCTGGCTCTAGGTGAATGATCACACCATTGTGGTTATCTGCATCATTAAGATCTTTTTTGTATAGTTTTGTGTATTCTTGTCCCCTCTTCTTAATACCTTCTGCTTCTTTTAGGGCCATACCATTTCTGTCCTTTATTGAGCCCATCTTTGCATGAAATATTCCCTTGGTATCTCTAATTTTCTTGAAGAGATCTCTAGTCTTTCCTATTCTATTGTTTTCCTCTATTTCTTTGCATTGATCACTGAGGAAGGCTTTCTTCTCTCTCCTTGCTATTCTTTGGAACTCTGCATTCAGATGGGTATATCTTTCCTTTTCTCCTTTGCCTTTTGCTTTTCTTCTTTTCTCAGCTATTTGTAAGGCCTCCTCAGACAACCATTTTGCCTTCTTGCATTTCTTTTCCTTGGGGTTGGTTTTGATCACCACCTCCTGTACAATGGAACAAACCTCCATCCATAGTTCTTCAGGCGCTCTGTCTACCAGCTCTAATCCCTTGAATCCTCACAAACCTCCATCCATAGTTCTTCAGGCGCTCTGTCTATCAGCTCTAATCCCTTGAATCCTCACAAACCTCCATCCATAGTTCTTCAGGCGCTCTGTCTATCAGCTCTAATCCCTTGAATCCTCACAAACCTCCATCCATAGTTCTTCAGGCGCTCTGTCTATCAGCTCTAATCCCTTGAATCCTCACAAACCTCCATCCATAGTTCTTCAGGCGCTCTGTCTATCAGCTCTAATCCCTTGAATCCTCACAAACCTCCATCCATAGTTCTTCAGGCGCTCTGTCTATCAGCTCTAATCCCTTGAATCCTCACAAACCTCCATCCATAGTTCTTCAGGCGCTCTGTCTATCAGCTCTAATCCCTTGAATCCTCAGCACCATTCTACAAACCAGTGATGGTTTTCAGTGTTTTAGTGTGGAAGGAGTTCAGTGTTTTTCATGTATATGTCTGGAGCACACACTTTACCCATACATCATCTGGGTACACAGATGATCTATTTACCCACCATGCTTTGAGATACATCAGATAAGAGTGCGTATAGCCAGTAAAGTTCATTTTGCTTAACTGAACCCTTCTATAGTCTTGTGACTTAAACAAGATTAAAGGAGGATATTTAAATGGAGTTTCAATTCCCAGGACCTTTTAGAATGGGGATAAATTGGAAGAGCAATAGAGCACAGTTGGCTACTGTGATTAAATGAAGAGAATATGCAAGTTTTACTCTAGGCCCAGGACTCTCAATTCTGGTTGCACTGTTAGAGTTCTCTGAGGAACTTTTAACTGTAGTGCCTGGGCTCTCCCGAGAATGAGTAGGGCTCAGCCTCCAGCACTGGTAACACTCAAAGCTTCCTGGATTGTTATTAGTGTGGTGGTTGGATTGAGGACTGCTGGCCAGTTGTTGCAGTGAGGCATGGGGCTTTGTTGTCGCCAGACCTTCAGATCCTTCAGTATTAATAACATTTTAAATGAAATATTTCGACTAATAAATGTTGGGAAACAATTCCAATTTTTCAAAATACAGAGTCGGCAGACCGAACACATCTGCTCACAAGATGCAATCCAAGGGCAACCGTTTGTGACCTCTGATTTAGACATTTAACTGTTTTCAAAAACTTTAACCTCCCCCCTCTCCTTTTTTTAATCTGTGAACAATTTTTAGTTTAATCACTTAAAAAAAAAACCATTAAAGATGACCACTAAGATATCCTTTATTTCAGGCTTATTTTTCCCCTCCCATTTTATGTTTGGTCTAAATTTTCTTCTTGTTAGCTTGAACTCCACTTTGTTAT
>NW_011494948.1:14957697-14964283 GCF_000754665.1 Bison bison bison
AACACTTGTTTTTAAGTTATTTCACTCCAGTACTCTTGCCTGGAAAATCCCATGGACAGAGGAGCCTGGTAGGCTGCAGTCCATGGAGTTGCTAAGAGTCAGGCACGGCTGAGCAACTTCACTTTCACTTTTCACTTTCATACATTGGAGAAGGAAATGGCAACCCACTCCAGTGTTCTTGCCTGGAGAATCCCAGGGACGGGGGAGCCTAGTGGGCTGCTGTCTATGGGGTTGCACAGAGTCAGACCCGACTGAAGCGACTTAGCAGCAGCAGCAGCAGCAGCAGCAGCAGCAGTGCTCTATAACATTGACCATACAGGAAGTGCAGCAGACCAGCGTTTGCCTGATATTTTGATTATAAGAAAGAATGACTAAATTTTGTTGTTGTTGTTATTGTTTAGTCACTAAGTTACGTATGATTCTTTTGCGAATCCATGCTGCAATTTCCTCCCCCAGGGGATCCTTCCCTCCCAGGGATTGAACCTGTGCATTGGCAGGTGAGTTTTTACCACTGAGCCACCAAGGAAGCCCAGACTAAAATTTTAAGATTCATTAATTATGAGAGGCTCATTTTCTTTGTAATATGCCATTTTTTCCTCTTAAAATTTTATCATGTACTCTTGCCTTTAATTTTTCCTCTATGTATTCATATTATGGCAGTCTTTTTAAGATCTCTCTTCCCTCAGCTGAAGTGAGGAAATAGCTGTGAATTCATGAGCGGTAACTGCTTGTTCCAGAATTTGTGTGTTATTCTGATGTGCCAGACAGTGGCTGACATGCACAAATATCACATGTTGAGAATCTTGTTTATGGAAAGAGTTGGTCTGATCAACATCAAGCTGTACTTTCTGAAATAAGGGAATATTAAATGTTTTGGGCAGATGGTATGCTCTGAAATGGGTGATTAGGCCAATAGCAATGGGTGATTATACCCAGAATAGAAGAAAGTTATTTACTTTGTCAGTATTTGCATATGTTTGTGTAATGTTATGAGTTTATTTAGATGTAGAGTTAATTTTGAGATCTTAAAGATGTGTGTCCTGAAGGTTGAAGTACTTTATGGTTCATACCTCTTTTTTCCCTGAAAAGTAGAAGTCACTTCTTAGCATTAAACTCTTTTTGCATTGTCTCCTCTCCATTTTGGTGGGTGAAATGGAATTGGCTGAGCGAAGAATGCAGAGCATCTCAGATCTAGGGAAAAGCATGTGCTTAGCTGCTGCTTTGTGAGGGCCTGGTGCCCTAGAGGAACTAACAGGAGGCAGGGTGCCTGGAGCTTAGTGTTTAAGGGAGGAAGAGGCCAAGACAGAGGCTCAGGAGAGTTAGACATGGCCTAGAAGATGCAAGCCATGGTAGAGACTTTGGGTTTTCTTTAAAGAGTAGTAGGAAGTCATTGAAGGCTTTATTTTTTAAACTTATTTTGAAAGAATTTTAAAGTTCCAGAAAAGGTGCAAGAATAGTGCAGAAAATTTCCATCTGGCATTTATCCCAATTCACTGATTTTCCACATTCTCATTATCCTTCTCTCTATAGAATTAAAAACTATTGGAGAGTAGATTGTACATATTCAGTAGGGTATGTTTTCTAAGAACAAGGATTTTTATATAACCAGAGTACAGTTATCAAATCAAGAAAATTGGATGTTCATTTAACACTTTTACCTATAATCCATATCCTAGTTTTGCCATTTGGCTTAATAACGTCCTTTCATACCTCTTTCCTTTTTATTTTTAGTGTACGGGCTCCAGTTTAGGATCATATGTTGTCTTTAACTGTCATATCTTTTTAGTCTTTTAAAACTTGGAATTTTCTCATCCTTTATCTTTTATGACATTGACATTTTCGAATACTGTGAAAGTTTGCTGTGCCTTTCTCAGGACATCTCGTCTGGAGACACTGATGTCCATCTTGCCTTTCACTGGTGATTTTAATTTTCATTACCCTATCAAGGTAATATGTGGTTTCTTTACTGTGTAGTTACCATCTTCTTCTTGTAATTAATAAGCAGTCTGTGGAGAAGATGCTATGAGACCATGAATATATCGTGTTCCTCATTAAACTCACAGCTCCCCCCTCCCTATTAATTTTCACTGAGATAATTTCAAAATGGTAATTTCCCAACTCTACCACTCCTTTCAGATTTACTAATGGCAGTGGAGATACAGATAAGCTTTAGATGTGGACATCTATATGACTTGATTCTTACTGTCAAATTGCATATTTTGCTTCCATTTTCATTTCTTCTTTTCCCTCATCTTTCCCACCCAGGGGAGTCTTTGTTCACAATTCATGGTTTCAGTCACCTGGGGTTTACACTTGGTGTTTAAAAATCAGACCTAAAGAATAATTTGTACATATACTATCTTTCAGTTAGCAGTTGCCACCAGGAAATATTTCATAAGTTCTGCTAAGTGCACATGCTTAATTTAAAAATTGGTATGGTGATTTGGTGGTAAGTGTCTTTAAGAGCACAAGATATTTTGATTTTTGCCTTATTAGCCTATTTATCTTATCTTTAGTTTCTTTTCTTTCCCAATCAAGGATGTAACTTAATAATAGATGTTTTGAACCCTGTGTGTCTCTGTTTCCCCTAGCCACCAACTAGTACCTAAAATAGTTCTAGCCTTCTGACACTGGCAGACATCTTTGTGTTAAAACCCTGCCTCTCAAAGTAGGAGTCGTGGGAAAGGTTCACTATGAGGGCAGAACCATTGTAATATGAAATCTCTTTTCAAAGAAATCTTATCTTCTCCCTATCTGCCTTATAGACCCAAAGAAAAAAGGAAATTAATAAAAAATGTCAAAATTAAATTTTTTTTGTTCCAAGTCTTCTTTTTCTGGCGTGGATGAAATGCATTTGTCTTAAGACTCTATAGGATAGATAAAGATTCACTATTATCATTTAATTTTTCTTTTTTTATAGTAATATTTATTGTGGAATCAATTTTTATTCATTTTTATCTTAAAATCTGCAGAGCTTTTTTTTTTTTCTCTTTTTTTAATCCTACTTTGGCTTCTAACCAACATTTTCAAATCAAAATTCAGAGCAGGTAGAGAAATGCTTTTAAAATGCATATTTGATGTAGTAAGTGCTATGCTATGCTTCTGAAAGCACCGGGGTCACAGCTGCATACATGAAAATGCATGGTGACTGCAGGCATTGTTTCCTCACACAGAAAAGGCAATCTGTGTCTATTGCTGGATTTATGATATAAATCAAATCATAGCTTTCCTACATTTAGAGATGTAGCAGAAAGGTTGAGGTGACCTAAAGGTTACAAATAACTTTTGCTTTTTGATTTGCCTACCACAAGACTATTTTTTTTTTAACTCTTTCTTTTCTATTAAGATTGATGCATTTATACTTGGAAAGGTGAATCTAGTTACATACCTTATTTTATCGTTGTCTCTGTGCTAGTCTAGTGGAACCACAAATTTTTCATTTATTGCTTCCCGCACTCCAGTCTGCTAAGATGCATGCACTGCTCTGTGTTGTTGACAATGTTATTAAAGGGTAGGGAGTCCTGAAGTATTGGGTAGGAACTCTGCCTGCTTCTTCTGTGTTGTTGTTTTTTTTTTTTTTGCCTCTGAATGTTGTTAACTTTGAAACAGTGTACTTAGAGGGGTTGTGATGTTGGTTTTTCATGATCCATTCAGAGAGTTTAAAAAGGTACTTTGGGAAAAGTGTGTGTTTGTTACATTTATTTAAAATGTGCATTAGGCACTGAAAGGGAAGCATAAGAATAAGAAGATAGAGACCCAGCTTTCAAGCTGCTTATGCTCTAGTTTAAGAATCAAATTTATCTGCATGATAATCATAATAGAACCACATTTACAAAGTATTCTTTGTGTTAGGTACTGTGTTGAATGCTTTACTTAAAATGGCAGTTAAAACATTTACAAATTATGAAATGGGCACGTGCCAAAGAACATACAACAAATTGGCTCATCTGTGGCAGGAAAACAACAGAAATATTAAAAACCACAGAGTGAAGGAGAAATTAGAGGCACCAGAGGCCAATGAAGGGTGACCTGGTTGCTTGTTTTGTATTGACTTCAATCTTTACAAACAATGTTACTCTCTTTTAAGAAGAAAGCAGAGCCTATTGGATGTATGTCTTAAGAGTTAGGAAACCGTGATTTGAAATTTTCTGTGGGCTTATTCTGGATACAGTACTGCATTTCTCTCTGAAATGAAAAATATAGGGTGATTTATTTATTTGAGATAAAAATAGGAGACCACTGTTTTGAGGCCTTAGGTTTTATTAGATGTTGACCTTAGAGCTGTTTAAACTTGGCATAGAATTATTAATAGTTGAGAGCCATCCACCTCTGATCTTGAGCAATTCAAAGGTTAGAGCTTTAATGGGTGACTTGGGTTATAGAACTTTAGCCCTGGAAGGTACTTAGTCTGGTTTCCTCATTTTACAGCTGAAGAAACTCTTGCCCAAGCAAGAGAGGTTAATTCTCTTGCTTGAGATCACACAATGTGTTGCAGAGACAGAAGGTGAATTTGGAATGCTTGATTCTTTCCTTTAATTCAGTGTGTCCCGTACACTGTTTCACATCACTTCGCCATTTCTGGTTTTTGTTTCTGAGACGTGGATGTGGCAGCGTAACAGTAAATGATTCGGATGATGCTATGTAGGCACTGCTTATGTAAATAATGACTTCAGTGCCCCACATTTGTGTTTGCTTTCCAAAGTTGTATAGAGCTTATTGTCTGCCAGTGTTAGCTTTTCAAGTGATCAGGATGATTGTATGTGCATCCTATCTATCATTTTGAATAAAGTGTTGTAGTCAAATTACTCTTTATGACTTGACTACTAGTTTGGGGGATAACTGACATTTTAAGGCATAACCCAGGTTTTGTTTTGATGTTCTTTTGAATCACATTTTTTTTATTCCTCAACAGTGCTTCTAATGACGAGTAAAGTTTGAATTGTAGATTTACCTTGACCTTTCTCAGAGGTACTTGGAAGAAATGGAATGGCTAATAAGCAGTGAGAAGAAAGGAAAGAAAAATCTTGAATAATCTATAAATTTAAGAATCAATCTTAACTATATGAAGAGTAAACTACACTTAGCCTTAGGACATTTTAAATGTGCTAATTATAGTATTTTAAATAGGAAATTAACCCTATTTTCTATCATACCCAGATCAGCATGCATAATATTTAATACTGTTTGTTTATTTTGGAACATGCTTCTGTTTTTTGCAAGGAATAATTGTACATTTGTTTTCCATTTTAAGTCTTCTATTTTCTACTGTACCATTACCTTTGTGTACCTAATGTTATTATTGGATGACTATATTTCCATGCTGCTAAATCACTTCAGTCGTGTCCGACTCTGTGCGACCCCATAGACGGCAGCCTGCCAGGCTCCACCATCCCTGGGATTCTCCAGGCAAGAACACTGGAGTGAGTTGCCATTTCCTTCTCCAGTGCATGAAAGTGAAAAGTGAAAGTGAAGTCGCTCAGTTGTGTCCGACTCTTTGCAACCCCATGGACTGCAGCGAACTAGGCTCCTCCATCCATGGATTTTCCAAGCAAGAGTACTGGAGTGGGGTGCCATTACTTTCTCCACAAATTTTCCATAAGAAACTTCAAATTTTGGACATGATTGATTGATTGCTTTTGGCTCAGTAAAGAAGGATAATGGTGGAATCATTGTCTTTTTGAATAGCTCAGGGCTAGTACCACGTTTGAGTTAGTTTTATACTTTGCACAGTGCTTGCCATTTTACCTAGTTCAGTGGTTCTTAACCAGGGGCAATTGTGGACCCAGGGGACATTTGGTAATGTCCTTCAGAATTTTCCACAGTTTATTGTGATCCACACAAAGGCTTTGGCATAGTCAATAAAGCAGAAATAGATGCTTTTCTGGAACTCTCTTGCTTTTTCGATGATCCAGCGGATGTTGGCAATTTGATCTCTGGTTCCTCTGCCTTTTCTGAAACCAGCTTGAACATCAGGAAGTTCACGGTTCACATATCGCTGACGCCTGGCTGGAGAATTTTGAGCATTACTTTACTAGCGTGTGAGATGAGTACAATTGTGCGGTAGTTTGAGCATTCTTTGGCATTGCCTTTCTTTGGGATTGGAATGAAAACTGACCTTTTCCAGTCCTGTGGCCACTGCTGAGTTTTCCAAATATGCCAAAGCCTTTGACTGTGTGGATCACAATAAACTGGAAAATTCTGAAGGAGATGGGAATACCAGACCACCTGATCTGCCTCTTGAGAAATTTGTATGCAGGTCAGGAAGTAACAGTTAGAACTGGACATGGAACAACAGACTGGTTCCAAATAGGAAAAGGAGTTCGTCCAGGCTGTATATTGTCACCCTGTTTATTTAACTTATATGCAGAGTACATCATGAGAAATGCTGGACTGGAAGAAACACAAGCTGGAATCAAGATTGCCGGGAGAAATATCAATAACCTCAGATATGCAGATGATACCACCCTTATGGCAGAAAGTGAAGAGGAACTCAAAAGCCTCTTGATGAAAGTGAAAGTAGAGAGTGAAAAAGTTGGCTTAAAGCTCAACATTTAGAAAACGAAGATCATGGCATCCTGTCCCATCA
>NW_011494948.1:14964383-14968875 GCF_000754665.1 Bison bison bison
TTAGAAAACGAAGATCATGGCATCCTGTCCCATCACTTCATGGGAAATAGATGGAGAAACAGTGGAAACAGTGTCAGACTTTATTTTTCTGAGCTCCAAAATCACTACAGATGGTGACTGCAGCCATGAAATTAAAAGATGCTTACTTCTTGGAAGGAAAGTTATGACAAAGCTAGATAGCATATTCAAAAGCAGAGACATTACTTTGCCAACAAAGGTTCCTCTAGTCAAGGCTATGGTTTTTCCTGTGGTCATGTATGGATGCGAGAGTTGGATTGTGAAGAAGGCTGAGCGCTGAAGAATTGATGCTTTTGAACTGTGGTGTTGGAGAAGATTCTTGAGAGTCCCTTGGACTGCAAGGAGATCCACCCGGTCCATTCTGAAGGAGATCAGCCCTGGGATTTCTTTGGAAGGAATGATGCTAAAGCTGAAGCTCCAGTACTTTGGCCACCTCATGTGAAGAGTTGACTCATTGGAAAAGACTCTGATGCTGGAAGGATTGGGGGCAGGAGGAGAAGGGGACGACAGAGGATGAGATGGCTGGATGGCATCACGGACTCAATGGACGTGAGCCTGAATGAACTCCGGGAGTTGGTGATGGACAGGGAGGCCTGGCATGCTGCAATTCATGGGGTCGCAAAGAGTCAGACACGACTGAGCGACTGATCTGATCTGATCTGATCTGAGAGACATTTTTGATTGTCATTTAACTAGACTGAAAGCTATTAGCATCCAGTGGGTAGAGGCCAGGAATGCTGCTGAATATCCCATGGTATATTGAACAACCCCTATGCCAAAGAATTATCTGACTCCAAATATCAGTATAGCCAGAATGGGAAAACTTTATGTATGGCAACTGCACAATAAAGTAGATTGAATTAAAAACTATGTCCATTCTATGAACCATAAAGCTTTATGTATTATTTTATAGGTGCATTCATATGCCATTGTAGTGATTCACAAGGGAAACCTTAGCTCTTTTCATTATATTCAAAGTATTAGAACAAAATTTTGGCAATTATAATTGATTTTAGCTTAGTTGTACAAAGTTGAAATAGTATAATGGTAATCAATGTTAATCAGCAGTAATATTCAGTGTTCTTAATTTGGACTTCCTTTCCCTGTCAAGGTTTTTAATTTCTTGGAATCGATATTGTATATTATTCCTACAAATTTTCACTCAGATCTGACATAATTAATTATCTGGAAAAATTAATTTTCCAGATGTCTAAGTCAGTAATTCAGCTTCCCCTGGCGGCTCAGTGGTCCAGAATCCACCTGCCAATGCACGAGACAAAGAGTTTGATCCCTGTACCAGGAAGATCCCCTGGAGGAGGAAATGGCAACTCACTCCAGTATTATTGCCTGGGAAATCTCATGGACTGAGGAGTCTGGCAAACTACAGTCCATGGGGTTGCAAAGAGTTAGACACGACTTAGTGACTCAACAGCAACACAAGTCAGTAATTAATTTGGATAATCCCTGTTCTATATTCTACATAATTTCATCTTTAGAGTTTAAGTCTGAGATATTGAATAGAATTTGCTGAACCCAAAAGCTAGCAGAACGAGCCTCCAACACAGTTAGTCATACAACAAAGTTACAGTGGGTCCCACAATCCCAGTAAAGTAGAAGCTATTTATAAAGTATGATAGAGTTGTTTGCTAGTATATGCATCATTTCTAATCTAATTTAAATTATTATCTTTTACTTCTGGTGATATGATTTAATTTGGACCAAAAAAAAACTGTTTATAAAAGAAGATACATTCTTTACAGTTTTTAAAAAAGAGATTAAAAAAATTTTTTTAAACCTTTTTATTTTTGGGGGGTAT
Organism: Bison bison bison; assembly: GCF_000754665.1. Lineage (NCBI taxonomy): Eukaryota > Metazoa > Chordata > Mammalia > Artiodactyla > Bovidae > Bison > Bison bison. The sequence goes on from NW_011494948.1 coordinate 14,966,218, forward strand.
AGTCAGTTAACAAACAATGTTGTGATAATTTCAGGTGAACATCAAAAGGACTCAGCCATACCTATGTATCTATTTTACCCTAACTCCCCTCCCATCCAGGTTGCCACATAACATTGAACAGAGTTCCATGTTCTGTACCCACATGCTGGTTATCCATTTTAAATGCAGGAGTGTGTACATGTCCATCCCAAACTCCCTGACTATCCCTTCCCCACTTCCTTCCACCCAGCAACCGTAAGTTTTTGTCTAAGTCTGTGAGTCTCTATAAAGGAGGTAGATTCTTAACAGCTTTTTGGAGGAGGAAACATGAGAAGTGGGAAGAGGTAGGAGGTGACATAAGGGAAGAGTATTGAAAAGCATTTAAGTGTTTTATGATCACACAGAAACTACATAGTATCTTCTTGGATTTTCCTCTTAAATAGTCATAAATGCCATCATTAGCTGGAGGACTAGTGGGTGGTCATATCTGATGCTCCTCATTTCAGTATGGTGCTTGTCAGAAGGAAAACTCACAGCTAAAATTAATTACAGTTGCTGTTCTTTCCTTTTCATTCATGTTTGCTCAAACATGACCTACTGAATTTGTAATCTAACAAGTTCGGATGATGTGACATACCTGAGGGGCTTTTAGGATTTGTAGCATTTATTTTCTGAATATCTGTAACAACTAGGGTAGAAGCAGATTCTAGATAGGATTAACTGCCAAGGAGTTTGGAATTTGGAAATGTGATTTCGATAGGATTTTTAAGTTTTGGCATAAAGAGTTGCTTGGAGCAGTCCTTTAGCAATGGCAATAATCTGATCACTCAGAAATAGCCTGTGCTTTAACAAACAGGAGCTTGCCAGCATTTGAAGTTAGTGGCTGATAGATTAGGTAGGTTGAGGAGAGAATAGAGAGATGGTGTTATAATATCCAGAAACTGTGTAGTAGTGTCAGAGAGGTGTTTAACATGAGTGTTTCAGTGTGAAGTATCTGCCATAATTTTCTGTTTAAGAGAGAGAAAAAAAAAAAAATCAGAAAACTTCCCAACTACAAACCTCCCTCTTATGTGGTTTTTAACTTGTACCAATTTTCAACTCTGGCAACACATCAGAATTGCTAGAAGAATTTTTTAAAATTACTAGTGCATGGGCTCCACTCCTAGCAACCCCGGTATAACTGAAGCCTGGGCACTCGTATTTTAAAAAGAGCTCCACAGATGAATCTAGCTCACAACCGGGCTGAGTAGCACTGCTTTATAGCAGTGCATCAGAATTGTCTGGAGAGCTGTTTATTAGGTCTGGCTGAGGCCTGAGAATTTATTTTCATTTCTAACAAGTTCCCAGGTGATGCTGATATTGCTGGGAAGGCGATCACGTTTTGAGAACCACCAAGAAGGCAGTTTTAAAAAATCATTTGAGTGTGACTGATGGTCTGATCTTTTTATTTTTTTTAAACATTTCTAGTGCTGTATTATTGAATTAAAATTATGTATATAATTCTTTTTATGTAAAAAAGATAGATGCATCTATATGGTGTGAATTTCTTTCAAATAGCATTTAAAAATTTTTTTTTAATTTGAGAAAATAGACACATGTATATATATATATATAACTGAATCACTTTGCTGTACACCTGAAACTACCAAAATATTCTTAATAAACTATTCTGCAATGTAAGATAAAAAGTTAAAAACAGAATAAAAAAAGAGTGAAATAATACCATTTGCAGCACCATTGATCAACCTAGAGATTGTTCTATAAATGAAGTCAGAAAGACAAATATTATATGATATCACTTATATGTGAAATCTAAAAAATAGTACTAATGAACTTATGTACAAAACAGAAGTATTTTCACAGACACAGAAAACAAACTATGGTTGACAAACAGGAAAGGATAAGGGAGGGATAAATTGGGAGTATGGGATTAATAGATGCATATTACTATATATAAAATAGATAAACAGTAGGATTTACTGAATAGCATGGGAAACGATGTTCAATATCTTATAATAAACTATAATGGAAAAGAATAAAAAAAGAATTTGTATATATGTAGGTATAACTGAATCATTTTTTGTATACCTGAAACTAACACAATATTGTACATCAGCTATACTTCATTAAAAAAATAAGTAGCATTTTTAATTGGAGAAGGCAATGGCATGGACGGAGGAGCCTGGTGGGCTGCAGTCCATGGGGTCGCAAAGAGTCGGGACATGACTGAGTGACTGAACTGAACTGAACTCCTTGGAAGGAAAGTTATGATCAACCTATACAGCATATTAAAAAACAGAGACATTACTTTGTCAACAAAGGTCCATCTAGTCAAGGCTATGGTTTTTCCAGTGGTCATGTATGGATGCGAGAGTTGGATTGTGAAGAAGGCTGAGCGCTGAAGAATTGATGCTTTTGAACTGTGGTGTTGGAGAAGATTCTTGAGAGTCCCTTGGACTGCAAGGAGATCCACCCGGTCCATTCTGAAGGAGATCAGCCCTGGGATTTCTTTGGAAGGAATGATGCTAAAGCTGAAGCTCCAGTACTTTGGCCACCTCATGTGAAGAGTTGACTCATTGGAAAAGACTCTGATGCTGGAAGGATTGGGGGCAGGAGGAGAAGGGGACGACAGAGGATGAGATGGCTGGATGGCATCACGGACTCAATGGACGTGAGCCT
>NW_011494948.1:14968975-14994031 GCF_000754665.1 Bison bison bison
CAGCAATGGGGGAGCCTGATGGGCTGCTGTCTGTGGGGTCGCACAGAGTCGGACACGACTGAAGCAACTTAGCAGCAGCAGCAGCAGCATTTTTAATTAAAAATTTTTTCTTGGAGGAAAAAGCCACATCACTAATAACTGAAGATTCTTTGTGTAGTACTTCATAGTTTAAAGAGCTAATGAATTTACAATTTCCAGTAGACTTTTTTGTACTACTTAGAATAATTTGTTTGTCTTTTTTCCTTTTCTTTTTTTAACCCCATTATTTGAGAATCCTTCACATTTCAGATCTTTTCTATAGTCTTTTTGGTATCTTGATTGATGGAGCCCAGATAAAAAGATTTGTCCTTGTTCAATAGAAATTTTCAGAATTTATAATTTGCAGAGTTTGTTATTTGAGATGGGAGAAATATTTTCTTTTTCCCTTACCTAAAGTATATTGGGGGAACACAGAGCTAGATATTGAGAAGAATGGGGGTAAATGGGAACAGAGACAGAGCTGTTGTTTAATTGTTCATTTGTGTCAGACTCTTTGCGACTCCATGGACTGTAGCCTGCCAGGCTTCTCTGTCCATGGAATTTCCCAGGCAAGAATACTGGAGTGGGTTGCCATCCCCTTTACCAGGGGATCTTCCTGACCCAGGGATCAAGCCCACGTTTCCTGCTTTACAGGTGTATTCTTTACCTCTGAGCCACCAGTGAAGCCCCACAGAGGCAGAGAGATGGTGCTTATAGGTTGGGACAGTGTTAGAGGAGATGGTATCTTTCCGGTCTGGAAAGAGATTCATCAGCAGGAAGAGGGGATTTCCAAGAATCAGGGAATCAAGAGAGTGGATAATGAGAGAGGTACTGGATTGAGGAGCTTGGCCAAAGTCATAGAGCTATTAGATAACAAAGACTGCTGTCAAATTTGGATCTCTAAGACTCAGGTTCTTTTTTCTGGGAAACAAATTAAAAAAAAAATAGTTCTAATGAGCCAACTCTGCAACAAATGCAGCAAATGAGGATTCTGTGACAACTGTGAATCCTGGAAAAAAAGTTTCTAGATGTCAATGACTTTTTCTCTTGTTATATTTGGATATTAAAAATGTATATCCTGAAATGACAGCTTCCAGTGTTACTTTGTGTGTTTTTCAGAAACCATCCTCAGCCTTTGATCACTGTTCTTGAGCACAGACCTGATTGCTGGCCAGTCATTTTGCAGCAGCTGACAGCTTTTTTCCAACAATGCCTTGAAAGGTAATATAAAATAAAATAAATTAGGGAGATGGAATAGTATATGCTAATTTTAGAGTTTTTCTTTTAAGCTGCTTTGATTGTAATGTTTTCTCCTGCAGAAATGTCTTAGAGCAGGATATAGTTTTCTGTTTTCTTTTTGAGAGAAAAAAATCCTACCCGTTTTATTGATTGTTGAAATATTGACCATGAGAATAGCTACTGTTAAAGAAGCTAAGCATTGGATAGTTGGGAAGGTTGATTGGAAATATTCAGTAAGCTACTACATAGTACATATGGATGACAGGTCTTCCTGCTGGAAATTGATTAGTGAGTTAATCTCTCCATTAGAAACCAGTGCCAGTTGGGATTAAACAGGATTGCCGACTGGGACCAGATGACCACCATATGTGCCGTTAGTTTAGCTTCACCAAGGCCTTCTGCCTTCTGATGGTCTTCAAAGCTTTCTCCCATTCTGTTACCATGGCATTAGCTCAGGTGGTTATCTCTTGCTGTGACTGTTGCCACCTGTTCTTAACTGGCAGCTCTGCCTTCCATCTCATCCTGCTCAAGGCCATTCTCTAAACCATCCATCAGGGTGATGGGAGAGACGTATCGGGAGAGCAGATCTTTGTATCACTGCCTAGCTTAGGTCACCATCACTGTGATTTTCAAACTGGACTTGCACATGTAGAGGCTAAACACGGAAACACCCTCACACTGCTTCAGCTTTTTTTATTTTAAGTTTTGTTTTTGTTTTTTAATTTGATGTGGACCATTTTTAAAGTCTTTCTTGAATTTGTAACAATACTGCTTCTGTTTTATGTTTTGGGTTTTTGGCCATAATGCATGTGGGATCTTAGCACTCTGACCAGGATTGAACACATATCTCCTGCATTCAAAATGAGGTCTTAACCACTGGACAGCCAGGGAAGTCCCAGCTCTGTTTTTATACACTGTTTTCTTCTTCTTTTTTTTTTTTTTAATAATGTGTTGATATCTCACAGCAGCTTTCTATTGGAAAACAATAGTTTGGTCTCCGGACTAGCTGAAAAATCCCTAGGCTACAGGATGAGATCTGTTATGTCATATACTAGGCTCTGTGTATGATCGGTTTCACCAATTTTATTTTCTCCTTTCTTTATCTCATGATTTATGAATTCCATATTCAGCAATACAGTGACTTGCTTTGGTTCCACACAGCAAGAAGTGCTATTCCCTTGCCTCTTCTTTTGCTTATTAATTTCTACATTACTGTCTTGAATCTCATCACTGCTGCTGCTAAGTCGCTTCAGTCGTGTCTGACTCTGTGTGACCCCATAGATGGCAGCCCGCCAGGCTCCCCGTCCCTGGGATTCTCCAGGCAAGAACACTGGAGTGGATTGCCACTTCCTTCTCCAATGCATGAAAGTGAAAAGTGAAAGTGAAGTCGCTCAGTCGTGTTTGACTCTTAGTGACCCCATGGACTGCAGCCCACCAGGTTCTTCCATCCATGGGATTTTCCAGGCAAGAGTACTGGAGTGGGGTGCCATCCCTCGTCTAACTAGCCCTTTCTTGATTACTTTCTCTATTTTAAATCTCTTTTTAGGTATTGTCTCTCCCAGGAAGTGTTTACTTATCACAAGCTAAATTAATAACTTTAGTTGTGATTTCTGACATCATTATATTTATTACATTGTCTTATAATTATTATCCTCCATTAACTGAAACTTTCTTGAGGGCAGGAACTGTGTCTTAGTATTCTTTATGTTAACAATGCCTAAAAAAAAAAAAAAAACAATGCCTGGGACAGTTTAGGTGCTTACAAATGTTCAAAGTATATATGTATTACACAGGAGGCTCCTAGATTGGTGGGGCCCAGGCAGTGGGTTGTAAAGTGGCTCCTAAAATATAATATCTAACTGCTTACTTAGTACTTCTATACTAGGTCATGATAGGATAGTACCATTGACCATGTAGTCCAATGCTTGAGCTACATTTACCACACTAGCTATATTCATGTGTTCTTGTTCTTGAAGGTCTTAGAATATCCTATAGATACAATTTATTAGAATTCCATTTTGGAGTCTTTAACTTCAATTTTAGATAGAATTTCCAGGTAGGATATACTGTCAGAAGAAGCTTTAAAGAGATACAGAGAAGCTTGGAATCTGCCAGTGAGAAAAATCTGTGTAACAATTGAATAAATATCTTAAAATAAACATTATCATCTTCTCTTCCCTCACCCATGACTGCATTTTCAAAGATAAGGTATTAATATTTACTAAAAAAGTCTTTGTTCATCCATGTCAGAAAGCAAAATTAACAAATTTATAAACAGATGTTTAATGAAATTTTTCTTGTTAAATAGATTGGGATATTTTATAAAAGATGTGCTGTTTATGTGCCAAATCTGTTATTAAGCTTCTTTTTAGGGTAATCCTTACAAATATCTCACTTGTCTCATGCTTCAGTTAGCAAATAATTAAATTACATTTTAGTTGTTTTTATGTCAAAGGAGTATTATTTTGGAATTTGGAAGTAGTTCTAATGATAATGTCCAGATGTTCATAAGGAGAAAAGATTATTTTTTGATTTTGATTTATTTACTGATAAGCTTTTATTGACTTAATCCTTTCATTTGCATTCTGAGGTGTTACAGTATGCTATCTAGAGCTTTTTAGAAGTTCTAAGTAATTTTATATTTCTTTGCAAAGAATTTCAGTTGTCTCATTTCTACTTTTGCACCATGAAACTATTTTTTGCAGGATGAAATTGATAATTTTGGTTGCATTTTCAGCAGACTGTTAGTTTCCTGAGATTTAATTTTAGAGTGAGTTAGATTAGTAGTTTTTACATTTAGAAGATAATGAAGGAAATTGGGTAATTTAGTAAGAATATAAATGGTGATTCACAACTACAGGAAGGAGGCAAAATATTGTGATGATAGCTAGTATTCCTAGACCTTTCTATCTTAGGAATTGTTGGTTAGAATAACTGTTTGGTTTCATTTTTAATAGAATGTAGATGTCCTGAAATAGCAGTGTATCTTCATGCTAGATTTTTGGGGACGTGATTCTCTAGTTAAATTCTGCACTCATTTGTAGAAGGCCTCTGATGTCAAGATTTCATCTCTATAGAACTAAGAATTGGGTAAATTGACAAGGATGTCATGGTGTTTTGGAGAAGGAAATGGCAGCCCACTCCAGGATTCTTGCCTGGAGAATCCCATGGACAGAGGAGTCTGGCGAGCTATATAGTCCATGGGGTTGTAAAGAGTCGGGCATGACTGAGCAACTAACACACATGGACTTTAAGTGTGGCTTTGTCAAGATTAACTAGGCTAACACATAGTTTTTTAGAGAGGGAACTAAGGAGAGCAACACTGAATGATTTGCTCAAGGTCACGTGGCTAGTCAGTTGGCAGAGTTGGCCCCTAAGCCTCAGTCTTTTGACTCTTATTCCAAGTCTTTTCCCACTATTTCTTTCTCCCTCCTTGTTGAACATACATGTGAAAGCCTTGTTTGTAAACATGCACAATGGGTTACATTTTAAAACATTCTTAGTCACTTTGGGATTTCAGGTTATCTGTTTTATTTTCCTTTCCTCCTTAAGACCAGTTGATTTCATACTCCACAGCATTGATAGTTAATCATCAGATAGCACATCAGTTCAGTTCAGTTCAGTTCAGTTGCTCAGTCGTGCCTGACTCTTTGAGACCCCATGGATTGCAGCATGCCAGGCCTCCCTGTCCATCACCAACTTCCAGAGTTTACTCAAACTCATGACCATTGAGTCGGTGATGCCATCCAACCATCTCATCCTCTGTCATGCCCTTCTCCTCACGCCTTCAATCTTTCCCTGCATCAGGGTCTTTTCCAATGAGTTAGCTCTTCACATCAGGTGGCCAAAGTATTGGAGTTTCAGCTTCAACATCACTCCTTCCAATGAACACTCAGGACTGATTTCCTTTAGGATGGACTGGTTGGATCTCCTTGCAGTCCAAGGGACTCTCAAGAGTCTTCTCCAACACCACAATTCAAAAGCATCAATTCTTCGGTGCTCAGCCTTCTTCACAATCCAACTCTCGCATCCATACATGACCACTGGAAAAACCATAGCCTTGACTAGAGAAACCTTTGTTGGCAAAGTAATGTCTCTGCTTTTGAATATGCTGTCTAGGTTGTTCATAACTTTCCTTCTAAGGAGTAAGCATCTTTTAATTTCATGGCTGCAATCACCATCTGCAGTGATTTTGGAGCCCCAAAAAATAAAGTCAGCCACTGTTTCCACTGTTTTCCCATCTATTTGCCATGAAGTGCTGGGGCCGGGCACCATGATCTTCGTTTTCTAAATGTTGAGCTTTAAGCCAAATTTTTCACTCTCCTCTTTCACTTTCATCAAGAGGCTCTTTAGTTCTTCTTCACTTTCTGCCATAAGGGTGGTGACATCTGCATATCTGAGGTTATTGATATTTCTCCTGGCAATCTTGATTCCAGCTTGTGCTTCTTCCAGCCCAGCGTTTCTCATGATGTACTCTGCATATAAGTTAAATAAGCAGGGTGACAATATACATCCTCCTTTTCCTATTTGGAACCAGTCTGTTGTTCCATGTCCAGTTCTAACTGTTGTTTACCACCTGGCTAGTATTTATTCTTTGGGGAGTACATTATTGGAGAGAGATAGGGGAACTATGTATTTTAAGTCTCTTTTCTGTTTCATAGTCTAATCCATATATACATCATCTACTTGCTTGATCTATATGAAACTTTTTTTAGTTTTTAGTTTCCTATAGTAGGTATTGTGATAAAGACAATTATTAATGTTTCATTAATAATTATGAACTCACAAGTCCTTTTGTTTTTTTTTTATAGATTGTGTAAGTATTGATGCTGATGAGGGAAAAAAAAAACTTCCTCCAGATTATGAGCTCTGTCAGAGCATGTGTTTAATTTTGTTTCTAGCACATAGAAGAGTGAAGATATCTGTAGGAGCTTAGTAAATTTTGTGAAGCAAATAAATGAATGAAGACTAGGTTAAATCTTATCAATTTGGTAACTTTTAACTTTTTATTAGTATTAATGGTGTTTTGAAATCACATTGCTGTGGAATGTATAGCATTATAAAATTAATGTCATCAGTCATGATTTAAATACCATTTCCTCCATTAAGTATTGCACCTTATACCTTTCTTTTAGCACCTTTTGCACTTTGTAGTCTCTAGTCCAGTAACAGAGCTGATGGTCCCTGTTAGACTACATGCTTCTTAAGGATAGATAATGCCTGTTTCATCTTTGTATCTTATCTAATAATAACTTATTGATAATAAGTATGAAATATATTAAAATAAAATCATGATATTTAATCAATGCATGCTAATTATAAAACTACTCTATGACAGTGTAAATGAATCAATTAATTTAATGACTGAGCATCTCTGAGGGCCTAGTGTATGCTTATTGGTAATAGAGCATTAAACAGATAACCCATGATTCATGCCCTTATTGACTAATAGTCTAGCAGGGGATGGAGATATAAATAAATAATGACAATAAAGTCATTATGCTGTGCAAGCACACAATGGGGATTTGACCAAGGCTGTGTGTGTCAGGGAAGGCCCTCAGGAAGTCCTTTTAAAGGGGAGAACTGAAAGATGATAGAAATTAGGCAGAGGAAGGATCAGGAAAAGGAGAAAGGGGAGAGTATTACAGATGAATGTAATAGCAGGTGAGAAGAAAACCCAGATGACTTGACTGATGATCAGAACTAAATTTAGTGTAGTTCAGCAGAGAGTGGAGAGGAAGAAGAAATGAAATTAGAAGATAGAGGTCAAATTATGAAGGGTTTGTGAATACTTTATCTTAAGCATAAACTCTGTCAAACTGATTAATGGCATGATCAAATTTTTATCTCTGAAAGGTCATTCTGGCATTTTAGTGACTTTGGACTTGGAGTTATAGGGATGTATTATAATCTAAATAGATATGAAAGATTTGTAACGTCTTCCTCCTTTGAGTGGGAAAAACTTAGGAGGACTTGGCAAATTACTTCACTTCTGTCTGCCTCAGTTTCTGTGTCTGCATAATGGGATAATAATAATTTTATTTCGTAGGGTTGTGGTAAAGATTGATTGAATTTAAAGGCACCAAGTGTAGTAACATGCACACCCTAAGTGCTGACAAGTTGACAAGTAAATATTAACTGTCGGTCATCTTCTTGGATGTCTGTATGAGTTTTGTTTTGTTTTGTATTTTACTTAGGACCTTACCTATTACCTTACCTATTGAGCTTTTCCAAAACTGCATGCTTGTATCATACTCTTGGAAAAATGGATCCTGGTGTCTAAAATTCTCAAAAGGTTCTCAGATGATTCTCATGTTCACTAAAGACTGGTCCTGGAGCTGTAGATGCTATTTTAGTGTGCAAGTAGACCCTCTTAGTCCTGGGCATCAGGCTTATGGGCTCCAGGTATTAAGTCATTCTCCCCAGTGTAGAAACAACTGTTTGGCATGAGTTTAGGTGGGTCATGGTAGAATAGAAGAGTCATGATAAAAAAGGTACACTCAATGGTATCATAGTTCATGACATGTCATGAACTCTAAGTTGATGCTTGACACTTACCTGGTTGGTACTCTGTGTAATTCAGTGACTGGCTTCTACGTTACATGACTTATTTGCAGGTCTGAAGTTTCGTGTATCCAAATTATGGCGCCATTTCTATGGTATCTATATTGTGAACCACCCCAGTTACAAGAATATGCTAAACTCCGATTAACTCTGCTCAAAGTCTTACTTAAACCCCGGGTCCCTTGTGACAAAGAACAACCATCAATATTGGAACAACAGATACTACAACTGTGTTGTGACATGGTTCCATGTTTGCAGGTAAGGCCTTTTCTCCTCTTTCATTAACATGGCAGCTGAATTAATAAGTATTGATTGTACTTAATTAATAAGTACATAAAATAGAACCTGTGTGATATGGCAAACAGCTCTAGAAACACTTTCTGGGTTTTGGAGATAATAATGGAAACAAATCTAGATTTCACTCTGATATATACAATGTTAACTAAATTCACAGAAATGCAAATCAACATAATCCATTTTAGGATTAGTAGGAATGAAAACTTTAAAGAGGACTCCTCAGGGAAAATAATTTTGAACTGAGTTTCCCCTTGTGCTGGACACTGAGAGGGTTATAAGTTAAAAAAAAAAAAAAGTACTTTTTGTGTAAGTTGGAAAAAGACATCTCTCTGGGTACATACAGGCCTGGGGGCTTGACTGTCTGAGTGCTGGCTAGATTCTAGTTTTCAAAAGTTTCCTTATAGCGTATGTGGTGACCTGTATGGATCCTATTCTTAGAAAGACCATAGTCTAGTAAGGGAGCTAAAACAGGTATATATATTCTTATAATTCAAAGTAGATGGACAAAGTTGTATAATAGAGGTAAGGACAGAATGCTTAGGGAGTTAAGAGGAATGATAAATTTAAGCTAATATCTCTGTAACTACAGATTTTTTTTTAATTTCAGTTGCCAGATTGTTGCAATTTGAATATAATATTCATTTATCCCATCTCACCATCTAGTTTGTTGTTTGCCTACAATCTGAGTTCCATGCTGCTTAGCCAATGGGAGGGAATTTGTGAATATTTTTCAAGGTGATCACTTGAGGTCACAGATGACCTGTTTCAAGTTTGTGTTATCAAGGAGTGACTAGAGTGAATCTTTTGTGACTCATAATCAGACTTTGCTGCAATCAAGGCAGAGAAAAGTTAATTAAAGTGAATTCCCCTGTGGCTTTTTCAAAGCTTTTGTTTTGTGTGGCCAATAAAGCAGTGTATGTGCAGAACACATAGCACTAGGATACACTTGTTCTGTAGCATGCTTGTATTACCCTGTTCTGTGCTCTTTGGTAGATGTTCGCCTTCACTGTCATCAACCTATATTAACAAGCCTAAATACTTCTAGAAGTGTGTTTTGTGAAGTATTTTCAGAAATCTGTGCATGCATGCTAAGTCACTTCAATCGTGTCTGACTCTTTGAGACCCCATGGAGCATAGCCCGCCAGGCTGCTCTGTCAATGGGATTCTCTAGGCTAGAATACTGGAATGGGTTGCTTTACCTTCCTCCAGCAGATTTTCCTGACCCAGGGATGGAACCTGTGTCTCTTAGGTTTCCTGAATTGACAGGCAGGTTCTTTACCACTAGTGCCACCTGGGAATCTGTGGCTTGTTAATATATTTAGTCATGGTAGATGAGAAGAAAAATCCAGATCCGTCATTTGGAACTAGTGGGACTAGTGACATAAATACATTTAATTATTAACAAATCAGTTTTATTGGAATGAAGAGCAGAGCTGGGAGGGATCTTGGTGGTGTAATTCATTTTCCCACTAATTATATGTATTTGTTATACTCTTTAAGAGACAACCATCCCATGACTAATTAAATATTTCAGTGATAGGAAGCATGCTATTTTGCAAGGCAACCGTTTTTTATATACTTTTTTTTAGCAAATACTTCTAATTGACCTGCATTTTCCTAAGATTACCCATTAGTCTCTGTTCTTCTCAAAACAAAATGAAATAAGCTTTTTAAACAGCTTATCTGAATTCTATCCTATACATTTCTTCCTTCCTTTGCTTCCTTTTAATCCTTTACTCCCTTCCTCTGTTCTTTCTTTTCATCAATTTCTTTACTTTTCTGCATGAAATGGTTTTGACTTTTAACTGTTCTTTGGGGGAATTTCTATAGTCTGTTGGTGTTGAGAATGTATTATTAGAAAATGTTCTTTTTAGAGCTGAATGTAGTACTGTAGATGTGGTCTGATCCATATGGAGCATTTCAAAACAATCATATAATTAAAAGTTTTTCCGTAGAAATAGCCATCACACTGTTGATCCATAAGTCAGTGAGATGCTGACCAGTGGAACTCCTATTTCTTTTTTTCTCACTTCAGTTCTTTCATATTGTATTTATGGAATTGTGTTTTTACCTGCCTTAAACTTCACTACTCACTTTGGTCCCAGTCATTCTTTTTAATTGTGACTTGTCATCTCACATATTATTCATCACACATGGTCTATTTCAACATAAAGAGAAACCGTTACTTACAAAGTAATCTTGTTAAGAACTTTGGTAATGCTAAAGATTGGAAAGCCTTTAATGTGAAGTTACTGAGACGGTCTTGAAAAATTTTTTTTATTATAGAAAATTTTAAGTATGTAGAAAAAAATGCACTCAAAGAAGTATGTTGTCAAATAAGCACGAGGCTTTACTTTGTTTTAAATCCCTTTCAATTCTTGGTGGCCTTTTGCCTTTGCAAATATACTCCTTTATATGTTTGCAAAGGAGTAAAATAATTTGGCTACTGAACTGTTCACATATTTTCTTAATAACTTAGTATTTTCTGCTGTCTCCTCCCCCTTGATCTTTTAATAGCTTTTTTCTTTTTATTTATTAGAAATTAATTTTTCTGTGTATAACTTACAGTCTTTTGGGGTTACTATGGTGGTAACGGCTGGGTGAAAGGTACAGCTGGCCAACTGTAGGCTTTCCTCTTGATGAATTTAACAGACACAAGGCTCCTGATTGAAGCAGATGGTTCATTGTTTGTAATCTCTGGGAAATGCCAGTGTGTCTGTGAGTAGGACCATATCCTTAGTACTAACTCCAGAATTTTGATCAGAGCAGCTGGGTTTGAATTGAATTGGGATTTTCAAGAGCATTCAAGTCCTTCCTCTCTAATACATTAGCCAGTTGAGAAGACACTCTACTGTTTGAATATGGTCTTTCACTGCATCTGCCATGTTTGGAAATGCTGCTCTCAGTTAAGGTTGTCTGAACAAATTTCTTGCAGATGGAGGGCTTAGCAGTGCATTAGAATAACATACTAACGCTTTTCTTGCAGGTAACTATGTTGGAATTATAGAAAGGCAAGTTCATTTGAAGGATTCAAAGCCAACTTTAATTTATTTACTTCAACATGTGGTACTGTCATGTAATTTGTCTTTTAAAATCTGCACAGAGAGTAGTTAGAAAAATAAATGAGAAGAATTTGTGCCAGCCAGCAGTAACAAAAACAGTAGCAAATTGTGTTTCGGTTAGTGACAATAGGAGAAGGCAGAGTTGTATGGTTTAACTGTCTTTGAGTTACATAAATTTCTTCATTTCTTTTAAGTCTTTATAGGTTTAGAGAAAAAATAATTTATTGGTAAGCTTCTTGTATAAGTTAAATTATCCTTTGGTTTGTGTATTTATTTTAATATCCTATAATGATTGTTTCTCAGATCAAAGATTTGATACAGACAACAGAAGTGATGCTGTTTATTGAAGAAGTATACTTAAACCTTTTGCATTATCCTGTTTTCTGGAAAATTCAGCTTACCCAGCTGACCCTTCAGCTGCTATCTGTCTGTGAAGTCAGCTTAAACATAACTGGGGAATGCTCATCTTTAATTCACCTTTTAGAGCACAGTGTTGAACTTCTAAAGGAGGTAAGGATAGTAAGAAGTTTTAATATCAGTTATCACTTACACTGGTCTTTTAGTAGCAAGGTGAGTATACTCTTTTACTTTATTGCATATCAAAGGCTTTTTTTATCTAATACTATTAGATCATACTTTTGTGACCCCATGGACTGTAGTTTGCTGGGCTCCTCTTTCTATGGAATTTTCCAGGCAAGAAAACTAGAGTGGGTAGCAATTCCCTTCTCCAGGGGATCTTCCCGACCAGGGATTGAACTTGGGTCTCCCACATAGCAGGCAGATTCTTTATCATCTGAGCCACCAGGGAAGCCCAGTAATATAATGCTGCTATTATCATTTATTATAAAAATGAGTCATTACATACTGTTTGGAGCATCAGTTAAGGGTCTACCACAGTGATAGTTTTTCATTTACTCATGTAAGGACACAAATATTCAACACTTACATGCTACACCCTATGTAATGCTCAAAATACTCCAAGCGAGGCTTCAACAGTATGTGAACCAACAACTTCCAGGTGTACAGGTTGGATTCAGAAAATGCAGAGGAACCAGACATCAAAATGCCAACATCTGTTGGATCATAGAAAAAGCAAGAGAATTCCAGAAAGATACCTACTTTTGTTTCACTGACTGACTACGCTAAAGCCTTTGACTGTGTGGATTACAACCACTGTGGAAAATTCTTTAAGAGATGGGAATACCAGACCACCTGACCTGCCTCCTAAGAAACCTGTATGCAGGTCAAGAAGCAGCTGTTAGAACTGGACATGGAACAATGGACTGGCTCTAAATTGGGAAAGGAGTACATCAAGGTTGTATATTGTCACCCTGCTTATTTAACTTATATGGAGAGTACATCATGAGAAATGCTGGGCTGGATGAAGCACAAGTTGAAATCAAGATTGCCGGGAGAAATATCAATAACCTCAGATATGCAGATGACACCACCCTTATGGCAGAAAGCGAAGAAGAACTAAAAAGCCTCTTGATGAAAGTGAAAGAGGAGAGTGAAAAAGCTGGCTTAAAGCTCAACATTCAAAAATGAAGATCATGGCATCCAGTTCCATTACTTCACGGGAAATAGTGGGGGAAGCAATGGAAAGAGTGAGAGACTTTATTTTTTTGGGCTCCAAGGAAATGAAATTAAAAGACGCTTGCTTCTTGGAAGAAAAGCTATGACAAACCTAGACAGCATATTAAAAAGCAGAGATGTTACTTTGCCGACAAAGGTCCATCGAGTCAAAGCTATGGTTTTTCCGCTGGTCGTGTATGGATGTGAGAGTTGGACTATAAAGAAGGCTGAGTGCCAAAGAATTGATGCTTTTTGTGATGTTGGAGAAAACTCTTGAGAGTCCCTTCGACTGCAGGGAGATAAAACCAGTCAATCCTAGAGGAAATCAATCCTGAATATTTATTGGAAGGACTGATGCTGAAGCTCCAATAATTTGGCCATGTGGTGCGAAGAGCTGACTCATTGGAAAAGACCCTGATGCACAGAAAGATTGAGGGAGGAAGAGAAGGGTACTACAGAGGACGAGATGGTTGGATGGCATCACTGACTCATTGGATATAAATTTGAGCAAACTCCGGAGATAGTGAAGGACAGGGAAGACTGGCATGCTACAGTTCATAAGGTAACAAAAATTCAGACACAACTGAATGACTGAAAAACAATGGAAGAATTCATTTGACCCTTGAACAACATGGGAATTAGGGGTGCCAACTCTCTGAGAGGTGGAAAATACACGTATAATTTACAGTCGGCTCTCCAATTCTGCATCTGTTGATTCAATTGTTGTTCTGATTGTGTAGTTCCTGATGTTCAAGCTGGTTTTAGAAAAGGCAGAGGAACCAGAGATCAAATTGCCAACATCTGCTGGATCATGGAAAAAGCAAGAGAGTTCCAGAAAAACATCTATTTCTGCTTTATTGACTATGCCAAAGCCTTTGACTGTGTGGATCACAAGAAACTGTGGAAAATTCTGAAAGAGATGGGAATACCAGACCACCTGAGCTGCCTCCCGAGAAATCTGTATGCAGGTCAGGAAGCAACAGTTAGAACTGGACATGGAACAACAGACTGGTTCCAAATAGGAAAAAGAGTACTTCAAGGCTGTATATTGTCACCCTGCTTATTTAACTTATATGCAGAGTACATCATGAGAAACGCTGGACTGGAAGAAACACAAGCTGGAATCAAGATTGCCGGGAGAAATATCAATAACCTCAGATATGCAGATGACACCACCCTTATGGCAGAAAGTGAAGAGGAACTAAAGAGCCTCTTGATGAAAGTGAAAGTGGAGAGTGAAAAAGCTGGCTTAAAGCTCAACATTCAGAAAATGAAGATCATGGCATCAGGTCCCATCACTTCATGGGAAATAGATAGGGAAACAGTAGAAACAGTGTCAGACTTTATTTTTTGGGGCTCCAAAATCACTGCAGATGGTGACTGCAGCCATGAAATTAGAAGGCGCTTACTCCTTGGAAGGAAAGTTATGACCAACCTAGATAGCATATTCAAAAGCAGAGACATTACTTTGCCAGCAAAGGTCCATCTAGTCAAGGCTATGGTTTTTCCAGTGGTCATGTATGGATGTGAGAGTTGGACTGTGAAGAAGGCTGAGTGCTGAAGAATTGATGCTTTTGAGCTGTGGTGTTGGAGAAGACTCTTGAGAGTCCCTTGGACTGCAAGGAGATTCAACCAGTCCATTCTGAAGGAGATCAGCCCTGGGATTTCTTTGGAAGGAATGATGCTAAAGCTGAAACTCCAATTCTTTGGCCACGTCACGTGAAGAGTTGACTCATTGGAAAAGACTTTGATGCTGGGAGGGATTGGGGGCAAGAGGAGAAGGGGACGACAGAGGATGAGATGGCTGGATGGCATCAGTGACTTGATGGACGTGAGTCTGAGTGAACTCCGGGAGTTGGTGATGGACAGGGAGGCCTGGCGTGCTGCGATTCACGGGGTGGCCAAGAGTCGGACACAACTGAGCGACTGAACTGAACTGATACATTATTACCATATCCCAAGTGGCACAGTGTAAAGAATCCACCTGCCAATGCAGGAGATATAAGAGGCATGGGTTTGGTCCCTGGGTTGGGAAGATCTCCTGGAGTAAGAAATGGCACCCCACTCCAGTATTCTTGCCTGGAAAATGCCATGGGCAGAGGAGCTAGGTGGGCTACAGCCTATGGGGTTGCAAAGAGTTGGACACAACTGAGCACTTACTTAGATGTTACAAATTATGTAGTTAATATAATAAAATAATCATACTTTTTCAGATTTTTATATCAATTTTATATAGTTATACCTATTAGATAATAGCTATAATAGATAATATATTTATATATATTATACTAATAAAATACATATAAAATATGAATAAATAGTATTTGTAGCTAAATAATATGTAGAAAATACTATATAGATAATATTATATAGTTAAATTACTTGGAATTGCCTATCTTAACCATATATGTAATGTACTTAACAGGTAAACCCATAATGTTCCTTGTTTGTGTAGATTCATGTGAATAGGAGACAGTTTTTTATGGCAAGTACTTTGCTATGGCAGTTAGGTGAAAAAGACAAGATCTGTGAAGTTTATATTCCAATCAAATTGTTCAGACTAGAGTGCATCAAAATCACTAGGCAGATTTTATTTAAACTGCAAATGCCTAGGTCCTACCCCTAGAGATATTGAATTAGCTGGGCTGGTTGGGTCCAAACATCTACCTTTTAAACTAGCACCCTTAAATAATTTGATTATTATTATATATATATTTTTGCATAGAAGGTAAACAACCTTGTAAGCATAAAAAATCCAGAAATAGAGCTTTTCTGGCAACCCTAGAAGTTTCCTAAGGTTAGTCCTAATTAGCGCAGTCCTAATCACAACCTCCTCCTTGCCCTGACTATCCTGACTTCTACAGTGATATCTTCTTTACATTTGTTTATAGTTTTATCAACTCCATGTGTATCTGTACATTGTTTACACGTTTTAAAAAAGAAGGAAAACCTGGCTTATGTGAGCTATAGAGTTTTGTAAATCTTGAAACCTGCTGATTGCAATCTCTTGGTGCACTTTGACATGTCTCCCTGTTCATAGGTTGTTAGCTATAGAGGCCTGATCAGATTCAGATTTTTGTTTTATTTTTTTGTTTCCAAGACTACAAGGCATGGTGTGTTCTTTCATCAAGAAGCACATAATATGTGTTGCTCTTATTTTTATGATGTTGGTATTTGTTGATGCTGGTGCCTAGT
Organism: Bison bison bison; assembly: GCF_000754665.1. Lineage (NCBI taxonomy): Eukaryota > Metazoa > Chordata > Mammalia > Artiodactyla > Bovidae > Bison > Bison bison. The sequence continues at coordinate 14,984,926 of NW_011494948.1, forward strand.
TCCATTAATTCATTAGGAATTAAAGAAATGATGTTCTAATTCTGTTCTTCTTCATTTGTTAGCTGGACTACTTCTCTTAAAAGAAGTAGTTGGTTCCACTTAGTATTTGGTTGTCCAGTAGTAGAGTTTATACAGAAAAGTTAGAATACATGCTTGACTCTTTCCCTTTACTTACTAATTTCTGAAAGTATTCTGAACTTATAGATTTAAACATATTTGATGCATTTCAACTTCTTATGGATAATATCCTTATTAAAATTCACATTGTCTCGAGTGAATTTTTGAGTCAAATTTTGAGTCAAATATTGAGTCATATTTTTGAGTCAATTTTTGAGTCAAATATTGAGTCAAATATTTTTGACTCGAGTCGGATTTTAAAAATATTTTTGATTTTAATGTAGAATGACAGAATACTTTCATTGAGAATGATGAAATGGTGTCTGTGGGAGAAGATCTTATTTATGCTGTGTCTTCCATCTGCCCAATATTTTAAAAATTCTAGAAGGAATTAAAAATATGTAGAACTGTTAAAATACTTATGTTATGAAATTTCCTGTCCCCCAGGAAATTTAGCTAAATGTTCAATTCAAATATTACATTAACTTGTCTTTTCCTCTTTACTCCTTTTCTGTTCTTATATTGGATTTATTTCATTGCACACTGAAAATGGATGTATTTCTTAGGCTACATTAGTTTCAATGTATTTGGTCTTAGCTGAACTATTTTTAGCCTATTTGAATGATCATAACCTAAGATGTTTCCCATTTCAAGCAAAATATATATTCTTTTCTCTCTCTTTTTTTTTTTTGGCTATACCACACGACTTGTGTGACCTTAGTTCCCTGACCAGTGATTGAACCCATGCCCCCTGCATTGGAAGCACAGAGCCCTAAGCATATGTACTCTTAACAGAAAATATTGTTTGTGGGGAGACTAGGTAGCTTTCAAAGTGAAGAGTGCTAAACCTCCCAGCTTTGGTAAGGCTGGAAACCTATGTTCCCTAACACATTACCATCAGATGACTCAGTCCCCCCTACCTTTCTTCACTGTGTGAAGAACTGAGGTTTAAGTTAAACTGAGGTTTAAGTTCTCAGATTCCTAGGAAGAATGGTCTGATTGGCCCAGCTTGGGTCAGTCAACTCTGAGTGGAGGGCAGGGAAGGTTGCAGAGCTGTGACACTGGGGAATTGTGTGAGCTGGGCTGTTGTCTTTGTTATGTCTGCTGCAGATACTTACCTCTGCTGTGGCCTTTCTCCTTCCTTGTTTTTCACTAAACAAACAAAACAACAATAAGAAAAAAAAATCCAACAACAATGTAAAAACTTTTTCATGCTCTCTTGTTCACAGTAGCATCCCCGAGCCCAGCATATGTACTTCCTGCCTGGAACACGGCTGATGCTCACTGCTATGTTTCATTTGATTGAGGCGAAAGGACTCCAGGTGTTTATTGTCATCAAGGCTCCAGTGATATCTGTGGTCCAATATAAAGGTTTCTTTACTTCTGTTTTCCAGTTAGGCTCTTGAATTAGCCTTGGTTCCTCAAAAAGTAGACCCTGAATATCCCTAAAGGCAAAAACAAAACCTGGGTTTCCACAAAGGCAAAAGCTTATCATCAGGAGTCCATCTGTGGCTGTGATCTCAGGAAGCAAGTGGGAGAGAGACAGGAAGAGTGAAATACTAAAGGTAGGAGAGGCAGTACGAGTATTATCAAGTTGGCCACTACTGTAAGGAGCCAGTTGCTCATCTCATGGAATATGCTAAGAAGTGTTATGGAAGATGTTTCAGAACCTGCCAGAAGGATCCAGAATAAAGACGGAAGTGTTTATCCCTGGACTTCTCTTAACAACTTGTCAAGGCGTGGCCTATGGGACTTTAACTTCCCTGTACTTCTGGATCTCTCAGTGGCCTGGGGCAGGCAGTATGAGTCACTATAGCGATAGCTGTAGTATTTGAAGGTGTTCATGAGATGTCCAGCACAGGCTTTTATTGAAAGACCTCATTAAATGGTACCATTCTCAGGTGTTCATTAAAGCAGTGGAAGTGAAGTGTTAGTAACTCAGTCGTGTCTGACTCTTTGGGACCCCAAGGACCCACCAAGCTCCTCTGTCCGTGGGATTCTCCAGGCAAGAATACTGGAATGGGTAGCCATTCCTTCTTCAGGGGATCTTTCCAACTCAGAGACAGAACCTGGGTCCCCTACATTGCAGACAGATTCTTTTACCATTTGAGTCACCAGGGAAGCCCTCTAATCACACAAAAAATTTGTGACCTCTCAGAATCATGAACAATTTAAAGTCATCTAGTCTCATCCTCTGCCATTACTTTTCCTTATTTTAGGTGTCTTGATCTCCAGCTCTTTCTCTTCCACCCTTTGTTCTCAACAGGCCAGTCTCATGAGAAGCTACTTGGTGGCCTTTCCAATGATAGCCTGTGTGTTAAAGTCTTTCTTTCATTGGCAGGAGGATTCTTTTTACCACTGAGCCACCAGAGAAGCTGAAGATGTAGATATACATTTAGTAATTTGTACCAGAGTTGATGGCATCTCCAGGAATATAACTCTAGTTGTGTCAGACTAAGTTGATTTCTCTCTAGTGTTTCTTTAACACACAGTTCTATCTCACATTTCGTTTTTTAATTTTTTGCCTACACTCATGATTCATGGGAAATTTTCTGCTTGTAGAATTGTAGAATTCTGAAGAATTTGTTACAGAATTGTAGCTGCTGCTAAGTTACTTCAGTCGTGTCCGACTCTGTGCGACCCCATAGATGGCAGCCCACTAGGCTCCCCCATCCCTGGGATTCTCCAGGCAAGAGTAGTGGAGTGGGTTACCATTGCCTTCTCCGACAGAATTGTAGACACTTCTGTAAATTTCAGAATGAAGTGATTTTAGCAGAGGGTGTTGGACCTTCTTTAGTTCCATAAAACATTATTGTTTTCTTTATTTAGAAACTTCAAATGACATCTTATGCCACTTGTATCTTCCTTATTAGAATTTAATGTACATGTGCTTTTTATCTTTTTTTTAATTTCATTTATATACTTGGTGAAATTAATGACCTTAAGTTTCTATGGTTATTGCTTTACTATATTTACATATACTTAGTAAGTTACTGTAATTTAAAAATAATCTCAGCTTCTCTGGTACTAATGTTTCTTTTATTATAATAACATGATTTATCAAAATTTGTTAAGTGTAATTTATTATGTAAGTTGTATAGATGAGCGATGTCTGTATTACCTAAGTAGACAATTCAGCTACTTTCCAGAAATGAAATATTCTTAAGTATTTCAGGTATTTTTTATTGGTTTGCAAAGATTGACTGTTTTGAAGACTGCAGGTTTTCCCTCTGAATTAATATGGTTTATAACTTATTGCTCTTTGGCCAGATATGATAACATTTTGAATTTACTTGTGACTGCTGTGGCATTCAACAACTCTTCCTTAAATAGAACAGGCTTACTGTGAGTAATTTTGTACAATAGGTTTATAATATTTCATGTTAAATATACTTTTCCTAGATACAAATTATAAATCAATGGGTCTTGGAAACTTCTTCAGCTCTTTGCTTTTCTTCTTTTCCTTTAGGATTTTCCTGTTGAACCGGTCATAATTGGAATAGCTTTACTACTTCTACAGACTCCAGCAAGTCAACAGAAGCCAATCTTAAGTCTAGGTAAATAAAAATATGCTCACAAGAGTAACGTAAGCTAACATGAGTATTGGCAGGTGTCACTTGATCTACATATTGTACTGTGCTGTAAAGTCCTATATGTTGTGAATGTCCATTCTGGAATTTTTCCGTTTAGTCATTATCAAATAGAGCTTTCTTTTTCTTATCAAGGTGTTTTGTGCAAGATTCCATATACCATAATTTACGAAATATCTCAGCTGTTCGTTAGGACATTATGTTCTAAATTATATAGCAGTGACATTGGTAAATATTTTGAAGGGTGTGTCAGCTCATTCAGTTGTACAGCAAACAGAATCAATAGCATAAAACCCTTGAAGCAGAATAAGTATTTAGCATTTGAATTTACTTTTAAAACTCTATACACCTTTACTATTCAAAACTGGTGCCACATTGAACAAGGCTTAATTTATGATTATTTTGTTAACCTACCTAGTACAAATGAAGATAACATTCTTTTGACTGTCCAGTATTGACTTAAAAAAAAGTAAGGAATGGGGCTAAAGGGAGGCAAAAAATGTTCTGTTTAAGAGTAATGTGGGACAATGAGGTACCATCTCATGCCAGTCAGAACAGCTGCTATGAAAAAGTCTACAAACAATAAATGCTGGAGAGGGTGTGGAGAAAAGGGAACCCTCTTACACCGTTGGTGGGAATGCAAACTAGTGCAGCCACTATGAAGAACAATGTGGAGATTCATTAAAAACCTGGAAATAGAACTGCCTTATGACCCAGTAATCCCACTGCTAGGCATACATGCCGGGGAAACCAGAGTTGAAAGAGACCCCAGTGTTCATCGCAGCACTGTTTACAATAGCTAGGACATGGAAGCAACTTAGATGTCCATTGGCAGACGAATGGATAAGAAAGTTGTGGTACATATACACAATGGAATATTACTCAGGTATTAAAAAGAACACATTTGAATCAGTTCTAATGAGGTGGATGAAATTGAAGCCTATTGTACAGAGTGAAGTAAGTCAGTAAGAAAAACACCAATTCAGTATATTAATGCCTATATGTGGAATTTAGAAAGATGGTAACAATGACCCTATATGCAAGAGCAAAAAAGAGATAGATGTAAAGAACAGGCTTTTGGACTCTGTGGGAGAAGGTGAGGGTGGGATGATTTGAGAGAAAACCATTGAAACATGTATATTACCATATGTGAAATAGATCAACAGTCCAAGTTTGATGCATGAAACAGGGCACTCAAAGCCGGTGCACTGGGACAACCCTGAGGGATGGGATGGGGAGGGATGTGGGAGGGGGGTTCGGGATGGGGGACACTTGTACACCCATGACTGATTCATGTCAGTGTATGGTGAAAACCACTACATTATTGTAAAGTAATTAGACTCCAATTAAAATAAATAAATAAATTACAGAAAGAATAACGTGGGAAAGAATCAAGTTTGCAGATCAACAAACAAGTCATACCTTTAAATTGTGGCTTTTACATTAGTATTGCCTCGCTTTACTTGGTCCAGTATAATACATGCAGTAATGTAGGATGTTGTCTAATTTGTGATGTGTATGTTATGATGCCATGATTCGTTGATTCATTCCCACTTTCATTTTTAAAACATGATTGAGGTAAATACTGATTGTGTAACTCCTTCTGGGCATTTTAATCCATGATTTTGAGGATGAATTACTCTTTCATTTACAGTGTCTTAGAAATAGCTTTAGCGTATGGAAGGGACCCTTGATCTTTTAAGGGCTTTGATTCCTACCCTGCTTTTGCTTATTGGCCCTCTTCTCTTTGTACCTTCCTCCCTAGTCTCTTACTAAACTGTTTTTGCCTCCTCCCCTTAAAGAGTATACATGGCATCCTCCTATAGGTATAATTTTCCAATCCTGTTACTTATGACAATCATAGTTTTATTATTTTTAAAAAGCAGCTTTATTGAGGCAAATTTATTTACCATAGAGCTCACTTTTTAAATGTACAATAGCATTTAAAAGTAAATTTATGGGACTTCCCTGGTTGTACATTGGAAAAGAAGGGGACACGGGTTTGATCCCTGGTCTGGGAAGATTCCACATGCCATGCAGAAACTAAGCCTTGCACCACAAGTAATGACCCCATGCGCTACAACTGCTGAAGCCTGCAAGCTCTAGGGGCCACAGCTAATGAGCCTGTGTGCTGCGACCATTGAAGCTCTCATGACTGGAGCCTGTGCTCCACAACAGGAGAAGCCACGTCAGTGAGAAGCCCATGCACTGCGACTGGACAGTAGCCCTCACTCGCTGCAACCAGAGACAAGCCCACACAGCAACAAAGACCCAGCGCAGCCAAAAATAAATAAATTTTTCAAAAGTAAATTTACAGAGTTGTGCCGCCAGCTCCACAGTCCAGTTTTAGAACATTTTGCATCAATCCCTCTCCCCCAAATTTCTTGCACCTATTTATAGTTAATCCTCATTCCTACCCTCGGTCCCAGAAAAACACTAAAGTGCATTCTGTCTCTAAATTTGTCTCTTCTGGATATTTCGTATACATGGTTTTTGTTTTTGGACCAGAAAAAATTTTTTGATGCCCTACAGAATCTGCATTCCTAATTCTGAGGCTCCAGTCCTTCAATTATAGCTCATGTATGATAGGATAATACAGGATCAAACACTCCAGTACTTTTGTTGGAGAAGAGCCAAGTTTTCCTTTTGTAAACCAGTGTCTCTGATTTGAAGTTACCTTTGATAGAGTGAATAAACCATACTGAAAACTATTGAGCTAGTATATAATGTTGAAATGTAAATAAAAATCTATTGTTTCGTATATTGGGAAAGAATGCTCAAAGCAATAGGATAGCGGGGAGAATATTGATTATTTCAAGTTTTAAAAATACACAGCACTAATACAATGTTGGGGCTTCTCTGGTGGCTCAGTGGTAAAGAATCTACCTGCAATACAGGAGACACAAAAGATGCAGATTCAATCCCCTGGGTTGGGAATATCCCCTGGAGGAGGGCATGGCAACCCATTCCAGTGTTCTTTTTATTTTATTTTTTTTCATTCCAGTGTTCTTGCATGGAGAATCCCTTGGACAGAGCAGCCTGGCAGGCTACAGTCCATGTGATTGCAGAGAGTCAGACATGACTGAAGTGACTGAGCGTGTATAATACAATGTTATGCTTCTTAATTACTAACACTGGCCATGATTGTAAATAGCAATTTGTAAAAATGCCTGCAAGAGCCATAGTACAGAATATAGAAATATTTGTATTACATGAATTTCATATTTTGTTAAAGATATTCAGTTCAGTTCAGACTCTCAGTCGTGTCCGACTTTTTGCGACCCCAAAAATTGCAGCACGCCAGGCCTCCCTGTCCATCACCAACTCCCAGAGTTCACTCAGACTCACGTCCATCGAGTCAGTGATGCCATCCAGCCATCTCATCCTCTGTCGTCCCCTTCTCCTCTTGCCCCCAATCCCTCCCAGCATCAGAGTCTTTTCCAATGAGTCAACTCTTTGCATGAGGTGGCCAAAGTACTGGAGTTTCAGCTTTAGCATCATTCCTTCCAAAGAAATCCCAGATCTCCTTCAGAATGGACTGGTTGGATCTCTCTGCAGTCCAAGGGACTCTCAAGAGTCTTCTCCAACACCACAGCTCAAAAGCATCAATTCTTCGGCGCTCAGCTTTCTTCATAGTCTAACTCTCACATCCATACATGACCACTGGAAAAACCATAGCCTTGACTAGACAGATCTTTGTTGGCAAAGTAATGTCTCTGCTTTTGAATATGCTATGTAGGTTGGTCATAACTTTCCTTCCAAGGAGTAAGCATCTTTTAATTTAATGGCTGCAATCACCATCTGCAGTGATTTTGGAGCCCAAAAAAGTAGAGTCTGCCACTGTTTCCACTGTTCCCCCATCTATTTCCCATGAAGTGATGGGACCAGATGCCATGATCTTCATTTTCTGAATGTTGAGCTTTAAGCCAACCTTTTCACTCTCCTCTTTCACTTTCGTCAAGAGGCTTTTTAGTTCCTCTTCACTTTCTGCCATAAGGGTGGTGTCATCTGCATATCTGAGGTCATTAATATTTCTCCCAGCAATCTTGATTTCAGCTTGTGCTTCTTCCAGCCCAGCATTTCTCATGATGTACTCTGCATATAAGTTAAATAAGCAGGGTGACAATATACAGCCTTGATGTACTCCTTTTCCTATTTGGAACCAGTCTGTTGTTCCATGTCCAGTTCTAACTGTTACTTCCTGACCTGCATACAGGTTTCTTAGGAGGCAGGTCAGGTGGTCTGGTATTCCCATCTCTTTCAGAATTTTCCACAGCTTATTGTGATCCATAGTCAATAAAGCAGAGTCAATAAAGCAGAAATAGATGTTTTTCTGGAACTCTCTTCTTTTTTCCATGATCCAGTGGATGTTGGCAATTTGATCTCTGGTTCCTCTGCCTTTTCTAAAACCAGCTTGAACATCTGGAAGTGCACGGTTCACGTATTGCTGAAGCCTGGCTTGGAGAATTTTGAGCATTACTTTACTAGCATGTGAGATGAGTGCAATTGTGCGGTAGTTTGAGCATTCTTTGGCATTGCCTTTCCTTGGGATTGGAATGAAAACTGATCTTTTCCAGTCCTGTGGCCACTGCTGAGTTTTCCAATTTTGATGGCATATTGAGTGCAGCACTTTCACAGCATCGTCTTTCAGGATTTGGAATAGCTCAACTGGAATTGCATCACCTCCACTAGCTTTGTTCATAGTGATGCTTTCTTAGGCCCACTTGACTTCACATTCCAGGATGTCTGGCTCTAGGTGAGTGATCACACCATCATGATTATCTTGGTTGTGAAGATCTTTTTTGTACAGTTCTTCTGTGTATTCTTGCCACCTCTTCTTAATATCTTCTGCTTCTGTTAGGTCCATACCTTTTCTGTCCTTTATCAAGCCCATCTTTGCATGAAATGTACCCTTGGTATCTCTAATTTTCTTGAAGGGATGTCTAGTCTTTCCTATTCTATTGTTTTCCTGTATTTCTTTGTATTGATCACTGAAGAAGGTTTTCTTATCTCTTCTTGTTATTCTTTGGAACTCTGCATTCAGATGCTTATATCTTTCCTTTTCTCCTTTGCTTTTCACTTCTCTTCTTTTCAAAGCTATTTGTAAGGCCTCCCCAGACAGCCATTTTGCTTTTTTGCATTTCTTTTCCATGAGGATGGTCTTGATCCCTGTCTCCTGTACAATGTCACAAACCTCAGTCCATAGTTCATCAGGCACTCTATCTATCAGATCTAGGCCCTTAAATCTATTTCTCACTTCCACTGTGTAATCATAAGGGATTTGATTTAGGTCATACCTGAATGGTCTAGTGGTTTTCCCTACTTTCTTCAATTTAAGTCTGAATTTGGCAATAAGGAGTTCATGGTCTGAGCCACAGTCAGCTCCTGGTCTTGTTTTT